>NC_080088.1:23791027-24108110 GCF_950005125.1 Chionomys nivalis
GAGGGGAAAAAATGAAAATTTCAGTCTGTTAAACTGTCCTGTCAGAAGTAATGGGCAGTTGCTTTAAGTTTAGCTTGAGTGAGACACGTTTTACCCCACAACTCGGAGCAAATGAACTGGTGTGACTGGGAACATGCGAGTTAGCTGCATTACATGCAAACCCCAAAGAGCATATTACAAGTTGAAGAGGGTACAGTACCAATTATACCATTATCTCACCCTACTCTCTGAGCGAACAGTCTGAAAGCCTAAAATTACAGATGATGTTAGATTTCTTGGCTTCATGTGCAAATTGGAGTCATTTTCCTTTTTTTTTTTTGAATGCATAAACACATGTTATATTGTTTCAGAGAAGCAGTCCTTATACTTTGTTATGATATTTTTCCTCATTTTGTTAACCAGGTCAAAGAGCTCTTTTACAAAATTTAAACTGTTACAAATGCATGTAAGACTGGTTCTGTGACTGCTTTGCAGTGATCTTTAGTACCATTTGAGCTAAGACTCTTTGCCATGTCATTAGGAGGCAAGATCTGGTGAAGGGCCTTCAAATGGCCAGATGTGCCATTTTGGAACAGATTGAGGGTCTGCCAAAACACCATTTGTTGCCAGGACCGGATATCATAGGGGCTTCATCACCCTGTTACCATATTTTTGCACTTCTTAGCATTGCATAAATAGGCAGCTGTTCTCTATTTGGAATATAAATGAGTCACCAGCTCGCTCTCCCTGAAGGATATACCTACAAGAGGGAACCCCAGTGTTAACCCTCTCATCCCCTGTATGAATGTCAAAATGTACACCTCCCTCTCTTCATTCAGAAGCCAGTCCTTATGCATAAATGTCACATGTCCTTTGCCTGTTAGACAAGAGGAAAAGAAAGAAAGAAAACCTGTGCACTTCTTAGTGCTAATGTGTACCACCTGTCCTTAGAAGAAAAGCATTAAACGAATCTGCTTCTAAGCTGATAGTGAACAATTTGGAACCTTTGCTTCTGTTCCTGCAATGAAAACAAACTTTTCTCTTACAGGGCAATGATTTCATTAAGATGAAAAACTGTGTTAAAAGATGTGTTATGAGAAGAAAGAGAGAAAAAAAAAACCTGAAAAGTTATTCACTTGTCTCTCTGGGGCTATTTTCAGAAGAGATTTTTTTCTTTTAATTTGGAGAATAAAAACTAACCTGGAGACTTCAAACAGCAAAGAAAAGGCTAGATGGATCTCATAATAATAGGATAGGGAGGGCAGACGTCTTAATATGATCATTAATGCCAATAGTTGTTCTCTCTTACAGACTATATGAGATTATCTAGTGACTATATATATATACATATATATATTCAGTTTTAGAAGATATATGTTATATACACATAGAAGATATATATGTTATATACACCTAGAAGATATATATGTTATATACACATAAAAGATATATGTGTTATATAAACATAGAAGATATAAATGTTATACACACATTTATTCATCTGTATGAACATGCATCATCATCATTTACATATAGAAACAGACATACCTCATGTGTGTACCTGTACTATAGATAATGGAGGAGTATATGCAGATAGTTAGATGATATAGATAGATAAATAGATAGACATATAGAAAGAGAAAGAAAGAAAGAAAGAAAGAAAGAAAGAAAGGTGATAGATATAAATTTTAGCTTTACATACTTTAAAATAAACTTTGTTTGCTAGATTGTACTATGTGCCTGAAATCAAAATACTTGACATATAGGAGAATCATAGAATCATTGATTTGAGGCCAACCTCGGCTACATAGTGAGACTGCCTCAAAGAAAACAAAACTAAACAAAACTAATCGAGTAAGAGAAAACAAAGCTTGTGAGTGTTGGAATGTCAAAGAAAAGGAAAATGAATGTGATTGGGAAACACGAATAGTGAAGGTAAACATCATGTTAGCTAATCTCAACTCCTATTTTGAATGATTTTACTAAAATAGTTAGGGCCACTGTTTGCCAGACACACTCAGTTCTTCTCCATCTGATAGGGCATGCAGGCTTCCCATCTTGCTAGGAGAAGAACGGATCACACTAATAGATGTGTGACATTTGGACATCTGACGCATGCCAGATTTTTGAAGGTTGTATCAGAGGTCCAACCTGCTGTTCTCCTTACTAATGAAAAGAGGGATGATTCAGGCTGCAACAGTGACATAAAGGGTATCTCTGTTCTGCATGTCATGCTTCCCAGATGTCACTTGGCAGGTGGGAATGCAGAGGGTTTTGAAACAAAACAATCAGACGTGGGTGCTAGGGCATTGCAAAAGTCAACAATAAGTTTGCTTAGTGAAGTGTGGAAAGCTGTGAGTCCACATTCATGTCATAAGCAAGAGAGCTTCTCAAAGTCCTCACTCCAGCTTGCTTCAGGGTTCAATTTATCTTAGACATTTATTGTAATGCACTCACGAACACATACCCATATACACTTTTCTTAATAGAAAGTAGATCTACATTATGCAAAATGTTTCATACCTTGCATGGTTATTACAGCTCAGAGTTATAACATAAATATCTTATTTCATTGATGTTTGATATATTATTTTTAAAATTGGATTTTAGAACCAATATATGTGAATGCCTCCCCCCAGTAACTCTTTCCCCATCAGTGAGCACTTAGGTTGGATTTGACATATTTTTCTAGTAGATATGGCTATGTGCACTAGAAATACCCAGCATTTATCACATGGCTAAGACTTGAAGTTAATGTTGGCAAGACAAAATGGAATAGTATCATTAAGAATATT
This sequence comes from Chionomys nivalis, assembly GCF_950005125.1. Classification (NCBI taxonomy): domain Eukaryota; kingdom Metazoa; phylum Chordata; class Mammalia; order Rodentia; family Cricetidae; genus Chionomys; species Chionomys nivalis. The sequence continues at coordinate 23,793,802 of NC_080088.1, forward strand.
TTTACCTGTTTTAATTTTTCTTCAGTATTGCGAGATGACTTCCGGCAAAACCCCACAGATGTGGTAGTGGCAGCTGGAGAGCCTGCAATCTTGGAGTGCCAGCCCCCACGAGGACACCCAGAACCTACCATCTACTGGAAGAAAGATAAAGTCCGAATTGATGACAAGGAAGAGAGGATAAGTGTGAGTCCATTTACAAGAAAGTCTAGAGACACTGAGTTTCACATCGGAATGAACTCTGTTAACATATTAACACCAAAATTGGATCTAAATGCTAATTTTCCATATACCACATATTAAATTTTGGATGGGACTCGGTGAGACAATCATAAATGTCTACGTTATACTAATAATTGCACCAATTTGAATATGTAATTGTGATTTTGTAGTGTAATATTAATATCTTCACTCTCTAGAGGTTTCTAGCAGTCATTTATGCTTCATACATTGATATTAAAATATAAATGTAGCCATTAAGCTTAAAGTCTACCTCTCGTTTTATATTAGATTCAGTATTATAAAAGGAAATGAGGACTTCACTGAAATAAAATTTCAATTAGATATTATTTAGTAGTTCATCATTTAGATAAAACACAGTGACTGAGAATTAATGTATTTTATTAAAATAAATGTTTCATTTGACTAGACATATGTTATTTTGTTGTTAAATTCTCTTTTGGGACCTCCAACTCAAAATAATGAAACAAACACATCTTATTAATTATGAAAGGTTGGCCTTTAGCTTAGGCTTGTCCTCAGCTAGCCCATATAACTTAAATTAACATGCTTCTATAATCTGTGTTCTGCCATATGGCCTTTTTACCTCTCTCTCATTCTGTAGGGCCAAATTGGTCCACATCTTGCTGGCATTGCATTGCACCTAGATTTGGCTCCTCTTCCTCTCTCTCTCTCCCAGGAATTCCTGCCTATCCTCTCCTTCCTATCCATTGGCCAATCAGAAGGTGCCTTGCCAAAGACACATCCTCACGGTGCAAAAAAAAAAAAAAAAAAATGCTACAACATTATTTTAAAAAAGTCATGTATTACCTGGGATATTTAAATACATATTTTATAATATGAATTTATGCCATGTATACATTGAGATGGCACCATTATACAAAACCTAAAAACTAGATAGATATTGCAATATATATTCAAATGTTTCTGCTTTTGCTGTTATTATGAAGCGTTACCACTTCAATGAGAATTTGGTCTTTATGGTTTTGTGTTGAGTACGTGCTTTTGAAAAGAGACTCATTGGCTTTTGTTATATATCAAACCATCTCTAAATTCAATGGTTTATTCAAGTTATTTTACTTATAATCAAAATTCTATAAAAAATAAAATTATTTTTCAGCAATAAGTTTGGCAGACCTTAAAAAATCAAAATTATTAACTAGAGCCTCTTTCTTTTCTCTTTCTTTTCCATTTGTTTATTTTATCTAGATCCGAGGTGGAAAACTTATGATATCAAATACCAGGAAAAGTGATGCAGGGATGTATACCTGTGTGGGCACCAATATGGTGGGAGAAAGAGACAGCGACCCTGCAGAGCTGACTGTCTTCGGTAAAACTCTCTTCTAATTTATGTATCAGTTTCTTTTCTTGTTTCTGTGACCAAATACTTCAAAGGAAGCAGCTGAGTAAAGGAGAATCTGGGGGCACAGTGGCAGAGAAGTCCTGGTCACAATTGCTTGGTGAAACTAAATGCTTATTTTGCATCTACAGTCAGGAAGTAAGGAGACATGAACATTGCTGCTAGGTTAATGTTTTTCTATGAACACAGCCCTATACTGTGTTTATTTAGGATATCTCTTACTATCTCATTTAACCTATTCTAGAAGCTCCCTCATGAACAAGCTCAAAGTTGTTCTCATCAATAATTCTACATCCTGTCAGACTGACAATATTAGTACACACAAATTATAAATAGCTGCAGTTTCGTTAGCACTAAAGTTTAGGATATTGTTGTAATATGAGCGGCAGGGCTGCGTCCCCGGCACCCAGCTGCCCGCATGGATAGCTTATGCCCTGAAATAATTACACGGAAACTGTATTTTTTTAATCACTGCCTGGCCCATTAGCTCCAGCCTCTTATTGGCTAGCCCTTACATATTGATCTAACCCATTTTTAATATTCTGTGTAGCACCATGAGCTGGCTTACCAAGAAAGATCTTAACCTGTGTCTGTTTGGAGTGGGAGAATCATGGCGACTCCCTGACTCAGCTTTTTTTTCCCAGCATTCTGTTTTGTTTACTCCACCCACCTAAGGGTTGGCCTATCAAATGGGCCTAGGCAGTTTCTTTATTAATTAACCAATGAAAGCAACAGATTAATACAAGACCCACCTCCATCAGGATATATATGAACAATGACTCATTAATTGGAGTAATCAATAGTGATTAGAATTGGGATTTTGAGGCATTTTATGATGAAAACTTTAATGTCAAATTTAGAAAGAAACGTCACTTTGTCTTTTAAAAAGAAACATCAGTTTGCCTACTGTATTCATGTATTTAAGATTATTTAAATATCTGTTTTTCAAAATATTAAAAATCACACTATTTCTCAGAGAATTAATGTTCCTCACTCATTCTGTTTTAATATATTTATTAGGTATTAGATGCATACATATAAACATACATATATGTATATAATATGCAGACACATGTGTACTTGTATGTGGGTTTAAATACATATTAACATTTTTTACTCATCCTGATATTAAATAGTCTAAAAGTTAAGAGCATATGTAAGTTTTTAAATTATGCCTCTTCTAACTCAATGCGTGTTATGGCAAGGTCTCTACTTATGGTCATTGCTCTAGAACTTGTCCAAGCCCAGTGTTGAAGTCTGGCATAGGTATCTAGTGGAGTGTCTTCTTGAGTGTAGCTTCAGAGGCACTATCCAGTCATATGATTGGGAGCATTGCTATGGAAGCAGATCCTGTGATGCCTCTCTGGTTGTTCTCTTGAATGAAAGATCAAGGTTTTTTCAAACTTCTGCATGTTGAATAATCTCTGATAATACTCCCCGTGGATAGTCCCCCACTTCTAGTCCCAAATGAGAAAGGCAGGAAATATTCCATAATTTATTAAAGAAACAAATAAATATAATTCTATATTTCTGTTCAATGTAGCCCTGTAGACTACTTCTGTCCACCTAGTCCAGAAAACTCTTAAGTTTTCCTCTAAATCATATGCAGTCAGCTTTAAGAGTCTCAAACTCCCTCTACATAGTAATAAATAAAAATACAATTGGGTCTGGTAAGATATGAAATTAGTGGTCACTGAATATCAGCATTGAAAGCCCACAAGAATAGCTCTTCTATTTAAAGAAACACTCATTGCTATTTTTTTTGTAACTACCACAAGCTCTTGAGTAGAAAAACATTGCATTATGACTGTATAGACTATCTTCAAAGGGAAATTGAAAGGGTTCAATGTCATTACCAGACCAATTAGATCTACCAGTAATGTGTCTGTATTTGAAATATTTACCCTACTTTTCCTAAAGACTTTATGGGAACTGCAAGAGACCTGTAAGCCTGTCAAAATTTGTGGTACAAATTATAAATTATTTTAAAAATAGCTATCAACCCAAGAGATTAAATTTATCCAGAAGCAGTTCCTGTGGAAGAATTGATTTAGGGAGCCAAGAAACAGTTATCTGATAGTGTAAACTGACCTGAGGACTTTCATATACAATAAGTTGAGGAAAAGTTGAAATTCCATTTTATATGTAACAAAACAATACCCCAAATCAAGAAAAAGGAAAGGAGAGAGGCAGAAACCAGAGAGACAAAGAGAGAAAGAATGAAACTGTCCTGAAATGGAGGGGGAGGATCTGGAAGAAGCAGGCAAAGGGGAAATGATATGATATGAGAGATGAGATATATATGCATGTGTGATATATGTATATATACATGATTTTTAAACAATTATTGGAAGAAAGGAAAGATAGAATAGGGAAGTGATAGTCTGATCAAAGCTGTGATTTCTGTGTGAGAGTTTTGCTGATCTGTGACTCCTAATTTTAGAGAAATAAGGTCAACAGGGGGACCCCGCTCATTTATTACACTTGAATCCCTTACCTTGAAAACATTAAAAAACAAACTGCCTTTCAGTTCAGCACTACTAAATAGTATAATTTTGGAATTATGTTTGTAAACCTGGTTTACATTTCTTAGTCCACCTGCTCAGTTTTATCTTCAAGTAGCTACAAGTTCACCTTAGGGTCTTTGACTACAATGGTCTCTGGCTATGAAATGGCAGCTTTACTAAAGAGGTTCTACAGGAAAAGTAATTTGTGATGTTTGCTCTTCAAGAAATATCATTCACTAATAAAGTGCAAGGTGAGCAAATAAAAAATAGAGGTTCTTACCTTATCCAGTAGTTATTTACATTACTGAAAAAAGGTATCTGTTTTTTCGGTTGTTTTATTCAACAACTGGACTTGATCTAGGAAATGTAGTTTGCACACTCCATTTTCCTGTGACACTTTCCACTAAGGTGTGAGCACAGTAAACTGATTCTAAGTACCAGATGAGTGATCTGTTCTATTTGTTTCTTAGCAATCATGTTCTGTATATGAGATAACCTCCTCCTCAAGTGTGCATTATCAAGTCTAAAAGTCAGTGTTCCCATTATCAAATCTAAAAATCAGAATGTAGTATTCTAGTCTGAAATGACTCTGTCATCTGTAACAAACCCTAGACATTTCATAAAGAACATACTTCCCACATAAAGAACTACTTCCCACTCTAGATAATTAATGCATATGTTAAGCTTTAAAGAGCCTAAACATGCTCAGAGAAACTAGGATTGAAGCATGCAATCTATAAGCCAAAAACTATTTATTAAAAAAGGCTAAAAATCTAAATTATTTTTAAGTGTGTCCAAACAATACACAAAATCAGTTTTGTACCCTGCAATTTCAATACATATCATAGCTGTTAAATATCAAAGTAAAATACTGAAATATTACAGCTTCCTTAAGAATCCTTCCACATGTGCATGGATGTACATAAATACATACATGCATATACACACATATACACATGCACACACATGCATATACACAGAGGTGCATTATTTCTTTGTTGATTACCTTTGAAAGTTTATTTTGTTCTCCTCTCCCTTTTGGGGTATTCATTTTAATATTTTAAACATGTTTTTTAGTATATATTTTATATATTAATTATGACACCACTCTATATTCTATTTTGAAAAATAAGAAATTGGAGCCTGTCCTCATACTAGCTCTTGTAGACCAGGCTGGCCTTGAACTTTTATCTATCTCTTTTTAGTATACTCTTTTTAGAATCATTTGTGCTATTGATATTGAAATTTGTATGGCTAGAATGATGTCTCAGTAAACAAGAATTATTCATGCAAACATATGAATATGATTTTAAATCCCCAATATGCATGTAAAACAGGAATAATAGATCACATCTCCAATCTCTCTACAGCAAGATGGAAAGTAGAGACAGACACTGAAGCATCCAGGCTAGCTACCCTGATGTATCTTGTCTCAAACAAGATGGGTTATGAGAACTGGCACTCAAAGTTTCCTCAGAATTCCATGTGTGTCCCATGGGTACGCTGGTGCCCACAAATATAAGCATGTATATGCACATACTTAGACACTTGTTTACACATGGACAAATAAAAGGTTTTGTGTTATTTTTAACCATGTAAATATTATGACCAATGAACTAAATGTTATTATATTGTGATTCATTTTCTGTTCTGAAACTATGCTTGTTTCAAACTGGTAAAGCCTACATTCTATTTTTCATAACTCAACAGTATGTGCTCCCCTATTATAGCTGTCCTGGAGATCCCAGACCCTGTGCACTCAGGTCTACTCCAGAATTTCCAACCCTGATTTTCTCCTCCCTTACTTTTATGTTAGATTCTTTATGCCTAATGTCTAATATCCTGTATGTGTTTCTTTACTTCCTGATTATGGAAGTATTTATCCATTGCTTTCTGCTTGCCTGGAGCTCAGGGCACATCCCAAATTCATATGCCTTTACTCTATGTGAAATCTAAGTTACAAAATCATAATGTCAAAATTCTTTAATTTTCTCTTACCATGGAAAGTGCCTCTCCAAAGTTATTCAGCCCCCTTGCATTCCTTTAGAGAAGTCTACTATGACTGCATTGGCATACCTTTGCATGTAGTTGGGTCTTTTGATTTACTTTTTTCCCTTCAAAACCCTTAGCAGTGTGTCAGTGTGTCCTTATCTCACTTCTCACTGTTCTGACACATTGCAAGTATATGCCTTGATTGGTCACTCATCCACAACCTCGTTTATTTATATGTTAGTCAAAAAAAAAAATCAAACCAGAAATCTGTCAACCAAAGCGACTCTATTCATTTCATTGGACTTTCTGTTTGGCTTCGGTGAAGCATGTATTTATTTATTTATTTATTTATTTATTTATTTATTTATTTATTTATTTTGAAATTTAAAGGAAAGAATTATTTGAAGATCTGAAAAACTTTTTTAAATAAAATTGTAGCTACAGATACATTGCAGCTATCATGTTAAAACATGCACTAGACACACATACAAAACTCATGAAACAAGTCACCATTTTTTAACAATTAAGCAAAGATAAAATGCCTAAGGAACAACATTGATGACTTGCAAAAGATGGACTTTTTAAGCACCATTCCAAAAAAAATAAAGCACAGATGGATGGGTGTTCAATTATATACACTGAAGTGAACCTTTAAAGTGCATAGTGTCAAAGAAACAGAACCACCAGCATTCAAAAGCAGCTTTGTCAACTAGGGAATAAAACACTATACAGCGTGTCCCTTTCCTGCCCATTGTTGAATACACTGATAGAAATTTTGAAATGAAAAAGAAAGAAAAAAGGAGCAGTGACTCCTTTTATTTTCTCTGTTTAATGTTGGAGGAGGCTACTTGTTGGTTCCCGGCTGCTCATCAGCTCAGCACCGAAATAATCACACAGAAACTATATTATTTAAATCATTGCTTGGTCCATCAGCTCTAGCTTTTAATTGGGTAACACTTATATCTTAATTTAACCCATTTCTAGTAATCTGCATATTGCCATGTGACTGTGGCTTACTGCATAAAGTTCTGGCGTCTGTGTCCAGAAGGGCTACATGGCTTCTCTCTGACTCTGCCTCCTTTCTCCCAGCATTCAGTTTAGTTTTTCCTGCCTACCTAAGTCCTGCCTTGCTATAGGTCCAGAGCTGTTCCTTTATTTATCAATGGCAATCACAACATACAGAGGGAAATCCCACATCAGTTTAAAATCAAACAGAAAGCAACTATCAATTGTGTTATACACTAACGGCTCTTCAAAGTACATCATTTGTATAAGAGAAGGACGAAAAACAAAACTGCAGAGATCCAAGCACAAGTGAGAAAGAGAGAATGCCCCTCACACAGCTTTCCGATGGCAATCACCGTCACGGAACAAAGCTGCAGAGTTCTTTACCAGGTATTGGAGGAAATCATGTAGATAGCTCAGTAATAAAATAAGGCTATTCTCATTGCTCCAATTCGCACAAATAATCTCAGTGTGGTGCTCCATACATCTGGGACATGGGTGCATCAGGAAGATCTTCAAGAACTTCAGCAAACTGTGGTCTTTCAAATTCATAAAGCAGCTGAGTGCCGACTGTTACACTGAAGTACTCCTTTGTCCTGCTACGACCTCATTGATACCATATTCTTTATCTGTATTTCCTAGGGATTTCTTGTAATTTGCATAATCTTCCAAAATTGAATCCACATTCTTCTTGGCAGGAATATAACAAAGTTGTTTTGTGTGATGATCAAGTCCCATTCATCAACAAGCCATGATTTCAGCTCTTCAGGAATCTTTAACTTCAAATCTGTTCTTAAATGTTTCTTCATTTTCAATGGTAGGATCTTCCTGAGCTCTTTTCTTCATAGGAGGCTGAGGTGTCTCACCAGTGCTGCCATCATCTCCATTTCCAGGTGTTTTCTGCTTGTTCTTTTTTATTTTCACTTCAACATTTTTCTGCTGTGGACTAGATGTCTTCTTTCCTGGTACAGTCATCTGCATATTGTTCCTGATTAGCCTTTTGAAGACTCTCACTGTGTTCTGCAAGCTGGTGTCCATGTATTTGAGTGCTCTGCTTTCTGGAAACTATTCATGCCAATTATTATTCCAACCACTGTAATGGATAAAGTGTTTCACTTGTTTGTCCTTTATGGCAACCTTTACACACTTTGCTTCATGGAGAAGAGGCCCATGAAAGCACAGCACTCACTCGCCCTCCTGGAATTTGGGTTTCTGGTCCTGCTTAGGCACCATTTATAAGTTATTGCTGCCTTCTCCTTCTGCTACCAACCTGACTTTGTGAAACATGTATTTAATGAATTGCATGTTATACTTCTGGATCTTTCCTATTCTGTTTATACTATTGATAGTAATCTGTGTTTGCTTCATGTGTTTCTTTCTGACACAAAGTTTGCTTCTTTTTCTTTTGAGACATGGTCTTGCTCTATGGCTCAAGCTGTCTTCAGATTCACAATCCTCCCATCCCTGCCTTCTGATTTGGGCATGGCAGGCAGGTACCACTATGCAGGCTTTGTGTCCCTCAATTCTAATAACACTGTTTGAATTATAAATGTTTCTTTGTGGTATTAATTTACCTCTCCTTATTTATAATTCCTTTCCACAAACTTGCTCTTGTGTCCATTGCTCTGATTTTATGGAGAAGGCTTTCTTCAAATAACATATCATGTATTGACATCCATCCATATTTCGTTTCCATCCATTAAAAGTATATCATAAACTTTCTCTCCTCATGATTTTCAGTTAGTGTTTGACTACTAGCAACTAGCCTCTTCATGAAGAATGAGGACTGAGACATGGGCTTGTGATGTGCTTTTTAAGACACTAGTTGAGAAAATTGGCTCATATGTTGAAAGGAGCTAAAATACACATAGATAAAGTTAAAAATATTGCTATCTCAAAAACCGTAAAAAATATCATTGTCTTGGGGCTGGTGGGATGGATCCAGGCTTAAGAGTACTGATTGCTCTTCTAGAGAATCTGGGTTTGATTTCCAGTACCCATATTACAGTTTACAACTATCTGTAACTCCAGTCTCAGGGGATCTGACAGCCTCCCCTGGCCTCCACAGGCATCAGGTACACATGGTACACAGACACCCATGCAGGCAAAACACTTATGCTTATAAAAATAAAAACATAAAACTATAAAAAGAAATATCTATCCATGCTGCAGATTTCAAGTAAGAATTCAAATGATATGTTGAATAAATCATCCTGATTAGTAGAAGCAATGTAGTACTTTCTTGTGAATATTTCTCAAGTACCTACTATATTTTAAAATCTATTTTAATGCTTCAGGATAGTGATGGAATTTGTTCACATGGGCATATTCTGTAATGGTGCTTCATAGTCTATTATCAAGGATAACATTAAATATTGTTTTTAAAACTTGATGAGAGAATTTTCTCATCCAAATTTTATCTATGTTGGTCTTTACTTCCAAGAATAAAATTATTGTCAAAACTAAATTAATTCAGTCAGAATTTATGTGACCACATCCAGGTTGCCAGTGGAAGGTCACAGTAATAGCATTCAATGGTTATCAAGCTTCTGTCCCTTTAGACATACACTGTAAAGTCAAAGGAGACCTGTGAAACTAACCATCTGATGACTTCCTTACTTTATAGGCACTGCACCAAGGCAGTTTCTGCTAGGGCAGATAAAGGCAAGGCAAGGTTTACAAGCAGTAGTTAGCTCTAATGTCCTTTTATTACATAGTTTCTTCTTATAGTACTTAAACAACCCCACCTATGCAATTATAGCCACAGGACTGCTTTTACAATCTCAAGGGAATTTTACCTTAAAATTGCTAAGGTCATCCAGAAAATAACTGCCATGTCACAGTCCTTGGCAATTACAGTTACAGCCACTCTCAAAGACTACTATATCCTGTTGAAATGGAGAATGCTTTGACTGTGTTCTTAATTTCTTCTCTGTAGCATAAAAACAAGAAAAGATTATTCAAACACCTATTGAATTGTTGGTATAGTGTAAAGTTGAATATTTCTCTCCCTGCCTAATGTTGACTTGACTGTAGTAAGACAAGACATTAGATTTGATTATAGCTACATGTAAAGTTGGGTTTTCTACCATACTGATTTGTAACTAGGTTGACAGGACTATTTGAGAGCTTTAGTCTATAGAATAACACACTGGCAAACAACAGTTATCTCCAGAGAGATTAACCTTGCAAGCAAGTTATGCAGGTGATTCAAATGCAGTTAATCTCATTGAAAAAAAAAAGTTAATTGCTTTGTCAAAGAAGTTGCCTCTGATCATGGCATAGTTATATAATTAGGGATCGGCTGACTTAGGGGGACTGGAAACTAATAAGCCGTCCACAGATGGCCCTAGAGGTTTGTGCCTCTGCCTTTTCAATAAGTGGTCAGACATAAGGGGATACCATGGGAAAAAATCAGTAGCCTCATTTCGACATATCTTAAAATTAAGTTGGCTTGTTCAATGGATCAAGATTTTTACACTGTTTATTTCAATTGTCCAGAGCTTTCTGGGTATAATCTCTGTGGACATTAGGGGATATTGGATGTGATTCTTGTCTCTCAGTAGATTCTCTAGATTGTTCTATTATCAACTTACTCTCACTCCCCTGACTTTCCTTTTTATCTTTTTCTATGATTTTAGTACAAAAAGAGAAACCTTAGACACTTATATTTAGCTTTGTAGTTTGTATCTAAAGGGGGGTTACTTTGATAACAGTAGTAAAAACCAATGTTAAACATCTGAAAATACATTTTCCATTTTAAATACAATTTGTTAGTTTTTAATGTTCATGTTTCTGTTTCATGAATTTCTAGAAAATAAAATGCAATTAATAGAAGAAAAAAGGTATTTCTTCCCCCAATTTTTTGAATATATACCATGTTAATGAACCCTGCAGTTTTTTTTTTGTTTTTTTTGTTCATTTTTTTTCTCCTGCCATCTCTTTATTAAATCATTCACAGCAATATATATTCACACAGTATACAAATATTCCACAAAATTTTCTCCTTTTTGTCTAAATAAAAAGAAAAGGTTTTAACTCTAAAACAATAAAATTATATATAGTAAGAACAATTAATAAGTGAGAATTATATTTATAATGTCCAGTTCATTTGTATTTGGAAAATTTGGAGAAATTATTTTATTATCAATCATATCTTGGTGAGCCAAAAGTTTTTACCTAATTTACTTTCTATTTTAACTTGTTTTTTTTATTAATTTATTTATTTATTAAAGATTTCTGTCTCTTCCCCGCCACCGCCTCCCATATCCCTCCCCCAATCAACTCCCCCTCTCTCATCAGCCCTAATTATATGTATCACAAATCAGAAAGAGGGTATTAAAAATTAATATAATACAATTAGAATAATAAATAACACAGATTAGAAATGTGTATTTGAATATTGGTATGGAAATTCTCAGAGTAATATCTTCCAAAGTCCAATATAGCAATAAGTTGTTAAATTATATCATAGGAAGGAAGGCAAACTGAGATACTGAGTCATAAAACCCATCTCCCTATGGGAGATACAAGTAACTTTCATCTCCATTATTCTTGAACTCCATTTCTTTTCCTGTCAAAAGAATTGTATTATGGATGAAATGAAGTTTATGCCCTGGCAATGTGAAAGCACACATGGACAGCCTGTATGGTGGTTCTATTGAACTTATCCATGTTGGGTTTCATAGTCTAAGTTGATGAGGACAACTGACCAGGTCTATTCCTCAAGAGGGCACCCGATCTCATTACAGATGGTTGTGAGCCACCATGCATTACCTTTGGAAGAGCAGGCAGTGCTCTTAACTGCTGAACCATCTCAGTGTCCAATATCAGACTTTTAGTATTTGTATACCATTATGCCCAGATCCACAAAGTCCCCCAGAAACCAACAAGAAGACCAAGTCCCATATGTAAATGCAAAGAACCTTTATTTTATATAAGCTTGCAAACCCAGTCTCTCCATATGTCCAACATATTGGAACAATCGAAGAGCTCATTAGAGTTGGGTTTTTATAGCAACAAAAGTGGGGGTGAGGGATTTCTAAGGTTCAGGACCCCTGATTGGCTGACATTTGTCTAGGGTGTCCTGGTGAATGTTTGCTAGCTGGTGATCCTATCTACAGTGGTGGAATGTTAGGATTTTCCTTTGGACGGTCTGTTCTTGGATGATGCCTGGGTAATCACTGTGGTCTGCAACCAGGTATTGCCTCAGGGTAAACTACTGAGACTCAGGCCTCCACTAAGCTTATAGTGGCTAGGCCCAACACTGGCACGTGATAATGGAAGTGAAGAACTTCCTTTGGGTGGTCTGTTCCTATTAAGCTAATCATGGTTGGCTGAGTCTTACATATGCCACTTGCTTTCCTGTGATTATCTATTTACATAACAGTGGGACCCTGTTAGACAGAGAGAGGGAGATGTGTGTGAAGTTACCCCTTCTCTGTGGTAAATCAGAACAGCAGCACGGGATATCTCTCTTGCCTTTTCTTGAAATTATAGCTCAGGTGCTTCCCCACATCACCATATAAAATGGAGTTTCCACCATGTATGGCAACCAAAAGTATTTAGGAAACTTATCCCATGTTTTGTGATATGTTTAAGTTAAACTTTGTTCATTACAGTAAATATATTATAATACTGTGATTGAGCCATTTTAAACACAACACTGAAAGATTTGCCTGAGAATAATATTTATGACCTTTAATAGAACTAGTGTCGTGTTCTATTAAACATGCAACCTTTAAACAGCATAATATAAAAACCTGACACATGTGATACTTAGATATTTTACAGTGTATTCTAGTTTTCCATAGCATTATAGCTGATTCTAGTGTCAATGGATTTTCAACATATTAATTTGTAATAATCCATTCCAAACCCCTTATTTTCTAGTATTGCTAGCAATGCTGTTATCTTTGTAAACCTTATTCATTCTGTCTTCTGATGAGGTTAAGGCTGTCTTTGAGGACATGTGTGTTGACCCTTCTTTCATTAGTCACTCGTCATTCTTTTTTTTTTTTTTTTTTTTTTTTTTTTGGTTTTTCGAGACAGGGTTTCTCTGTGGTTTTGGAGCCTATCCTGGAACTAGCTCTTGTAGACCAGGCTGGTCTCGAACTCACAGAGATCTGCCTGCCTCTGCCTCCCGAGTGCCGGGATTAAAGGCGTGCGCCACCACCGCCCGGCATCACTCGTCATTCTTATTGATCATTAATGTGGAGAGGACCTTCTATCTAATATCAGTGAACTTGACTTTATCATCGTTCCTTTTAAAATGATATTTACATTTAATATTTGACAGAAATCTTTATCATGCTTAAAAATGTACTTTTGATTGCTTATCTAGATATTCTTTTAATTTAAATGCTACAGCTGCAAACATTACCTTATTTGTGTTTATTTTCCTTTACTGTTGCATATATAACTTCCTTTAACTATTTATCCAAAGTTAGTTTGACTTCTAGGAATGGGAAGTTTACTTACAATGACTTAAGCATGCAAGGGTCATTTTCTCACAAGAATTCACACTCACAAACACACAAGGTATTTACCAGTATGCTCAATTTGTTAAAAATCCCTCTGCTCATCTGATGGAAAATTCATTTTGCATCTCTTAAGTCTACTGCCTTTCTGTAGTGAAATAATTTTACTCAGTAACCATTTTCCTCTTTGGCTTGACCTTTCACAGATCTGCCAATGCAAATCCTTGCCATTTAGTTTTTAGAGGGTTCTGCTACGAGATATAGGAGCCCAGCAGCAGTTCTCCTTCAGTCAAACTGCCCTATTCCTTGAGCTATTGCACATGCCCTTCACATCCACCGCCCTCCCTCTATGATTAGCTTCATCTCTCACCATCTTCTTGACGAAACAAAGCTGCTGGTTATTTACAATCCATTCAGCTTGGAGCCTGGGGTATGAGAAGCCACATTCACATTTGCCTAATGATCGAAAACAGAGCTATGGTTTGTTCCTCCATAGGCCAGGTATGGTACAATACCCCCATTAACATCAGAGAAACAGAAGAGGTCTCCTCTTGAAATATCAATTTTCAGCCTCAAGTGATGTTATTAGTGGTTTCCTCTCTGTTGGCAGGGGGTTAATACGGCTCTGGATGAAAGCATCAAACAGCATAGGAAATGCCTAACTCACTTCCTATGCTAATTTACTATTAACATTTGAAACACTTGTAGAGATATACTAATCCTATTGTCTACTTACTGCTGAAACAAAACACAGCATCATTATGCTTAAAATACATTGCTCACACCATTTAAAAGGAAAATGTTGAGGCTAGGGAGATGGCTCAGTGCTTAGAGATCCCCAGATCCACATAAAGGCCTATGTGCTTGGAGACTTTAATTCTAGCAATGACAGACAGATTAGCCATAGCCTTGACCCCTCAGTTTGATTAAGAAACTGTACTGAACCATTGGGGCATCCATCTTCGGCCTACAGGCCCATAGTTTCCAGCAGACATTTCCATGAAGCAGGAAATTTCAAAGGCAGTTCAGTCACTATCTGCTGTGTCCTGCAGAATGTCTCGCAGACTCTTTCATGAATCAGGAACCCCGAAAGATCATTTTACCTTTAGGCAAGTTCAGTAGTCCTCTCTCTGCGGGTTCTTTGTGTCCAGTTTATGCAACAGTCCAGGCAAGAGCAGTTTCTTGGATGCCCCAATGGTACAGAGGAACTTTCGGCGACTGTCCAGGCGGTGAGATGTCTCTGTGATTTCTAGAGTTTTGTAAGTTGCTTACATCTCATTTACTTAGGTAATATTATATCCTTCTGGAGTCTTTGATGGAGTTGAAGAATAGATAGATAGTTATAGCTGTTTTCCTTAGTTATGATAAAGATAAAATAGATGTAAATATTGTAATTTTTACTTGATAACTGTTTTGTTATATGTAATTTTACTATGTTAAAGTTAAAGCCTTTCTTTTTTGTTTAAACAAAAAAAGGGGAAATGATGGAGGAATTACTTTCATTTAATAAAGAAACTGCCTCGGCCCATTTATAGGCCAGCCCTTAGGTGAGTGGAGTAAACAGACAGAATGCTGGGAGAAAGAAGCCGAGTCAGTCAGTTGCCATGATTCTCATACTCCAGACAGACGCAGGTTAAGATCTTTCCTGGTAAGCCAGCTCGTGGTGCTACACAGAATATTAGAAATGGGTTAGATCAATATGTAAGAGCTAGCCAATAAGAGGCTGGAACTAACGGGCCAGGCAGTGTTCAAAAGAAAAAAAAAAAAAAAGAAACTGTACTGAAAGGAACCTAGTTTTGCAGTGCTGTTGATGACTGCTTATTCACAACTGAGAAAGAGACACATAGAAGACTTCTGTGACAACCCCTACTCCTCTTTTCCAGCCCCCCAAAAGTAACAACCTAGATAGGAAACCATGAAGAAAACTCTTAAATGTAGCTGGATGTTTTTCTGTCCTGATCACCCACTCCCTGTCAAGCAGCTGCTTCCAAATTACTACACAGAGACATAATATTATTTATAATAACTCAGGCTTGTTGACAGCATTTCTGTCCTGTCTGGTTTCTGCAATCATTAAGTCCCAAAGAAATTGCACAGAGGTCTACATTAGTTATAAACTGATCGGCCCATTAGCTCAGGCTTCTTATTAACTCTTATAACTTTATTAGCCCATTATTCTAGTATATGTTAGCCACATGGCTTGGTACCTTTTTCAGCGAGGCAGTCACATCTTGTTTCTCATGTGTCTGGGCTGGGACTGCAAAGGAATGGGCTTTCCTCTTCCCAGAATTCTCCTGTTCTCATTGATCCATCTCTACTTTCTGTCTGGTTGTCCCAGCTATACTTCTTGCATGGCTACTGGCCAATCAGTGTTTATTTAAAATATAATTGACAGAATATAGACATTTGTCCCACACCACAGGCTTATTCATAACTAGCCTTCTATTTTAAGTTATTCCCATATTCCTTATTTATGTTCTGCCACACAGTGGCACCTTTATTAGCATGCTGCATTAATCTTCTTCTCCCCCTGTCTCTGGCTGAGGACTTCTAACTTCACCCTTCTCCTTCCCATCATCCTTAGCTTGGTCACCTCACCTAAACTTCCTGCCTGACTTCTGGACAATCAATGTTTTATTAAACCAATTTAGGTGGCAAATCTTTACAGTGTACAAGAGAATTATTCCATAGAACTTAAAAATTGTGAGTGCTGAAGTGTAGCCATCCAAAATCGATGGCTTCTGGCAGGGGTACAGGTGGGGACTAAGTTTTTTAAGGAACTTGCCATTGGGAATTTGACCATACTCCAATGAGTATATGGACAACACAAATTGGACACGTGTGAGTGCGTCTGTGTGTTTTCTTTGTTTTGGGGGGTGTAGGGTGGGGAAAGGAGATCACAAGGATGAGGGGTGCAGACCAGGGCAGACTAGGGCATGAGTGTGAAATGGTTCCATTACGTGGAATTCCCAAATAGTCAATAAAAAAAGAAAGAAATTGTGCCTGCCATCAATAAGTTGGAAGAACTGTGGAGAGTAATTTGCAACATGAACCTTGGTCCTTCACATGTTCCTATGATGCACATTCTTCTACACATATGTTTTTCTGTGCACATAAATACACCCTACATACATACACATACTCCAAAGAAACAAATTTAAATAAATCATTCTAACTTGTACATTTGTTTTGTTGTTTAGGCAGGATATTTTATTGCTAATTAATTCTAACTACATATACTCTTTGGAAGCAAAGCATCTAGTCTGGGTTGTTTGTAAATTCTGCATTACAAATTTTCCATCATTACAGACTGGAGCAATGGCTCAATGGTCAAGAAGACTCTGTTATTCCAGAGGACCTGAGTTTGATTCCTGTCACCTACACAATGGCTTACAACCATCTGTGCATAACGCTAGTCTCAGGAGATTTGACATTTTGTACTAGCCTTTTTGGGGGACATATGATGTTGAGACATACATTCAGTCACAACCCTCATATACATAAAATATAACAATAAAGATATAAACAAACACATAAGTAAATAAACCTTTCAAGATAAAATTCTACTTGCCTTTTTATAGCTTTAAATTTTGGAGTTGCATAATACAAATATGGGCTATATAGCTCCTTGCCTTTATCTACTGTCCACTTATCTGTGGAGAGGTATCATTCTCAGCCTTCTAAATGCCAGCAATCATTGTCTTCCTTAAGGAAAAATAAACTTTCCTTTATAGTTTCACATTTCTTTTTTTTTGTTGTTGTTGTTTTTTTGTTTTTTTTTGTTTTGTTTTTGGTTTTTCGAGACAGGGTTTCTCTGTGGTTTTGGAGCCTGTCCTGGAACTAGCTCTTGTAGACCAGGCTGGTCTCGAACTCACAGAGATCCGCCTGCCTCTGCCTCCCAAGTGCTGGGATTAAAGGCCTGCGCCACCACCGCCCGGCTAGTTTCACATTTCTTTCACGAATATTGATCTCAGTGTAGTCAATAAAAATGTCCATTTGCATTCTGTGTTTTTAGTTTGTTATTTTAAGTGAATGAGTTTCAAAAAAATTTCCTGCCTAATGTGTTTATATCATTTCTATCTATGTGACCTGGCTTACTACAGCCATATGGTCATATTCACTTTGTTTCCCTTTCCTCCTCCTTGTAACTCTCCTGTCTTTCACGACCAAGTTCACTTTCTACATCAATAAGTATCAAACTTGGATTTGATATATGATTCAGAGACCTATGTTCATAAAACTTAAGATGTACATTTTCCTGTAGTGAGCCATTACCTGAACAGACAGACACTAGACAGGGATGTAATTGTTTGTAGGGAGAAAACTATATTTTGTCTGCTATATCTCTTTGATGGTGAGACCCTTGAAATTAGGAATGCATTTTCCTCTTATATAGAGAGTGCTAGAGTATAATTCAAAATATAGACTTAAAAGACTGAAGCACTAAAGAACAATACTGGAAAAAATTATGTAGAGTAGTAAATAATTAGCAAAACAAAAACATTATATTCTAACTGTGTTAGACAGCTTTCAATACATGGATTAAATTATTGATAAATGTATTGGGTCTTTATAAAGTAGTGTATCAAGTGAGAAATGCTAAAGAATATTTCTGGAAGTAACATTTTCCTGGAATGTTGTTGATGGCTCCGTCATGAATATTCATTATTTTTATTATTATTTATCATCAACTTTATCTTTTACTTTTCCACTCTGGACAATGATAATAGAGGAATCATCTTAAATTCTCTGATTATAATTTAGAGGGATTTTTTTGTCTTTTCTTTTTTTAAAAAAAGTAAGTTTTACCTATTTTGGTTTAGGAATTCACTGGATATCAACTTCATATCTTTTTCAGGAAGTTATACAGTCTTGTACAGAAACCGTATTGATTCTTATGTTCAAAAAAGTATTTCAAGTTAATTATATTAGGTTTGTAAGTCATTGTCTGATATAGGTGAGAGACAGAATAATGTATGTGTGTATTACGTATAAATTACAAATCTCTTGATTTTTTTACTGATTTTTTTCACAAATCATACATGCCTCACCTAATTTTACTACTTTGTGTCTTTTTCCTTTTTTTTCTCCCGAAGAACGACCCACCTTTCTCAGGAGGCCTATTAACCAGGTGGTGCTAGAAGAAGAGGCAGTGGAATTCCGTTGTCAGGTCCAGGGAGATCCCCAGCCAACTGTGAGGTGGAAAAAGGATGATGCAGATTTGCCACGGGGAAGGTAAGTGTATCACATGGAAGAATGTTTGGATCCCCAATGTTCGTGGTTCCACCAGGAAAACCCCTTACATCTTGATTAGCTTTCAGACACGTGATTGTTATTTTTGGTGATATACCTACTGTATGCATATCACAGTCTTTTAGACTTACAGTGTCACTCATTTAATGGTAATCCACATTTCAGCCTGATCGTTCACTCTACCTTTCATGACCAAATACTACATATTCCTGCGGTATTATCTTTCTCAGGGCCATTTGTACCTTTGTTAACGGCTCCCCGACTGTCCCTCAGTGTGCCCTGTTTTTATGATGTTTAACGTTCAATGCTTTCCCCGAATGCCCAGAGTATCTATAACAAAAGGCTGCTGGTACAGCTGGCGATAGGGACTTATTTAAAACACAGAGCAACAAGCTGAGGCTGCTCAAGAAGATGGCCTCCCAGGAGGCTGTGCTCAGGGAGTTTCTGGCCATCAGTTGGAGAAAGGTCCTCCAGTACTTTCATTCTTCGTTTCCCAATCCCTCTGTCTCCACTGCACCATTTCTAAAGCATCCAAAATTGCTTATCATCGTTTAGAAAAATAATTTGATTGTATTTTCTAATTTTTTTGTCTGTTAAAGACCTTTCCAAGCAGGTGCGGTAGACCAAGTCTTCATCCCAGTGATAGAGACAAAATAAATAAACAAATGAAT
The DNA here is from genome assembly GCF_950005125.1 of Chionomys nivalis. Classification (NCBI taxonomy): domain Eukaryota; kingdom Metazoa; phylum Chordata; class Mammalia; order Rodentia; family Cricetidae; genus Chionomys; species Chionomys nivalis. The sequence continues at coordinate 23,813,306 of NC_080088.1, forward strand.
GCCTTTTTATCTGTTATCAAATAAGCCATTCTACTTTGCTCTTTCTATAAAGTACTATTCCTTTTTCTGTTTCCCTTGTCTTCCCCTTATTTCTACCCACTGACATCATAGCCGACACATCTATACAATCATTGTCTGCATAAGACTGCAAAGTCTGTAGCTTTTCAAGGGTTTAGCAGGAATTCTAGAGGTACTTGATTTTGTTCAACAGCTTAAAGTTGAACATGCCTTTACAGAAGCTGAATGCTTTTTATATAAATTTTCTGCCACTGAAGAAACTCTGCTAAATTTGCACATTAACTTTAACATCTCAATTTTGAACCCTGTAAGGCTATGAAAATGTACCTTCCTTCTAAATTCGTATCCTCAGCAGCACTGGGTTTAAATAGACCAGGCATTAAAATAGTATTGAGACCCTCTTTGCAATCTATAGTTATGCATCTGTTGCAAATCTCAATTTAGTTATTTAGCAAACTGGCTGAATAAGCGCAAATCAAATAGCTAAATAACACAGGAAGTCAACTCTTTGTTTTTGTCAGTTTACTATCAGATATCTGCCTATAAATAAATGTCACTATTTACCAGTCATCAGAGAATCAAGGACAAGTTCCAGAGGGCTGGAGAAAGAACTTGCCTTGAAAACACAAGGAAATGACTTCTCTTTAGGAATGCAAGAGAAAAGTCTGGGTATGGTTACATATACTAACTTGTACTCTAGTCATGGATACAGAAATGTGCAAACAGGTGCAATTCTTGGGCAACCAAAAAGCCTACACTGCGTAAGATTTAAGTCACTGAAATGTCTGCCAAACAAACAAACAGACAAAAGTTAGAAAGAAATTTAGACTAAGTTAGCCAACACCTGAGAATTATAACCAAGATTTCCTATGAACCAGACGCCCGACACACAAACTCACATACAAAGGTGGGGTTACATAATTAGATTGCTGCTATCCACATTAATATGAATAGTAAAAGTAGTCATCCAATTAGAGATCAAACTACAAATATTTTTAAAATGCTAACAGAAGTTAAAGAAAATATATTAGGGCTGGAGAAATGACTCAGAGGTTAAGAGCATTGATTGCTCTTCCAGAGGTCCTGAGTTCAATTCCTAGCAACTACATGGTAGCTCACAGCCATCTATAACGAGATGTGGTGCCCTCTTCTGGCTTGCAAGCATACATGGAAGGAATGTTGTATACATAATAAATAAAAAAATCTTTTTTTAAAATTAATATTAACAATGATTCGTTTTAAATAACTGGTGTTGTAAACTGGGTATGGCAGTGCATACCTTGAAGGCAGAGGCAAACAGGTCTCTGATTTTGAGGCCAGCCTGGTCTACATCGTGACTCACAGGACAGCCAGAGCTACATAGAAGGACCTTGTCTCAAAACAAACAAACACAACAAAAAACCCCCAAATTGTTGAGACTCTAAAAATTCTGTAATTGTTATGTCCAAATCCACGAAGTCCCAAAAAACCAACAAGGAGACCAAGTCCCATATCTAAAAGCAAAGAGCCTTTATTTTATGCAAGTTTGCAAACTCGGTCTCTCCACATGTCCAACATATTAGAATAAAGAGAGAGCCCCAAACTCAGATAGAGTTTTTTTTTTTTTTTTTTGTTTTTTTGTTTTTTTGTTTTTGTTTTTGTTTTTTTTTTCGAGACAGGGTTTCTCTGTGGCTTTGGAGCCCGTCCTGGAACTAGCTCTGTAGACCAGGCTGGTCTCGAACTCACAGAGATCCGCCTGCCTCTGCCTCCCGAGTGCTGGGATTAAAGGCGTGCGCCACCATCGCCCGGCTTAGAGTTGTTTTTTTTTATAGTAGTAAAAGTGGAGGTGAGGGGTTTCTGATGTTCAAAACCCCTGAGTGGATAACATTTGTCTAGGGGTGTCCTTGGGAGTGTGTGCTGGCAGGTGGGGTTTAATTGAATGTTTCCCAATTATCTTTGGTCTTTAACGGGTTCACAGTGCTCTTTAGAATTGCCAGGCTTGTATTCTTGTAGAGAAATACTAGTCAGATATCCCACAGAATATTCAAAGCTGTATTGACATGTCGTTTTTACATGGGTATTGGTAGACTGGTTGTGTGCTTTTGTTTGTCTGTTTGTTTTTCATTTGATTATTTTGTTTGTTTGATTAATGAAGAAGGCCATATCATCTCATAACATTGTATCGGAGGCTCATGAGTCAAAGACACAGACTGTTAGCATATCCCATAACTTGTTGAGACAGTTTTGATGTGCACCCTAGACCCCTCTGAGTCTTCCAAGTGCTGGGTGACAGACTACAGCAGACACTATGCTTGCCTTGGTTTTGTTGAATTTTTTTAAAATTTCATTTTTACTTTGTATGTTAACTTTGTATTTTTTAATTAATTTATATTTTTGCTTTCATATATGTGTACTATAATTAAGTAAAATCAAGTTGAGATAAAAAATACATGCTAGAAAGTTCTGAGACTACATTGAATTTTAATGTCTTTATTTAAATTAAGAAACTAATATATAATTTAAGAATAGTTTTACTATCCCAATTTATTATGTGTTAAGTGATAAATATGACAACTTTAGTGCCTCTGCTATTTTCCAAGTCTTGTAAAAGTCATTTGCCATAAAGTTGAGGTAACTTGTAAAAAATCAAGCAGTACTTTATAAACTACATTTTCAAGAGGTACAGTTAAAATTTGAGAAAACTTTTATCGCTTTTTTCAAAATGTTTCCATATTTCTGGCCTCTAGTTTCTTGCTCCTGGGACTATACTATTACAGTACTTGTTTGACTAGTTAAATATTTCTAATCCTTCAGACAAATGAAAGTGTTAGCTTTAAATCATTATGTTAGAGAATCTCAACATGCAAATTGATGAATAATTGTCTTATCCTGATGGAAGCCAGGCACTTTTTCTACACTTCTCAGACTCTAATGATATTTCAAAGAAGCTTATTCAGTCTCGATTTGTGTCTATTAGCATACGTCTTACTTGAACATGAAAGGCAAGGAGACCTCTCTACTTGGGGAAGGATAACAGTAATGCTTTTCAGCAAGTTATAGACTAAATCATCAACACTGATTCCATTATATATTTAGGTCTCAGACGAGGGAGATGATCATTGTTCTTTTATATGGAATTGGTGTGGTGGATGGCAGTCATTTCACTTGAAGTTTAATGAAATCTGAATATAGGTTGTGTCGTGGTTGTAGGGCAGTTGTGTAGCATGTAATTACTATGTAAGCAATATGTGACTATTTTTCTTTCGGTGCCAAGGAAAGCTTTTTAATTCATGTTGAAATTGATAAAATGCTATATTAGCTACTTGAACCTTCAACACGGAAGAAACTATCTGTGCCAACCTTTCAGTGGGAAAGATGAATTTAGGGAGTATTTTTGCTGTAGCTTCAGTCATCCTAGTAAGAGTATTTTAAAATTATAACAACATCCATTTATTTTGTTCAGCTTTAGCCTCCAAAGTTTTCTCTATAAATAACTTTAATGATATTAACAATACTTTTTGTGGAATTGAAATATTATTATTATTGTTTTTACAACTAAAATGTCTTATTGAGATAGGAAACATGGAAAGTCTAATAACAATCCTATGCCCAAACAGAGAAATGCTATTTAATGTGATCATTTCCAGGGAGTCAAACTGAAAAGATATTCTACATTGTGTCTGATTAGCAGAGTGTAGTGATATTTTGGAGAAACATCTAAAGACACTAGATCACAGCTGAATATCAGGAGAAAAAATCCCACTCCTTTTTTGTAACTATAAAATCATCAGTGTATGTTTTTCAAGAGGGCTCCTATAATGACTTGAACAAAAACAATACTATAAGGCCAGAAATATGGCTTGGTGGTTGCTTTTCCAGAGGCCCTCAGTTCAGTCACTCACACTCGATAAAAACCAACTGTAACTTCAGTTTCAAGTGTTCTGAAAACTTCTGGCTTCACAGGCACACACACACACATGAGATAGAGAGACAGAGAGAGACAGAGACAGAGAGACAGAGAGACAGAGAGAGACACACACTGAGAGAGAGAGAGAGAGAGAGAGAGAGAGAGAGAGAAACAGAGTAAAACAGTATTTTTAAAGAAAGGTCTCATGTAACCCAGGCTAACGTTTTTAAATTTAAGTCTGGCCTTGAACTTGTGACCTCCCTGCCTTTACCTCTTCAGGGTTGGGATTTCAGGCATGTACAAACACACCTGACTACTTTCTTATATTTTAAAGACAAGATTTTTACACATGAATGAAAAATGAGGTTGAAGAAAGGCATGTTCTTGGGTTTGTAATGGTTTTAATTTCTAATAACACATTTTCAGCTGAGTAATTTATATAGATAAGCAGAAACTTAAATTTAAGTTCTCAGTTCTCATCAGCAGTTCCAAAAGTAATTCTTTAAACCCAAGTGCAAGTGGTGGTTTTTGTCATCTTTGAATCGTAGGTTAATGAGACAAGGCAGTAGGGACAACCATTTACATACTGAATACATCAAAGACATAAAGCTGATGTAAAACTCTTTTTCCTCAGTGCTGCATCCCCATATGTCAGGTGACCCTAGACCCTTGCACTTATTAGTATTCTTTGATGATCAAATGATTTAATATATGTTTTCACAAGTATTTTATGTAGTAGAAGTTGCTAGAAATGGTAATGAACATGGCAGTGCACCAGCCTGTGTCATCTCACACTGTATGATAAAGAGATTATTAAAAAGAGGACATCAAAAATTCATATGCTGCAAACTCTATAAGTATATCGTAAGCCATCAAAGGAGCAAATATTACATGCTTATGAACAAAGAAATAAAGATAAAACTGACAAGCATTCACTGGGATGTTCTATCCAATCTCATAGTGGGATGGAGCATTTAAAGAGCCCCTTAAAATTTGGGCAAAAGGAAGGGAGATTATCCTAGTTAAGATCTCATCTCCAAACATAAAAAGCACAGTCTGTGTTTCAAGTTTTTAGCAAAATAATGTAAATTGATCATTCAGTATATTTCATCCTGCATATGATTTTCATTATGTCACCAGTAGTTAGCACCATAAATTTTGTTCCATATGTATTTCTTTTGTTTTTCTCAACTAACTCTACAGTGACACTAACTTCCTCAGTCAGAATCTATAGTAGAATGGAACATTCATAACAGCTTTCCTATGGGGGAAAAAAAAGAAATAAAATATGCCATTTACATTCTTATGTATGACTGCCACTTCTAAATGCAGTTGATGGCTTCCATATACTGTAGGTAATTCATGAATATTTCATAAAACAGAAAAGGTCCTACAGAATAAGCATTTTAAGAAATATAGTACGAAATTCTATCAATTTTCCTCAGCCCACTGTCAAGTTCCGTTTCTGAAGTCTATTTTAAGTGAGACTTTGCAGAGTTCGCAGGTCCATGGAATACGAGATTCACAGAAATAGATGATTCTTTCAGAAGAAGACCTGAATAGACCCACTTACAACTGCCTTTTTGTGCAATTTTGAACAAAGTGGCTCTTTACAGTTAGCCCTGGAAAATGTTCCTGTATTAATTGTCTGGAAGTGCTATTGTTTAGAACACGTGCCCCTCGGATGCAGGGAGGAGATGCTGAACAGGCGCTCAGCTACCCTGCTGTGGAGAACTGTTGTTTTTGTGTTCAGTGTGCACCTCAAGGACATGTGACAATTTGTGCTCCTGATAAATACCCACTTGGATTAGATTGGCTAGTGGAGACTGGTCAGTAAAGACACTTTTAGGAAAAGAAAAGGAATACTAAGAACATGTGAAAAACAATGTATATCAATCATTGTCCAAAATGGCATCTGTCCCCAGGAGCCAGATAAACAAGGAAAAGTGCAAATCAAAATTGTCTTTGGTGTTAAATAAGTATTTTACCCATTTCTTTCTGAACAAAAAAAAAGCAACCTTGCAAAATGCAAGGGCAATTATTATGGAATAATTTTGTGCAAATATCACCATCATAGTAAGTGTGTAGTCTATTGTCCAGCTGTTGGTTTGAAGGCCTTGTTCTGCCACTGTTTGATTGTGTTTTTCTGCCTCTACCTCTATCTTCTAACAAGGATGTTTGACACATTTCTTTACCACTAGGAAGCAATATGATCTTGGAGAAGTTATTTAAGTTGTGTGTTTTACACCCTGAAGATATAGAACAAGAGAGTGATATGGCTAGTGATTCCCCTCTGCTTTGGCATAACTGAAAGGTTATGAAATGATTTAATTATTGCAAAGCACTGTAGAACCTATATGGGGGCAAATGCAGGAAGAGATATTAGTACCATTTATTGAGTTCAGGAGGGGAGAATTAATGATGAAAAATAAGGAACATCCAGTGTGTATTAATTTCATGTTCTCTTTTATCTGTCTAAACAATATCTACAGAAATATTGGGTATTGCTTATTTAACAGACACCACCTTTGTTTTGAATTAATACAGACTCACTGGTAAATATGACCAGACAGTTTTCCAGGCTTGGAAATCACTAGCTGTTTTCTTCTATGTCTGAGAAGTTGCACCTTTTCCAGTACTGGGTCCCAGCTCTAGTTACTTCAGATTTTAAGTTGGGATCACCATATTCCCGGTGTCCCACTGAACTGCTGCTTTTATGCCTGTAATGGGAATGGTGATGCTCCCTTGAGAAGACTTAAGAGAACTTGCCAGGTACCATAAGTGCTACTAAAAGCTTCTTTCTAACAGCAATGCTGTCAATTTAAGCGTTGCTGTCACAGCATAGTATAACTCTCATTTGAGATACAGAAACACATATTTACGGTAATTTAGTGTTCGACATCATCTATTCATATTAGCGACAGAAATAAGCTTAGACTCTTCAGAACATGATATCAGTATTCTAAGTTAGTTTTCATATTTTGGAGGTCAATACTTGTTCATGAACTCCACCCAATTAAAATTTTAAATTGGGTATAAAACCAGGGAATTGACTTAAATTTATAAATACAGAAGATATGTAGATATATTTTATGCTGAAACACTTGAGGTGAGTTTTGGAGAAGTTTCTAAAGCTACACACAACTATTTGACTACATAGTAAACTTAAACTTGGAATAGTGCACATAATCTTCTTGGGAACTGAAGCCCAATATTTTGTTTACATACTGGATTAATTGGAAACTTCCATTGTTGCCAGGATGGAACTTTTCCTGTGTTTTCATCAAATAGGTGCTAATAGTTACTGTCAACATAAAACTAATTGCTATCTAGGGTGGGAGATCATGGTGTCTGGTCCTGTGACCACGCTGGCCCATCTGTTGAGAATCTCAGCATAGGACCAATGCTGAACCTGGCATCCAATCTTTGCTTTGGCCAGCCGTCAACTTCCAAGCTGGAACAAACTCCAGATATGAAGTGCACTGAAGTCAAGAGAAGCCCTGACGCCCATTAACTGGCAGCTCTTGTGCTTTGTGTGAGCTGAGCCAAGACCAGGTGCCAGTTCTCAGAGCAATAGGCTCTGTCTGAGTGCCACCTGTCACTGGCATGTGGGTATCAGCCATCACGGAAGCCACAGTAGGTGTGCTTCTTCCATCAAAGTATGACACATCAGAGCCTTTAGACAGGCTGACATGGGAAATGGGGGTAGTAAGATGAGGACCCTAGCCAAGACTAGATAGTGACCGTGGCTCAAAAGGAAATACTCAGTACTACAGGTGATTGATATTTTTTAGTAGAAACACTTTCCCATGTGTCTGTATTATTTTCTTCACTGTAAATAACATTTTAAAAGAACATCGTTCAATTAAGTATTTTAACACAAGTCTTTCAAAGACAACTTATGGTTAAAATCACTTGAATGATTTGTTATTTTCAAGATAGGGTTTCTTTGTGTCACCTTGGCTGTCCTGGAACTTGTTCTGTAGACCAGGCTAGGCTTGAACTCACAAAGATGTGCCTGCCTCTGCCTCCTGAGTGCTGGGATTAAAGGCACTTGGGTTTTTCTTAATAGATATTTCTTCCTTGTTTCTATTACTCTTTTATGTAATTTGAGTCATTACACGAAGCTGAAATGTGGATTTTCAGGAGATGATAATTTGTCATATTTCAAATCGCCTTTGTGAACAATTCCCAACGCAGGTAGCAATAGAATCAACCATCTCTTGAAATATGGAAGTTCAATGGGATGTTTTCTAAATCCGTAAATGTTAAAACTTTATGGCAAAAGCTATAAACGACTGGGGAAGTTTTCTTGAAGCTGTTTTCTTCAATACAAAAACAAAACAGTAAGAAAGATGACATTAATGAGTATACAAAAATGAACGTACTTGCAATTCTAACATGCAACGGCTACTAGTATTTATGTCTTGTATACAACTTTCCCAATTTCTGTGTAAATTTGGGCAACATAAATTCAGAATTGGTCTTTCTATTGTTTGTTTGTTTTTATGATTAATTTTTTTCCTTTACAAATTTTATATATGTATATGACATATAAAGATCATATTCACCCTTGCTATCCCCTCTTTTCTTTCTGCAATCTTACTCATCCTCTGCCTCCTCCCAATCAGTTTACTTTCTATATTCATGTTTGTTTGTGAGGATGTGTGCAGGTCCTGTGGAAGTAACAACAATGAGCATGAAGAATTTTTGTTGATACTTACTGCTTACATGGAACCTTATAGAAAAATCCCAGTAAAGATTAAAACTGTTTTTATTGCATTTTTCTTTCTCATAAAATATAATATAGATTTGGAATTTACTTGATTCAACTTGATTATTGTTATTATAACTCTATGCAATAAATATTATCTTTATAAATGTGACAGCATGTACACAATGACAATAAATATTTCAAGACATACTACTACAATGAACTTTGGATTTTTGAATTTTCCTAAGCCCATACACTTGAACAGAGTCTAGAGGTATTGAAACTTTTCCATTTCCTATTTGGGTTTGAGGAATAGGAAGAGCCAATGTAGAAGTTGTTTGCCTAGACCTATACTTTTATCATATAGTCACAAAATATTGTGTGTAACAAAGCAATCATTGGATATAATTTTGCTCCTATAGTAATGATATACCATGAACCTATGATAAACCCACATCTTTTAAAATTGTTATTTTCACAATTTCTAATAATTTTATCCTGTTTAAATTTTTTAACTAATATGATTATTTGTTCTTCCCTACATTATATTAAGAAATAGATAAAAGAAGAAATCACCAGAAATGATCAGCTGTCAAAGAAATAGTTACTTAAAGAATCATGATGTTTGAGTAGTTATATATGTTGAAAGCTAGAGACTTTATTTGGAGTTTATAATTCGTTCCTTCATCTTCACTATCCAACATAATACTCCAGACACATCTGACTTTATTGAAAGTGGTTTTTGGTATTTTCATGATAAGATTTAATGAAATCAACACATAATGAAATGCATTTTGATCTGCATTTAGAAAATCACTTTTTTTCTATGTTTGTGTAACTGAGTCCAGTTTTTGTATTTCAATAGAGAACTCAAATGACCATTGGATTAGTTATATTTCTTGTTGCTGTGACAAAATCTTTGACAAAAGAAACTAAAGGTGAAGTGTTATTTTGAGCTTAGGATTTGAGGATCTGGCTCATCATGGTGGGAAGTTACAGAAGCCAAAAAGAGATGAATGATGGCTCTTTCATCACTTCCTACTTTTTATTCAGGACAGCAACCCATGGAATAGGTTTAGAGTGGATTTCTCCCTTCAGTTAAACTAATCCAGCAAGTTCTTCCCACTCACAGCCAAAGACGTCTTTCCTTAGTGATTCTAAGTCCAGTCCATTTGGAAATCATAATTAACCATTATAACCTTTAGTCCAGCCATTTTTAACCCTATTGTGGAAATTATGTTTTAAAATTTAAGGTGGAGTTGCTTGAGTTGCAGTGGCTTTATTATGGAGGGAAAATCTGGCCAATTGATCATAGTATAACAACATTTGGTTAGATGACTTTTTAATTTTGAGGAATTAGGAATATGAAAAATACGCCTCTTGCAATTGACTAACTTTAGAAGTACTATATTTACAAGTGCTTTACCTAGGAGTAGTTCATTTATCTTTCAGAATTACTTCAAACAGCAAGGAAATGTTGCCATCAATAATTTAAAAATGGATAATAGAGGTGCTAATTTAATTGGTAGTAAAATATCTGGAATGCAGAAGCATCAGATCCAAAGCCTACTCTCTTAACCACTGTACACAGTAATATTTTATGGAACATACATAACTTTAAAATAAAAGAAACTACAAATTAAAGCTAAAGTTGTTGAGGTCCTATTGGCTTTGCTCTGAGAGATGTATTGCTTAGAATTGATCATTTGAACAGCCTGATGCTTAGAGACTGAAGACTATGATCAAGGTTGCAGGTCCAGTATGTGGCTGAGCTGAAAAGGCCCTGTTATCTCTGATGATTGAAAGCTCCTATTCATTTTCCACTGCAAGTGGAGTACTACGCATTACATGCTTTAAATGCACAGCCATTCTTTTTTTTTTTTTTTTTTTTTTGGTTTTGGCCTTCAATTTATTATGCAAAGGAAGTAAAGCTGTCCTCATTACTGTAGTTTTTTTCTCTATCTGCCCAACTAATTTTGATGTATTCATTTGAAATCACAGGTATCCTGCTCTATGCCTGACAGGTGATGCTTCGCTCTGCATTTCAGTGCACTAGTTTCTCAACTGTGCGATATTTGTTTCTGCTACTCCTCAGGAGGTATTGCATAATGCTTTAGGGTAAACTTCCATTGGTTGCTTCTGACATTTCATTGGTAGAGACCAAGAATGCTTCAGAAATGCCTTCTAGAGAATATGCACAGCAAAGAATAAGTCAAAATTAAAATATCAATATTTTTAAAGTTAAGGAAATCTAAGTGGGAACTATGAACTAGGCATTGACCAAGTGATATTTAAATATTTGTTTTGTTTTGTATTTGAGGCAGAGTCTTGAAAACAGAATAGGTTGGCCTGTAGTTTATTGGGAAGTTGAGTGTAACCTTTAACTCCTAATTTGTCTCTAATTTTGAATCCTGGGTGACAGTATATTCCACCATGCTGAGTTTGACTTTTATTTTATATTTAGGGCAGAAACGATAGGCTACAATTCATGTATACTCAAAACATAATAGTCTTTTCTCATTTCCTTAAATATGAAGCCTGCACATTTGAGGTAGATTAATAATATCATGGTAGGATTTAACATAAACATGTCACTATTTAGCACATGAAGACATTTTGGTTCACTAATGCTATGGAATGAATTCATTTTTGCATATTTTGCTTTTGTTAATGGATTTTTTTAATGTTTTGAGAAAAATAGGCATGATTACTGTACTTATACAATTACCATTCCTCCTTTCCTCTCTTCACCTTTTCCCATACACTTTCAAATTTATGAGTTCATTATTACTGTTATTTATATATGTTTGTTTACTTATATGTGTGTATATACACATACATATAGCATAAATATACACATACAACTTACTGAGTTCCTTCGTTGTTGCTTATATGTGCATGTGTTTAAGACTTGCCAGTTGGAACTGAATAAATTATTAGAGTTCTTGTCCCTAGAGGAAACTAATTTTCCCTCTCAGCAGTTTAGTTCTTCTAGGAATGGGACCTTGTGAAATTTCCACCTTCCGTATTGGCCCATCAGTCAATGCTGTCGTGGTACAGGTCTTGTTTAGGCAGCCATACTGTTGATATTTCATGGATGCAGCTTTCCTCTCAGAAAACGCTGTCTAGTAGCTGCTACTTTGATTTGCTAATGCTATGAAATAAATGTATTTTGAATATTCTCTAGAATATATAAGTCAGAGCTTTTCATCGCTCATGAAATCATTGCTGAGTTGATAAAACTAGTCACCTTTATTGGATACACCTCTAAGCTTGCAATTTCAATCAGAATTGTCAAGCAACAAGGTACTTTATACAAGTAGTTGTCAGTAGTGCCCCTTTTAGAACATGTTAAATTTCCAAAGTACGCCAGAGTCACATCTTACAAAAGCATTTCTAGGACAAAAGAAAAGGCTGAGAGAGCCTTTCTGGTTTTCCAGAGTATTGCTCAGACTAAACATCCCCAGGTGACAATGCTGTGCCCTCCTTAGCTCAGCTGTGTTCACTCATAAAGCTGATGAAGGAGATGCCTCTGTGTCTCTCCCATCTCAGAGATTGCAAGCATAGGACCTGCATATCAAAACAGACCAGTGAGCACTATGAGTCTCTTCTGAAAGGTTTGAGAGTTGAAGTTAATTTCTTGCCAAATATCTGACTCTGAGATAGAGCCAATATTCCACATATGATATCTCATGTTCTAGTTTTATTGTAAAATCAAATTATCTTGAGAGAACTTAAGCCAATTGGATAATTATTTCTAAATGAAAAGATAATTGAACCTGCTTCTACAACTTTATTTCAACATGCCTTCCTAATTGTGAAATATTTGTCATTTTTACAGTAAAATTTCAATGGCCCTGTGAAATGGGCACTATTAATTACTGTATTAATTATCTTAAAGAGGAGGAAAAGTCACAGTCATTTTAAAAAAAACTGGGTATAAGTTTCAATAAAATTAAATTGTGTTTTGTTCTACTTTGTTATTTTATTTATGATGTAGTACAGTATTCCATTAAATATATTTCTTTAGTGATATGTGTTAGATACTGGGGTTGTCTGGAATGTCTCGGGTGGGGCACCCTTTACTTTTCTTGGCCACCTCTATGCCAGAGAGCCAGTCATTAAGAAAGAACTATATTACTTCCTTTACAGTGTTGGGAATAACTATCTGGGGAAGTAGGAGGCAGGGTTTTATAGACAGGGTTGGAGGTTGTTCAGAAATCAGAGGAGTTTTTACAGTGGCAATGCATGTTACAGAAGAGGTAAAAAATAAGAGCAAGATGTCAAGAGAAGGTGGACAGGAGTTATTGCTGAGACCTGCAGGCTGTGAACTTCTTACTAGTTAACCACAAACTTACACTGAAAATTGATGCCCAGAAGACCATGTAAGGTCTGCCATTAAATCAGAACATTGAGAGGCAGGGACCCAGAATAAAGCCACGGACTACACAGATTAAGTTGTCCAGCACAAGGACTTTGGATAAGTTCTGTGATAGATACTTCCCTAGCATCCATGAGCTCTGAGTTCAATTCTCACCAAGGAAAACAAATATTTAGGGAATACTGTTTAGGTTGGCCACATGGTTTGGCCTTTTAGAAAAGTTCCAGCTGTGATATTGTTGAACTACAGAATTCCAGAGAGAGACAGATTGCATCTAAGTGGTCAAACCAAGGATCCTTGACAGTTGTGCAATGCCTGCTCTACTTGACCTTGTTATACTGTGAACCAAAATCTGCACTTTGTCAGACATTCTGCTGCAGTTTCTCAATATGGGTGTTTTCAACATTGTGTCTTGTTTATTTTCATACAGCTCTGTTTGAAAGTGCCTTGCTTCTCCTGGCTGTGCAGAAGGGAGAACAGTATTTGAGCCCCTCTATCTGTGCATCTGAAAGCATGGGTAACAAGGAATTCTTCATGCCCAGTGCTTGTGTATGCAAATACACCATTGGTAAAGTTAAATTTAGAAATAGGGAACAATAAGAAAATAAAAACAATTAATAATAAAAAGAGTTACAATACAACATTCTAATAAAGGGAATTTGACTTTCTCTCCCTTTCTTGTCTGTCTGTATGTCCATCCATCTATCTATCTATCTATCTATCTATCTATCTATCTATCTATCTATCTATCTATCTATCATCTATCTATCATCTATCTATCTCCTTCTTTCTACATCTTTCTGATTAAAGATAATATTTCTTCAGACAAAGGATGATCATAAATGAAATGGTGATAAGGTAAGCCATGAATAAGAGGGTGCTTTTTAATAGGGATCTTCTATCCATGGTTATCAATGATAGGAGGAAGTCACCCAAGACTAGAATCTGGAAGTAACAAGAGGAATGTTGAGAACAATTTCCTAGCTTGAAATGTAGTCAAAATAAAATTTGGTTCCTTAGATAAGTAAGATGTTGAGTTTTGTGGTTCATAGGTATTTCTGTGGGTTCATAGCCAAGCTTGGGGCATGGTGACACAAAGCTGCATTCTGCCAAGTTTGTATTTGAGGATTACAAAGTTTTTTAAGAAAAAGAAATCTCATAATATTCAAGGTTTGCAGTTTGGGGTTGAACGATGTTGATAGCTACTCTGAGGAATACATGGCATGTGGTCTGCAAATTAGACACCCTGCTGAAGATTTCAGAATAAAATAGAAAGTTCAATCATAGTAACCGTGTACTTTTCAATTTCCCTGTGTGTTTAGATAAATCTGGAGTTTGGATTATCTTTTGCAGTTAATTCAATGGCAATCATCATTTTTAGTACAGGTAGCCATTCTTCATATTTTCTTCGGCTACTTGTCTAGAATTGATTGTGACATTATTAAAGAAATAGCAAGATTCACTCACCAAAATTCTAAACAAAGCATGCATAATAATTGCACATCAAATAACCATGAATTCATTTACCTTATTGAAGGTGGTTCAATCTTTAGCCATCAAACAGAATCCCTGTATTAGTCATGTTTTCTGAGAAATTGCCTTTAAGATACACCTTGGGTATTACAGAATTAGCAATTATACATGATTTAGTTTTCTAGATGTAATTACTTGCATGGTTTTAATGTACTCAAGTCTTATCATGAAAGAATGTCTCTAAAAATCTATTAATAGCAATAATAATTTAGGAAAATTACACAATCTGTTTTTCTTTCAAGATTAATAAGAGTGCAAAATTTTCCAGGAAAGAGTGCTGAAGATAAATTATTTTACAAAAATTTGTAGACAATTGATAAATAATCTCATTGAGAGTTTGTTTCTAAGGAGAAGAAAAGGGCAGTACAGTGGGTGTTCAAACTTTAGTCCTTGGACATACTAGACAAATTTTCTCCCTGCCTATAGCTCCATCCCTGCCCCTTATTTTTAAATGGTTATTTTCTATGTCTATGTCATATTCACTGTACAAAGAAATGTTTTTTGAGTTATTACTATGAATGTTAATAATCTCATAAGATTAATAAGAGGTTTATATAATAAAAATATACTTGTGTTGAAAACAAGGCAATAGACCATTAGGCCATTAGATAGCTGTTAATAATAAGGGTCCATAGTGAGATTTCATTGAAAGGGAAAGAGTTATTATTATAGACTTTTCTTTTTTAAAGCACTCCAAAATACATAAGGCTATTTTTAGCTCTTTGGAGTCATGGAAATATAGTATAACTTGAAAAAATATCTTTAAAATTTTATTAATTTTTAAAATAAAGAAAAATACAAGGGCTGGAGACAGGCACATACTAGTCTTACAACAAACCAAAGTTTGATTCCCAACATCTACTTTTGTTGCTTACAACAGCCTATAACTACAATTCTATGAAGACCAGATGCCTCTGGTCTCCTTGGACACAATAACTCACATATATATATACCCACTTGTATACACAGACTCTTACACATAATGGAAAATAAACAGATCTTAAAATAATAAGGATATTTACTTTTATATACATTGAATAATATCTTGTTTTTAATAATCATAGTCTATAGTAACGAATGGTTCAAATAATGCATAGTTTCATGGCTGGCTATTTTAACTTTCAGTAAAGCAGATGTATACTAACATTTTGAGTGTTAATACAGTCTACTTGCTCCTTCAACAGAATGGCTCCCAACGTGTGGATAATTTAGTCCACAGAAAGCCTGAGAAAGCTTGGGAAAGAATAGAGTAAAGCATGTTTTCTTGGTAGCAGCAATTTCTCGGGTCTGCTCTGCTTGCTAGCGGCAAGGAAGCGCTCTCATCTAAGAGAGGCTTCCTGGCTCAGCTTTAGCTGCAAAACCCTGCAGCTCATTAAGAGGTCCTGCCACAAAACACTTAAATGGTATTGATAAAAGATGACTGCATGCTTGTTTGTTTTCAGCCGTAGCAGGAAAAAAGTTGTGCTGTTTTAAAATGCTGGCTTTCTGGGCTGTCCTGCTAGGGCAAACTCTGACTCTTTCAGGCAGATGGTTAGGTCCGACTGAGTGTGGTCTATGAGCAGAATGCTGCAGCTTACTTGCCGGCAGGGACCTTGAAATGCCATAGACTTGTGGCAATAAACACAGTCCACAGCTCCCACTACAAGATATCTTAGATTAAGTCGTAAATATTTTTTGAAGAAGTAAAAGAAGTTGAAGAAATATGTTTGCTTCCATGAATACAGATGATTTTGACATGAGAATTATTTAGGAAGTTTTATGGAATCCTTACATAATCCAAACAAGGTGAAGAGAGGCACAGGCTTTCAACATGGGAAAATCCCAGATTATCTGAAAAATTTCATTTATTTTCCTTTTGATGGTTCTCTCCAATTCTATAGTCACCATTGAAGGCATGGACCCCCTGTTCTAATACACACAGAAGAGTTGGAAAACTGGGATAACTTTTCATCACACCAATTCAATGTGAACTGAAAACTGCACAAAAATAATTGAGAAAATTTGTTAATACTACAAAATTTTCAAGTACTGCCTGATATTTTAATTTAATTTTGATTCATAAAACTTTTCTTCCTACTATGTAGGATCACAGATTTGCTATATATTATAGCAGGACTACATAAAGGAATATAATAAATTCGCTTATGTAAAGTGGAAAATTATTTTTAGAATGTAGCATTTTGTTTCCTAAAATAATCAGTAGTAATATATGTCTTTTGAGACATTTTTAGAATTAGCCATAAATATCAAAACACATGGACA
Organism: Chionomys nivalis; assembly: GCF_950005125.1. Taxonomy (NCBI): domain Eukaryota; kingdom Metazoa; phylum Chordata; class Mammalia; order Rodentia; family Cricetidae; genus Chionomys; species Chionomys nivalis. The sequence continues at coordinate 23,830,100 of NC_080088.1, forward strand.
GTACCTTCTATAAAACTGTTTTAAATATTAAAGTGAATCCACTTTGTTTTGTTTATTGTTTAACTGAACAGATGGTAATGGTTTTGACACAATTAAATTCCCTTTTTCTTTTTTTATCCGCCCCCCCCCCCGTGGGGTAAAAATAATGCAGTAACACAGAGCTTCTGTGCCTACATCATCACAGCTGGTCACCAATCAATCTGGATTCACGGTACAGTGATGCTAGCACATGTTGACCAGCAGCCAAATCTGATTGGGTTGTATTTTTCAGCAGTGGTTCATATCAAAAGAAATAAGGTACATCTATGGTAGCAACTGACAGCCTAGGATAACACAACTGTCATTAATCAAACCTGGCAACAATGGCATCCTTCGTATACGTCCAAGTCAAGCGGATTTCACAAGGAAAATCACCTCATTTCTAATAAAACTGCCTCATCAGAAATATTCTTCATCTGTTTCATCTTCTCTTTTTAATTAAGATAGTCAGTGCTACTACTATATGCCATGCATATGTAAAATTTCACAATGCCGATAAGTGGTTTTATATCAAAACAAACTCAACTCATTTATAATGTATCCTAGACTAAGCAAAGGCAGCTAAAAACAAATTGAAGTATCTCTGACTGAGAAAAGAAATGTAATAACTTATGTGTAGATTAATATATAATCATAAGATTGCTATAGTTATGCTTATTAAAAAATATGGGTACTGTTAGTTTTGAGGAAACCCTGGATGAATAATCAACACAACACGTTACCTGATATTCAAGTGTAAGAAGCAGCAAATATATCAAACAGAAAGGTAGGCTCTCTCCATTCTTAGAAATTTTCTAAGAGTGGCTCACAATCCTGTTTACACCTAGACAACAGCAAAATCAGCCTTTTATTTAAAGTCACATCAGGAAATAGGCATTTTCTACAAGTTGTTTATCATCTTTCTGTCACATGTGGAAACACCACAAAGAACTTAAATGGAAGTGTTATGGTTAAGTTGTATTGTCAGCTTGACACAGTCCAGAATCCTGTGGAAAGAGATTCTCAATGAAGGATTGTCTTCATCAGGTTGGCCTGTGAGCACGATAGTGGAAGTTGTTTGATTTTGCATTAACTGAAGTGGGAAGCATCACCCAATAAATATACTCGAAGTGAATGCAAAGAAGTGACAAACTGACCATTAGCATTCACACACCCACTGCTCCCTCTGATTCTGAGGTAACATGAGCAATTCTCTGACTTGCTACCTCTATAACTGCCTCACTGTGATGGTAATGGCCTGTAACCTGAAATTCTGAGTCAAAATAATTCCTCTATATTGTTGTCTATGTCAAGTAAATGCTTAAGAGAAAACATAAATAATTTTTCCCTGCATATGAAATTATCTCAGATGTATGATTCTGATCAATGATGTAGCAGGAGGATACTTCTGAAATTATAGTTATCTATATTTATACATTAATTTTTAAATTGCTGTATACTACCATTTACTCAACAGCTCTTTCTCTATATTGTTACTCTTTTATGCTGTTTTAGCTTAAAATTTATCTTAAACTGTAAACACAAGCCATCCTTATAGAGAAGCATTGTAACCTTGAAGCCATTCACATTTAAATAGCATTCATATTAGCAGTAAACAAGGCATTAATTGTACATCTCTTGAGTTTTTTGTATGTATAATACATAGCGATCATAAAATATATTTTCCTCAAGCTATACTGTTCTTATATATTTTGCAGTTATTGTTGGTACTCTTTCTGTTGAAACAGACATTGTTACTGGAACAAGTTTGTTAGTGGGATAATTCATATTCAAAAATTTTAAATGCTTCATCCACCATTAGAAACACAGAGTGACCCTGTTATTTGACCAATAAGTTCCCAATTCTGTGCTTTAAGGGACTTGTATAAGTTTTAAAAATTTTGTGATTAACAGTATGATGAGAACATTTGGTGAAACAGATAAGATGACCCCTTCTTTGATAAAGGCAACAATGAAAACTCTAAAACTCTATGTAGTTCTAAGTTATACAGAACCATTAACAGGTGTCTGCTTTTCAAGGGGGATGTAGCTGTATTTCTTTTTGGTGAAGTTACAGCAGGTTTCAAAAACAGATAGTGAATAAGCCTTTCTTAAAGTCTTAAATCGTGGTAAACAGGAAGAAGTTCAAGGTCAATATGTTATCAGAAAAGTCAAAAGACAAAGGAGCTGGGGTGGTCCAAGCCTCTGGTATAGTTGGTTGAAAGACATTGCTTTTTGCCATGCCAGTGTACATAATGTAAAAATTTCAGTACTAGAGACAAGGTTGTTTTTTTTTTTTTTTTTTTTTTTTTTTTTGTTGTTGTTAGAAGTAGAACACACCTAATTCTAATGCTATTTTGTTGAGTGGAGGTTTTGTCCCACCTGGTCTCACAGCCGCTCAGTCCCCCCAGAAATGTCACAGAGATTTACATTTAATTGTAAACTGGTTGGCCTATTAGCTCGGTCTTTCTTACTAACAACTCTTACATCTTACATTAACCCAGAATTCTTGTACCATGTTGCTTGGTTCCTTTATATTTAGGCATTCTCATCTTTCTTCTTCTGCCTCTGGGTGATGACTGCAGACCGAGCCTTTCCTCTTCCCAGAATTTTCCTGTTCTGGTTACCCTCCCTATACTTCCTGCCTAACTACTGGCCAATCATCATTTTATTAAACCAGTACAAGTGGCAAATCTTTACAGGTTACAAGACCATTGTCCCAAAATACTGTTTGAAACCAGTTGAAAAAGGTATACAGATCATTTAACACTTAAAAAGCTCAAGTAGAATGATTGGTATTTCAGGTACCAATTGAGTAAGTTTGAGAGCCTGGGCTACATGAGAGCCTGCCAAAAAAAAAAAAAAAAAAAAAAAGATTAATCAGAGAAACAAACAAATAAGCAGAAACCAAGGGAAAGAGAGATCCAGGCTACACTTGTGTATCAATTCTTAAAACAACAGAATGTCCCAAAAAGTATCCAACATACACAATCAACTAAAATAATTTTTTGGAAACATTGATATAACTGTGAAACATTGGAAAAGAAAAGCAGAATAAGTTATCACAAGCTACCAGAAAAAAAAATGTTTGAAAAAGAGTGAAAATTGAGAGCAAGATCGTAAGAGTGGATTTCTGATTGTATTCTTGTCTTGTTTGTCTGTGAACTTGAAATCTTACAGCAATATCATCCCATGGCAAGGCACCCCCACCTCGCTCCAGCAAATCATGTTAATGTTTTATGTTGTAAACTTATTTTGAAATAATCTGTTATTTTCTAAATTTAAGAAATGAACCATTATGAATAAGTATGGGCTATACACTTCCAAAAATGGTGTCAATTTCAGTTTTAGTGTTCATATAGGTAGTTGGAAAAAAAACACAAAGACAAAAAACACTTCCCTTATTTGTTATTTTGATCAATGTTTATTTTGTCAACTTTTCAATATAGAAAACAACTATTTCTTCTTTTAATGTAGTTTAAGTTTCATATATTCATATTGTCTAAATATTATAGAGTGATTAACTTACAAAATAATAAATCGTAAATGACCCACAGCAAAAATATGTAGTATTTTCATTTCTAGTGGAGAGTTATGTAGGACAGGACTAATTGGAAAGCCTGTCTTTGATAGCTTCAAAGTATAAAATGCTGTATACATATAAAATGAGTGGGTAACTGACAAGCAATTAGTGATCGGTTATAAAATGAATGATCTTAGTTTTAGTAATTTTAGTGTAAATGAGCTTAATTTTGTTACTAGATGTAAATTGCAGCATAAAAAGAGATAAATGAAGATTACTACCTGTATGCTATTATCTCTATGACTGATGCTATTTAATGATGCTGTTTCCTACTCTACACAGGTACGATATCAAAGATGACTATACCCTGAGAATTAAGAAGGCCATGAGTACAGATGAAGGTACCTATATGTGTATCGCTGAGAATCGGGTGGGAAAAGTGGAAGCCTCTGCTACCCTCACTGTCCGAGGTAAGAGTCTTAAAGCGTCAAAGAAAATTGAACCAGGAGCCTAATATTTTGTCCAATTGGTAAGTTCATGCCTACTCAAAATAGTAGGGGCTGTTGGGCATGGTAGCCCACACCGGTTATCTTAACACACAAGAAGTAACCACAGAGGGATCACAAATGCAAAGTATGCCTTGGGGTCTTCATAGCAAGAGTGTTTCAGAGAAAAGGAATATATTATACTTAGTATTATAAAAAATACTGAGGTTTTTGCCTTCTAAATTGCTAATTGAAATGAAATGATTGCTTAAATAGATCATTCGATTTCCTTCCTTCCTTCCTTCCTTCCTTCCTTCCTTCCTTCCTTCCTTCCTTCCTTCCTTCCTTCCTTCCTTCTTTCCTTCCTTCCTTCCTCCCTTCCTCCCTTCCTTCTTTCCTTCCTTCCTTCCTCCCTTCCTCTCCCCCCACCTCCTTCCTTCTTTTCTTCTTTTCTTTCTTTGTCTCTACCTCGATCCATCGCCAGATGAAGGTTCTAAGGTGATATGCAAGATATTCATCAGTATAGGATAGGGTCATTTCAGGTTCCCTCTCCTTAGTTGCCCAAGGTACCAGCTGGGGACATATTCCTGGACACCTGCGAACCCCTCAAGAGTCAAGTCTCTTGCCAACCCTAAGATGGCTCCCTTAGATAGGATATATACTTCGCTGCTCCCGTATCCATCCTTCCTATATCCCAACCATCCCAATCCTCCGAGCTCCTCCCATCCTCCCCTTCTCATATTTCTCATCCCATTTCCCCTTTGCCCCATGCCACCTCACCCGCAAGTTCCTAGTTTTTGCCCTGGAATCTTGTCTACTTCCCCCTCTCCATGCGGATGACTATATGATTTTCTTTGGGTTCACTTTCTTATTTAGCTTCTATAGGATCACACATTATATGCTTAATGTCTTTTATTTTATGTTGAATCAGCAAAAGAAGTTTACTTCCAAATGCAATGACCAGCTCTGAACTAGTGTTTAGTTTAATCTCAGTATAATAATAAACTAATTCAGACAATAGTTAGTTCTGTCTGCTAAATGGTCCACCACATCTGGTAAGCAGTGAACATGTGTAACCTTGCTCACATCTAAATAGAAATTCTAACGATTGCCTCAGAACTGGGAATGAATTGATTCTCCTTTCTTGCTTGGGGATGGCTGCCAAAATTGCTGTTGGGAGACTGACTTACATTTCTCTTGACATGCCAGCTTGAACTTAAGAACACAAAGGAACCATTCTATGACCACAAATAACATTTGCATGTGCCTATATTCAAGCTCCAGCTTCTCAAGTTCTCTTCAGAATTATGGTTGCTGGAGAGGTTTGAGGCAATTATGTCTCAGTTCGATGCTACTAAATTCACCCAACTGCAGGAACTATTGGCACCAATGGCTCCATGGGAGACTATATGAGCCTCATCCCCCTACATAGCAGGATTAATGAGTCCTGTACCTTTGAACATGAGAGTAGATTCTTTTCAAGATTCCCATTTGGTTGTAAATCCTCAAGATCTCTAATCTATGATCTCTGAATTTTATACAACAGAAGATATTAAGATATTACAATTGTCTCTAGGTCTGTGTTGTGAAGATCCACTAACTGGCAGCACTTAAGCATTTCCCTGGTGTTGCCTTCTCATTTAGCAAACAAAACAAGCTAAACAAGATGAAGGGAGCTGTCTTGGTTCATACTAGTGATTTGTGGAGAAGTCAGAGCAAGCACTCACTTTCTCCCATGATGAGACAATGTTCCAGCCTTTTCACATAGGTAAAATTACTTTGCGGCATTATGTGCTATCTGGCATAATGATGGATGATCCCAAATTGGAGAGGCTTTAGCTGGTACAATCCAGTCCCCAGGATTCTTCTCAGTCCCAATTCCTTTTTAGTAGTATAGTGAGTGTGCCTGGTATTTGTCCTTCTTTATACTCCGGAAATCTCTGTAAAAACAATGTTAGGGGTGGGCAAGCATCAAGCAGTGGGGCTGGTTTAACAGTTTATGGGACACCTCACTCTGAATCTCCTTTTGTCATTAGTACATACACTATACCACAATAAGATAAAGATCTTTCCTCATGGGAGTCTTTGATATCTAGCAAATCTTTATGATACCCTCACCCAAACCTTCTGTAATATGGCTTGAAGTGATACCTCTAGTCAAAACATATTGTTGAAATAATTTAATATATACATGATTTCTGGAAGCTTTCAAAATCTAATATATTCTATGCTGTCCTTTCAATATATATTTAAGATATATCAGGCTAATAATAGCTTCTAGTTCATAAAAATTTTGAGAGTAATTATGGCACAATGGAAAGTTCAACAGCATAAAATAGGGGTTTAAATTGTTGTTTGTATATTTTTAATTTTATTAATATTATAGAAAGAGGGGGCTAGAGATCCATGCCTAGAGAGACACCGAGGCAGGGGAACTGTAATGAATTGGAAGCCAGTCTGAGCTACACAGTGAGTCTCAAGAAATATGGTCTACACAGTGAGACTGTTTTTAACTCTGTTTTAAAACAAGTAAAACCCAATCAAAAAAGCAGACAAGCATTGCTGTTTTAAACTATCACCAATTCTAATATATAATAATTATAAGTGGTAAAGACAGAGTGGATGAAGATTGTAAAATATGGTAGTATTGTTTATACATATTTTTATTGTTTCATAAATATGAGTTCTCTGTTTGCATGCTCATCTATACACACTTGAATGGATCAGATCCCATTATTGATAGTTACGAGCCACCATGAGATTGTTGGCAACTGAACTCAGGACCTCTAGAGACATCTTTCCAGTCCAATTTACTTCTATAATTAACAGTAACACATAGACTAATAGTTGATATAGCTGAAAAGCACATCCTAAAATTTAGGAAGATATAGTATTTTTGTTTCTGTCTCTTTCAATGACTTACTGCTCTTAAAAGCTGTTAGTTTTGAACTGTTTGCTTTCTGCTAGCTTACCCCTTTATACTGGTAGAACTCTGTTTAAAAGGATGGAATTTCGTTTGTTTGTCTCAGCATTCAACACACCAATTTAAGGGAACTAAATGACTATCTGTGTTTCAAAGGTGGTAACAAAATTCTAGCATTCAGATAAACTGATTTAGAGAGCAATTTGTGAAGTTCACTGACCTTAACTAAGGGAGGTAGCCAGGGACACTTCTATAACATGAGCTTTCTGAGTGTTATGAACTCTCCCAGTTAAAGAATCATGTTCAGCCAGGCGGTGGTGGCGCACGCCTTTAATCCCAGCACTTGGGAGGCAGAGGCAGGTGGATCTCTGTGAGTTCGAGACCAGCCTGGTCTAGAAGAGCTAGTTCCAGGACAGGCTCCAAAACCACAGAGAAACCCTGTCTCAAAAAACCAAAAAAATAAAAATAAAAAAATAAAAATAATAAAAAAAAAAAGAATCATGTTCATTTCTAGAATAGAATTGTTTATAGTAACAGAAAGCACTACTAAATCTAACTTTCTCTACAGTGAACTATCTGCGTTCCTGGTGGAATATGGCTAGCACAATAGCTTAAGTTATGTGTTCCCAGGTACGGAATACTGTCACAAGATAGAGGACACTTTTGCTACCTACATAGACATTGGTACGGCACTGTTGAAACTTACCAGTTTTTAGCCTCCTGCCCACCACCTATGACAAGAGAGGCATTGTCTCATTTCTCTATAGAAGGACGTTGGCAGCAGCTCAGCTGTACCTCACCTTTTACCCTTGCTCAGCTTTGCTCCCACAAGTTTGTGTAAATTAGAAAACAGGTTTAGGGAGTTTAAAGTTCAAGGAATTCAGTCAGGGAAACTTAGTTGAATCTTTCATATGGTAAAATAGAAATTATGCCACCACACTCATTTGTCTCCAGGTAACAAACAGGAAGCAAGTATTTGTTCTCTACCCCATATTTTCTCTTCTTCCAATGGCCCTATTCTTATTCTACGAGCCTCTCCCCCCCCCCCATTTTTTAGTGGAAACATAGATCCAAACAATTTAGACAAAGTTGGTAGCCCTTACTTATCAGCATTGTCACTATTTATTTATTAAGTCACAAGTAGCTTATTATTTATGAGTCAAATATAATTATTGATTGTATATGATAAAAATATAGCAACTCATGGAAACAAAACTGTGCACTCTCACCTACATACTCCAGGGATAATTTTAAATACATTTATTCTTTTGTTCCATCCAGTTCCACTTCTCAAACACTTTCCCTCCCTCCCAGATTCATTCCCTCCCCATCTCCCAGGAAAGACCAGGCTTCCTAGGGTTATCAACCAAACAAGGTACAGCAAGATACATTAAGACCAGGCACAGACCCTTACATAAGACTGGTCGAGGCAATGCAGTAGGAGGAAAAGACTCTTATGAGCAAGTAAAGGAGTCAGTGTCACCCCCGCTTCCACTGTCAGAATCCATCCAAAACACCAAGTCAACAACGTAGCATATATGCAGAGGAATTATTCTTAAATAGGTAAACTTCTGTGAAAATAATTCAGTTAAATCAACTCATCTTTAAAGTATACTGGGGGATTGAAGTGAATGAGGCAACCCCCAAAATATTCCATTCACAGGCTATTTGCTGACTAAACAAAGGCTGAGAGAATGAGAAAGCATATCAGTTTGTGGAGGACACAGATTTCTTTTTACCCATGCGTACTCCAAACAAGGAGCCTCGGGGTGTTCTATTTGCTTTGAGAATTTTCTCACCTAATTGTTTTCGTAGTTTGTTGAAAGTTTTAGGTTTAGCATTTTATTGGAAGCAAATGTACAAAACTGGTACAAAGCATTGTCTTTTAAAATATGATTTATGTATTTTTAAAAGATCAGCAAGCCTTTAAGTGGTTTCTTCTCTGATTTGTAGCTTGTAGATGAATTTGAGTGTTTTTGTCCCCATGGTATGAATTTGTCATTCATCTAAGGCAGCAACTTCAAAATAAGGGTTAAATAATATTAATAAATCTTTGAAGAACAATGTAATGTGCAGTAAATTATTATTGAAAAACATGTTTTACCATTAAGACATGCTGTTGAGATAGCTCACACTGCAAGGTTAATGGGGGTAAAATTATGACTTTTATTTTCTGTGTCTATTTCATTATGCACATAAATGATATGTTCAGCCTTTCTCTTGGTTGTTTTATTACAATGAGGTCAACTGACCCAAGAGGCCATGTCCATTTTAATCCATTTAATTCTGGAACACATTTGAGTTTAATTTGCTGATTTTGAAGACATCCACCTGCTGATTTTCATGATGGAATGTTGCTATGGAAAATATGCAGTTTTACTGTGATATTTATATAGAAATTGTATCATTATATGAATGTTAGAGAATTGGGGATACTTTAAAGAGTTTTATAATCAACACTTGAAACCAAAGTCTCTTTAGTCTCTTATTGTGTGTTTGCTTTTTTAATTTCAAAAACATGGTAACAAAAAGGTGATCAAAAGAAGCTTGCCATCAAGTATAGATTCATTATCTTCCTTGCCAAGCAAAATGAAAAAGAAAATAATTAGTAAAAGAACTTGAATCCATAATAATCAAATCAAAAAAAATTATTAAGTAATTTGCAAAATGGTTCTTGAAAGAGACATAAAAACAACAGTTACATTTATGCAAACAGCTTCCCTCATTTCCCAGTTTCTTCATTCACTTGGTATAAAAGGATCTCAATGAACATAGTGTCTTCCAGTGCAGTAAAGTAAAATGTTTTTGAAATTATTATAAAGTGAACACAAAGTATATTGTTTATTTTAACATTAACCCTCACTATACTTTCTTCTTTTTCATGTTACAACCTTAGAATACACAATATTTCTTAGGGAAGTATATTTGAAAAACAATCTTATATTGTAGCTATATTAGCACAAATTTCAAAATTGATTTCTTTTTCCTATTTGAAACTTGCACAACCAAGGGAAATTGTTAGTAGAGTAAGGGAAAATTTATAATGTCAATCTTATGTCTTTATTTGGTTATTCGTCTTGGACCTTTCTACCAATCCCTTTACTTAAGGGTAAAATGGGTTGTCCAGCAACTTCCCAATGCCCCCCTTTTTATAATAAACATACAATAAAAATATTTATGCCAGTGACACAGAAAATTTTTTACTGTTACTATAGTTTTATTATCCTAATTATAAATACTATCATTATAAAAGACAGATATCTTTCAGATATATCTAACTATACTATTATTTTTAGATCTTAGACAAAAATCCAGAATTATGATGAATATCTTGATTAAATGCAAACGTATAAAGCATGTTCTGAATGATTTACCTTATGAAGTCCAAAGAATCAACATCAGCAAGATCTATTCATACCTTCTTCTAAAAACTTATTATTATTCACTAGGGTTATATATGCTGCGGTATGGTTGAATGACATATTGGAAGGAAAAAATATATTATATATTCTAATTTTGCAGTTTTGTATAGTTAGTTCTTATGAGTAGATTTTTTTCTTTTGGATAAAGGAAATCCATATTTTCTAATACTTAATTGTTGCTTTTATATGGTTGTTCATCCATGCTGATTTGAAATTATTTATAAAGAAAATATTAAACGTATGTATTTGTCTTAAAATTTCAGTCATTAAGAGAATGTCCACCTATTGCTTATATATTTAGTAACTGAAAGTCATGATATCATAAAAAAGATATATTTGCTGAAGCATCAGTTTGAAGCTATGCTCAGTGAAAGAATCAACATGTCAGTCACAGCTTCATCATCTATGCCGGAAGAAGGGATAAGTTCAGCGGTGGTTAGTGAGTGGTCAAATTGAGGCATGTCTCAACCTATTTGGTGCATGTAACAAATGGAAGATTTCCATGCACGGAAAGCACAGTGGACGTAAATTATTGCCTACTGAAAAGTTGTATCAGAAGCTTGTCTATATTCCTTGAAATGGTTCTGACAAGACATGCTTAAAATCCAGTTGCTATTTGGTTCAGGTAGTAAGGCCTTATTTCTCAGATCTGATGATTGCTTCATATTGGATTGAATAGTTTATCAGTCTGTTCTTAACTTTGAAGTAGCATAAGGCTCTTTAACTTGATATCTTTGAAATAAAACTGAAGTAAGTGCTGACGATAAGACTAAAGCTAAACTATTCCTTCAAGTTTCAGCCTTAGTCCTAAGGCTAAAAATAACTTTTACCATGGGATTATGTTTATATCTTTCAGTTGTATAAGACTTAGGCACCCTGTTCATAATTGAATTATGAGAATAGAAATCACTCTATTGTCCATACTTAAATGTAACATTACACATCATGCATTCTGATAATTTTCTTTTCTTTTTTTTTAATTTCTTTTTTATGTTCTCACCACACCATTGTAATGTCTACAGTTCGCCCTGTTGGTAAGTAGCCATCCTTCTATCCATTTGGCATGGCTTTGCACAGTGCTTCATAATTCATGCATAGTAGCATTTGACAGAATTAAATATATTTATTCACCCATGTTAAAATGCTTCTCGGGGGACTCTCTGCTATAACAGTTGCTCATGGCTTTTCAATTGCTTTGGTAAACCATTTTAGTAATTACTTTCTCAACACAGCAAGGAGTGGGTGTCAGTTTTCAGATAAAATAACATATTGTTAATGATGTAAACCCCTAACTTTTCCTAAGGAGGATGATATAATACTTCATTTTTTATTGTTTGTACAATATAATAGGCTGTGTTTGATATTACTCAAGAGAGAAGTCTATGCATTAAATTGAGATGTTTATTTCTTATTCATCTGCTTCATTTTAAGCCAGTCAGACTCTTCTTTTTTAAGGGTTATTTCTCTCTGTGTCTGCTCATCTGCATTTTTACATAGGCGAAATTTAATAGAAGTGTGCTATATGTTTGTTTAAGTGGATTCTTAACCTTGGTGTGGGGGAGTTGGAAGATATGTGTTCTTTGGCATGAAAACAGTGTTTGTGGCTAAATAGCTCATCATTGCTTTGGCTTTGCTAAAATGAATAGCATGCGCTTGTAGAAATTTAAGTGCTACTTATTTGTGACTGTTTTTATGATGAAATATTTATAAATTCATTAAATTAGTAACCTCAAGCTTAGAATAACTTACCCACGAGTATGTTTAGATAGAAGAAAATTTGTGAGATGAATATACGAATGCATAAATGCCTGGATAAATGAATGGTTCCAGAATATTTTTTTTAAAAAAATATACCCCTAAAGTATTTTAATAACTTATTTAGGTTTCATGAATTGTCCATCTAGCTTAAAAACCCTTCATAGTATGCTCACCTGATGTTGTTGCCATTTGATGTAAATTGATCCAAGCTTATAACATTTTCCCTCATTGGATGGAAAACACACAGACTCTAATCATACAGTTTGTTCTTATGTTAATAGCAAATATAGTCATCAAAACTTTGTTTTCTAAATTAGAAATTCTCATATGCATTTTACTAGGGCTCCTTTTCATTCATGTCTTAATATTCTTACTCCTTATGTCAGATAAGTGCAGAACATCTGCGTCAATGGCCTGAGGCTTAAGTGGATCATTGGGCCATACATACAACATTTCTGTAAACCTCTGTTGTCGTACTTCTAGGCCTAGTTTCTGATACACACAATGCTTATCGTAGCAACCTTAAATATACTTAAGACTTAATTTAAATATAACTTGCAGTTTTTCTTAAGGCATAATAATTTAACCAATCATAGTTTTCAGAATTGATGTTTGAAAATTCAGGACAATAACACTATAATTTAATGTGCATTACTTGAATTTACAATAGTTCATATTAATAATGACGATATATCAATTAAGGGTGATTTAAAAACAGAAAGAGAATGAGAAAGAATAAAATGGCATAGACTAAGAAAAGAGAGCTACTTTTCTACAATAGAGCCCACCGTTCTCCAGCTGATACTATTTTACATGGTTATTTTAGAACCAATGTTCTGCTCTAACACCTTTCCAGAGCTGATACTCCATTACCCGATCACTCTAGATCACAGTGCTCTAACACCATTCCAGAGCTGATAGTCCATTACCTGATCACTCTAGATCACAGTGCTCTAACACCATTCCAGAGCTGATAGTCTATTACCTGATCACTCTAGATCACAGTGTTCTAACACCATTCCAGAGCTGATAGTCCATTACCTGATCACTCTAGATCACAGTGCTCTAACACCATTCCGGAGCTGATAGTTCATTACCTGATCACTCTAGATCACGGTGCTCTAACACCATTCCAGAGCTTATAGTCTATACCTGATCACTCTACATCACAGTGTTCTAACACCATTCCAGAGCTCATAGTCTATTACATGATCACTCTAGATCACGGTGCTCTAACACCATTCCAGAGTTGATAGTCCATTACCTGATCACTCTAGATCATGATGCTCTAGCACCATTCCAGAGATGATAGTCCATTACCTGATCACTCTAGATTATGGTGCTCTAACACCATTCCAGAGCTGATAGCCTATTACCTGATCACTCTAGATCACGGTGTTCTAACACCATTCCAGAGCTGATAGTCCATTACCTGATCACTCTAGATCACAGTGCTCTAACACCATTCCAGAGCTGATAGTCTATTACCTGATCACTCTAGATCACGGTGTTCTAACACCATTCCAGAGCTGATAGTCTATTACCTGATCACTCTAGATCACGGTGCTCTAACACCATTCCAGAGCTGATAGTCCATTACCTGATCACTCTAGATCACGGTGCTCTAACACCATTCCAGAGCTGATAGTCCATTACCTGATCACTCTAGATCACGGTGCTCTAACACCATTCCAGAGCTGATAGTCCATTACCTGATCACTCTAGATCACGGTGCTCTAACACCATTCCAGAGCTGATAGTCCATTACCTGACCACTCTAGAGCACATCAACTCTTTTCCACAAGCTCCCAAAAATAAACAAACATATAGAGACTTAATATTAATTATAAATGCTTCTCAGATAGATTAGGCTTATTACAAGCTAGCTTTTACAGCTTAAATTAACCTATATTATTTTATCTATGCTTTGCCATGTGCCAGTACCATTTTCAGCATGGCATGTTCAAATTGTTTTTCTCCAAGGCTCCCAGTGACTCCCCCTTTTCTTTCCCACACTCTCTTTTTGTCCACAAATCATGCCTAAACTCTACCTGTCTAGGTATTTGCCAGTTAATTCTTTATTAAACCAATGAGAACAACAAATATTCACTGTGTACAAAAAGATACATGCTCCACAGCATCTGGTAGGTGACCATTTCATTAACTTTCCTCTCTCAGCACTGCTGAACTAGGTAGAGAGACCTATTTATGTATTAAAATAAATTCATTATTGAAACTTATCATATAATAAAATTTATTTATATATATATACATAAATATATGTAACCAAATTAAATGTTATAAATGTTAAGACATAGTAATTGGAAAAATGAAATTCTAACCTTTTTGGAAGTCCTAATGACTGGGCAACAAGAACCTCCCAAATTTAGAAATTTTAATTTATTTTAAGAGAGTCAACCTATGGTTTTCTTTGTCAGTGTTAAAATATATGATCAGATGAGAGCACATGTCAAGGAAAAAATTACAGAAAGAACTCTTCAGATTTTGTGATTATAGCAAGCACTTTTCAAGTGAACAGAAAATAAACAGATTCAACTTAAAGATTTTGGCAGCTAGAAATAATATGCTCATACACCATGCCCTTTTAACTCATTTCATAAGTTCTTAGATTACATGACAGTGTTAATAATGTCTAATACATTTGCAAAATGTGTTAGAGTAATGGTTAAAACAACATGGTATGTTATGTGCTCTGAGATGTAGCTGTCACTTACAGTGAGTTTCAAAAGTTACTTCCAAATTTATTCTTGTTTGAAACATTTTCTTAAATTCCCATTGGGCTGGAAATAAAGAAAAGCTTTTTGACACATTATATTTTATCTTAGAAAGTCTGTCATTTCATAAATCTGTCTTGAATGACTTATGACAGTGCTGAGAAGTATGAAGAACTATATTTCAAACGTGACAACTGCTGTGAACTTGGGAAACTGAAAGTTAGATGCATTTTCATCGGATTAATAAAGAAAAAACTGACAATGAAGAGAGCAGACTGCTGTGCCTTAGCTCCTAAACTGACTTTCAGTACGTTAAATGTAGATATTGAAACTTTTATAAGTCAGAAAGGAACACACCAATTGAAATAATGAATTAAACACATTATAAAAACTCATTTTATTCAATTTTTAGTGGAGTCAAACACAAGTATTTTTCAACTTTGAAAATCTTATAAATAACCTAAAGAATATTCTAAAAGCAAATCATAAAGAAGTGAGAAAATTACTTTATAATTCTAATGTAATTAGTGAAATATATTTTCAAACCAGAAAGTAGTCTAGAAAGATGTTTCTGGATTCCTCCTATGAAAGGATTTTAAAAGAATATTATAAATCAAATTGAGATTCCTGAGCACTGAAGGATTCAGAAAACAGTAATGAAACTTCTTTCTACACAGATGTGGAAAGCCAAATTTGGAAACTATTGAAAACTTCATAGTGAAAATTTGTCCAAACAGATAACATAGAAGAAGATTCAATTGCATTTGAAAGATCCAAGTTTACTATACCACTCAGGCCACAGTTGAAATTACACACACAATTAACTGTATTTTGAGATTCTATATAAAGTTGATTAGGTTTCTGCTGTAGAACGTATTTTTGAAAACCATCAGTTGATAATCATTTTAGGAAAGTATTCCCTGTAATGCCGTCCCTCATTTGTAATGTCACCAATGTCTCAGACAGAGCCTGCTTATCTGTTAGATTTTGAGTAAGCAGTAAATCTAGATTAATGCCACTTTGATAATGAATTCACCCTGTCTTCCTGTTTTACTTTTGACACTGTTCCAAAGGAATCGCTCATAAGACAAAGCAAAAATTCATCTGAGGGCAAATCTAGCTATGGCTAGTGAAGTATTAATTTGTTTACTTGGAAATGTCTTCTGACAGGAGACTTGACAATAAGAAAATGGTCTCAGTAGGGAACCTACCTCTCTTCCTATAACCATCTGGTTTATTTTCCTATTGAAAGTCTTTTCTGCAGCATAAAAATAAAAATGAACATCTATTTTGGAGATGGGCAACACATTTTTTTTTCCTTGCAGTAATTCAAAACATGATGAGTAATTTGGAAAGACTGTCATATCTACCAGCTGCCTTGCCTGTGAAGTTGAGCTCTCTTCCGTTTTGTGTCTTATGTACCATATGCTAACTGCTGATTGCCTCAGCTGTAGAGAGGAAAAGCTGAGTGGATTAGGTGAATTTCTGGAAATCATCAACAGCAAACACCATATATAACTTCATAAAAAATTCTAAACGTTTAACCAGTTTAATCACAAAAATGTTTGCTGTTTTGATAGATCGTGCCAATGCAAGGATCTATAAGTACTTCAGAATAACATGTTATTGCAAAAACAATATTAAATAATTTATTTTTAAAGAAACAGTGCTAGAGAAATGTCTCAGAGGTTGAGGGCACTTGCTGCTCTTGCAGGACCAACAAGGCAGCTCATAACCATTTATAACTCCGATTTATGCTGATCCACATCCATTTCTGCCTCCACGGACACTATACATAACTGAAGAACTAACATACAAGTGTGTATGTTATTATACACACACATACGTATACTTTTCTAAAGATGAGAGAAAGAGCCATTATTTTAAAAGGAAATCTTTTGGACACAGTCATTTATGTTCATACATTGGCATAGAATTTAATTTCAGCATCATCTAAATAATTTTATTCTTGAAGTCAGCAAAAATTCTAACAAAAAAGATAATGAACAAAAATTTTATTTAGAGAAAATTATAATTCAGACCTGATTTAGAGAATAAGATGTCAAATCATTAGAACCCCTTGAGATTCTGAAAATTAGGCATGAAATTGAAAGTTTGTACATAACTTATCATGGTAACTATTTCAGTTTCTTTGAAAATATGAAAACACAGAATTCTCACACTTCATTTTGAAATATCTCCTAACAATCTCTTGAGTGTGTCTTGAGAGGAAATCTATGGTTTGGTTAACACAGCCTTCCCTTTCCCTTGAAAATGCCATTCTTCCGATGACCTGAGATGGGCATCTCCTACTTGCAAGTGTTATGCTTCCTACACCAGGCACTAAAATGCTGTGTTTTGTAAAGTTCCATCTAATTATTACCGAACACTTTTTTCCATCTATATTGATTACATAAAAGCATTGCTATAGCTTGTAAATTTCAATTGTGTTTTTATCAGGTTATCTGTTTGGAATATTTTTAGCTAGGCTAATTTTTGAGATGAAATGAAATCATGTGTTATTTCTCATACTGCACTGATTTTGATGTATTAGATTTCAACCTTGATCATGTGGTGTCTAGCATTTTGAGATAAAATAGAATCCCTTAGTCAAAAGATCATGATTTATTAACTTTGTTTTAGAAGTATTTTCTTTTCTAATATATTCATTTCCTCAAGTGTATCAGTTCTGTTGGCTTGTCTCTCTCAACATTCCATATTTATCAACTACTCTGCAGTAACAGCTAAGATATCAGTTTTGTACTACATTTTATTATGTATTTTAATGCCAACTGACAACCTCCTTTTCCAGTTAGAGTTATGAGATATTACTTTTTATTTAAATTTATTTTACTTCTTTATTTTTTCTGTTTTCCTCGCTTCCTTGTTAAACTTCACATTTCGATTATCCATTTCTTTGTGCTGTTTGGCCCACTTGCTTATTTGTTATATTTTTGATGGGCATATTTTTAATAGAGATTTTTCTGTATATACTCCCATTTAGACAATAGAAGCCTTCTAAATGATGTTTTTTGTTTCTTTGGGTAGTTTTGGAAGTTATGGGTTCATTATTTCACATTTATTACTATCTTTCTTTTGCCATTAATGAAATGGTTAATTAGTTGACATACTGCCCTAATGAACTTAAATCCTGTTTTGAGCTCTCACTGTTCAACTATCTAGTTAAATGCAGAGGAATAAGGCTTACTTATTTTGAAAAATAGAAGTTGTATCATGGTCATTCAATGTCCCTACTTGGTAGGTTGTCTTACCATTCTATCAGAAATCATAATTTATTCTTCTTGGCATCTGTGCAAGTGTACATAAGCCATGGGATGGGTGAGATACATGCCTTTCCACAGGGAAACAGGGTCCCCCTGTCCGTTTTCATTCAAATCCCCTGCTTCATGAACAAGATGATCTTCAGGTATGTGAGGTTTCTGGCGCTGCATAAAAAATTTCCACAAATCAATGCTTTAGAATGACATCATTTTTCTTGAAAAAGCTCTGTAGATACAACTTCCAAACACATACACAACTGAGGTGGAGAAGTGACATTCTACCTTCAGGCTTATTTGTGTTTTATTCTCAGAATTTTAGGGTATAGATCCCTGAAGTCTTTATTGGCATAGATTCTGGCCAGTATCCCAGGTTTTAGAGGCTGTCCACTACACTTTAATGGCTGGAACTCAGATCCTCTCTGTGTTGCATTAGTGACTTTCCTATTGCTGTGCTAAGGCATTACTATGACCAAGGTGGCTTATAAAAGAGTTCAGCTTGAGGCTCATGGTTTCTGAGGATTGTTGTATGTAATTGATATTACGGTATAGCAGGCATGATTCTGGAGCAGTAGCTGAGAACTTGCATCTTGATTCACGAGCACAAGGCCGAGAGAGATAACTGGGAATAATGTGGGTCTTTGAAACTTCAACACCCATGCTCAATACATGCCTCCAACAAAGCCACACCTCTTAATCATTTAAACAATGTTTCAGCAATAGGAAACCAAGCATTCATACATGAGATAGTATGGGGGCCATTCTTATTCAAATCACTACAAACATTTTATATCATACTTCTCTGATTTGACCTGCTGGGAACTACTACTTGTTTATAAACCATGAACTTTTAAAACCTTACATGATGATTTAGGCTCACCTAAAGTCAATCAATCGGGAACCTTAATAACATCTTCAGGAAACACATTGTGTGCCATAACTTATTTGTAGAAAGAACACCAGGAAGGGAAGGCCACATGGACCGTTAATTTCCAGCCAATCACAGTAGGCTTCTCTCTTTCAATAAGTTCTTTTCAGGCTCCTAAATTTTAATTAGTGTCCTGAATAGTGGTGACTTATTTGCTAGGCCCCACACTTGACTCCAGGTCACATTCAAAGACTCAAAGAATAGCCTTTTGTGATTCTGAAACATATTTCTGTAAAGTCAGACTTGAAAGAGGACAGAGCTGTGATTTGAGGGTATCCAGTACGAATTCCCATTCTCATCTAAACTTGACCTGGAAGCAAATTATTTTAAAATTTGTGGTTTGGGGTTATGGTAGAATTCTCTTATTGTTAACTTCTTTTCTTCTGTGCAATAGCAGAAAATGTAAAAACAAGTCTAATTCCATTATAGACATTAGATATCAAAAGTTTAAATTTTTGTAGTATTTCCATATATGAGTAACATGAAAGCAATATGCTGAAATGTTGCACATAAAGAACTACAACATATCTCTTAAGATTGTAAATACTCATATCCAA
This sequence comes from Chionomys nivalis, assembly GCF_950005125.1. Taxonomy (NCBI): domain Eukaryota; kingdom Metazoa; phylum Chordata; class Mammalia; order Rodentia; family Cricetidae; genus Chionomys; species Chionomys nivalis. The sequence goes on from NC_080088.1 coordinate 23,849,727, forward strand.
ACTACTACAAGTTGAATAAATCATATTACCATTTGAGATATACCTTATAAGAAAAGTTTTATTTTTATAAATAATGGTAATTTTGGACAATGTTGTCAGTAGATACTGACATTAACAATTCTATCAAGCACATTACACATAACTATTATGTGGCATTTGAATTCCTACAGAACTTATTTAAATAAATTATTTTACTCAGGCAATTGGTCCATAATTACATTTGTTAAATATATAAACACATAAAATCAATTAAATCTCAATTTAAATAATTCTGAATAATTTTTAAACTCCGTGGGCCAGTATTATTTCTGAAATTTATTGTTGAAGTTACTTTCATATCGGTACAAAACTCTTAGTGCTTTGCCAGAAAGTACTATTCTCAGCTTTCTGCTGTCTCTAGCTATAACGTAACACTTAGCATGTTCTAGGGGCATGCCAAATGTTGCCACAGTTACTAGATGTACACATATACATACATAGGTAAGAGTTGCCTGGAAAATGTTTATGCGAACAGCTTTAAATAGTGCCATAAAAAGATCAAGCAATATTAATAGTAACAAGCCAGTCTTCTATGCCCCATTCTGTTGGTAGGAGATAAAATGCAACAGAAAGAAAGCACTAATGAGTTAGGACGGTGCCTTACTAAGCGTGTAATTAATGTTATTAAGAAACATTGCAATTGCATATTAAAATTCCGTTAACTAAACAACCCTTCGGTATCTCGACATTTGTTCCTTGGTTGCAAGATTTTTTTTTTTCCTTTTGCTTTTGCTTTCTCTGACTGGCATCTTGTGGAATTTTTTTTTCAAAAAAAGAAAAATGAGATAATGGGATGTGAGCCGCCTTCCTGGGATAGCTGGAGTGCTGGGGTGACAACCTGGCAAGCTGACAGGTTAAGTGAGTACAAATGGATGTTTTGTCTTACCATTTACTTGAAGTATTACCTATAAGCGATGGGTTTCCCTCCTCGTTCCCAATATCCCAATGCCTTTTGCTCCACACGTGAGGGCTGCACCCTTCCTCATTTAAGAGATTAGGCCAATTTAGGGTTTACTTTCAAGCACACTTTTTTCTTCTTTTGTTGATTAAAAATGAGGTTTTTGTTTTTACAAGTAATGTGGTTAGGTTCTTATTAAATAACTAGGTTTTTAAAATATAAAACAATTTCCCTTGCAAATTAGTAGTATCACTAAAAGCAAAATTTCACTATTTTATTACCAAAATCTTCATCAAGAAAGAAGATGGGAGATAATATGATAAAAATATTTTGCAAGGATAAAATTTAAAATTAATGAATACAAAAAGTAATGTATTTTTAAAAGAGCAAAAGTATATATTTGTAAATGACAAAACGGCATGGAAAATGAGATTTAAAATGTTAAATTGTTAAAAATATTAGCATAGTTTTCAACTTGTGATTTTTATATCATCAGACATTCCATGAGACTGCCCATTAAAAAACAGAATAATTTATTTTGCTTACATGACTTCCTCTGCTTACCTATAATTGCAAGTAAATCTGCTTTAGTAATCTGAAATCTAATATAATTTAAAGTTCTCCATAAGCATGCCTGTCTTAGTTTTTAGTTAATTATTATATTAATTGTAATGTAGAAATATTTAATGACATTAGAAAATTAATGGAAAATTTCTAAAGACTATTTACTTTGAAAATTCCATGACCCCACTCACGTAATCCTTCTGTTTATCAAAACAACAAAAAGAACAGAATAATTAAACTACCATTGTCAACACAGAAACAGGTTGGCAATGGATGGGGTATATCGACACTGAGTATTGCTTCCTGTGTGAGGAATATCCCCACTTTCCCTTTTTCAGATTAACCCCTCCTTTCTTTTGCTTGGAATCCCAACCACTCTTGTTCTCTGTAGCAAATTTATAAATCACCTTTCTCATTTTATGGTCACTAGATAAAAAAATCACTGGCCAATTTTATTGCCTGTTACAGCCATACAATTTTAAGTTATAGACAATAATTAGGGCGGATCTCAAGTATTACACACACCTCCAAAATTAGTCATCATACAATCAATGAGTTTTATAAAGGTGATCCCAAACTCTAGAGAGGTACTGCTTGGCAGCAACACGTCTTCTTCAGTCATACAATACTGATGCAGTTGTATATGTGTGTAAGACCTCTAGACAAGAGTAGAACATAAAGTACAAATGGATGTAGAAACTATGGGCATTCATACACCGTAGCCATCCCATCACCTGACTGTTTCATATACTTTGTATTTATGAGAGCAGTGACCAATTTAGTACTTTCCTTTTTAAAAAATCATTTTGACCCTGAAAAAGCAGGTAGAGATAACAGACATTTGTTGAAAGAAAGATAAAGATATGAATATTTTACATAGAATAATAATTTTAAGTATTAATGAGAATATATAGAATAAGAAATTAAAATATTAATGAGTTTCAGACTTAAAAATAAACCACGTATCTCCTCTGGAGGAATAATTGCTATGGACACAAAAATTTAGTTGATGAGTTATATAATTTAGCAACTTGATAATTTATAATTCCTTGGAAATAATAAAACTGAAACCATTATTTACACAGGCTTTACAAAAGTTATTATTATACATCCTATATCATTGATTTGTATTTTCCATTACAAATAAATATCATCTTTAGAGATAAATTATGTTTTGGTGTACTTAAAAGTCAAATATTTGATGACATTATGTATTCAATTCCAGTATTAGCAAGTTATTTTGAAATGAAGTAAAATGTCAAACAGTGAAAATAAGTACAATTAAAAGTGCTGAAAAACTAATCATTTATCAATTAGAATTTATTTATCATTTAAATGAGCATTCATGTCTTGCTCCTGGCATCTATTTTATTGTAATATTGACTTCAGTCAGTTCTCACTGTTTTTCTTGGTTGGATAAACTTAACTGATATTCAGGAAATCCCATGCTTCAATGCTGCACAATGTCTATCTTTGTTCCTGTTTTTTGTTCCTCTGAGGTTGTGAGATCGTTTATGGTCTTCTTACCTTGGTGTAGAGCACTGTCTAGTGAATTCTGTGTAGGGATTTCAGAATTGCCCAGGATATTTTCCTTTTTCAAAGTACATATTCTTTTTGACTTTCCTTCCATCAAAACTCGAATGGTCAGTGGGAAAGATACACTAGATGCTTTAAGTACAATGAGGTAGAAAAATGTGGAATATTTTCTTTGTTGTAGTTTTGAAAATCTTCTAGGCATTAATTTGGTACTCACAACTTGAAATGTTCAAGAGCAAATTTCAATAAAGAGCAGTTACAATTTATCTCAGGAAACAAAACACAAAAATAAGGGGAAAATAAACAACATGCATTGAGTAAAAGAATGTTCCTTTTATGGAGATGGCATAGCAAGTACATGCTCAAAATATGTTCAGTTTCATCCATCTCAGCAAAGTTAGGATAATAGATGACAGTGCCTGAAGACCACAAGAACAGACAGGCAACCATGCAAGTAACAAGGAGTACATGAATTTTGAAATTCTACACCTAGGTGAGGGATATAAGACACAGAGACATGCAAACCCTGATTGACTTATCAAGCTAAAATGCTACATGGAAGAGAATAATTTGCACACATTATAGAAAGATATAAACATTTTAAGACTTCCTTGCAACTAATTAAAAAGCAGTGAATGGGTTTATATCAAGAGAGAGCTAAAGCAATTATTCCTGAGGAGGGTCTTAGATGGTAACTCACTAGAACAAGATTATTGTTTGTGCTACATTAGTAATAACAATTATTCAAAGAAAGCATCATGTAATCTTTTGCGTATTATACAATATTAAAAATTATAACCTTAAATTCTTAGTGTTTTGGTTGATTGTGCAGCATGAAATATTATATGTTTAATTATGTCATTTTCTGATATGAATCAATTTAAATTAAGAACTTAATATCTAATTGATACATTTAATAGAAGATTGAAGTGAACCAAATGTTAAATTTATCCAGCAACATAACATTTTTACATAATTGATGCACTTATTAAAAGGTTCAACTCACTCATCTCGATATAAAAATAGTTCAGTAGTTTAGTTGAAACATGCAAACGTTTGCCTTTGAAATAAACTAGTGCCTGTGGACAGTTTGACATGGTCTTTGCTGTTTGGTTCATACTCAGTGTTGCTAATTTTGCCATTGTGTTAAAGAAGTTGTGATTAAAAACAGCTGTAGCTCAAGCAAATAATTGAGGAGATTGTTTTAAAAATATTCTTACAGAATATATTAGCTCTTAATAAACGAAACATCAAATCAACGAAAACTGTTTTCTACATGAGTTAGTAGGTTCAAAGTGATTATTCTGGGATCAAGAGTTGATTCATCCAGGTACCAAATCATAATGAAAGAAGACAGCGGCTGAGTGTGACTGCGACCACTGCACATCACATCCTAATGGACCTAACTGCTGCATGACTATTTCCATGTTAATGGTACCCACAGAAAGTCATATGTTCCTGTAGAAACAACTTGAACATGATGTGATTAACCTTTAAGGTTCCCCTCCCCTCGTCTCGAAGCCCACCTCGAGCATGGCCTCTGCTTCCTACTCATGTTCTGCTTTCTGATTTCCATTCCACCCACTCTGGCTCACCAGCAGGCATTAGCATAAGAGTGCTCTAGCATGACTTTGATTGAAGGCAGCTTGGGCTGAATGCAGTATTGAAGCATAAATTAGCAGAAATCAAATCTCATTTACCGCGAGTTTTATTTAAATTCTCAAAACACAGTTTCAAACGAAATTATCCCAAACCTGCAATTTTAATTGACCTTTTGATATTATGGTGTGCTTCTGTGAAATTCATACAATGCACTTTTCTTAGATAGCTGTTGTTTTTTATTTTGTTTTTTCTGTTAACATTTTCTGATTAAACACTGAATTGTGGAACCAGGCTTCCTTTTATCTCCTCTTGCGGGCATAGCAATAAGATATAATCACCTGGCAGATTTAGCAAGTATATTAGTACATCATAATTGCAAGAAAAATTTCAAATGTTTCCAGGTTTAGAGAATAGAAATATGTTTTTCATAGTTTTTGTCTTAAAGACATGTAGTAAGGTTGCCATTTTTCTAATGAGTAAATTCTTCTGGAGTTTACAACTCATTTTTTTTTTTGTAATTTCCTTTGGGTTTAAATGTGGGTTTTGAATGGCCATCTTGAGAGTCTAACTCTGTTTCTTACATTTAATGAGAGCCCTCTCAGGATCCATTTTATATACACCGCACTTTGCTATTGTGTTCTGTTGATGGAATGCCTCCTTTGGCTGCTCCCTCCCACTGGTGCCATCACGGACACACTTTTTTTTTTAAACCATCTTTGATACCACCGGATAGAAATACTGATACTGTGGAGTGTTACCAGAAGAGTTATTAATGTCATTTTTCATTTTAGTACCTCCCCCAAATAAATTTCTACATCCAATCTTCCTTTACAGAAATTGCAATATAGATCATTGGCCGCAAGTCTACCAGAGAAAAAGTGATTGTTCTAATTTTTCCTCTTGTCCAGACTTCAGGTGACAATAGGTCAGACATTTTCAAAGACTCAAGAATACTTTGAATTTTGCTGTGCTAAATGCTTTAACATTTTATGATATAAGATAATGCTAAGACGATGGCAGATCCATTGAGACCAATGAATTGAGTTCCAGTAACAGGAAATAATTAGAATCACTAGAAGTGTAGCAAACTAATACAACAACGTAGAAGAAAAATTTATTGTGGCTAAATATCTCATACAAGGCTTGTTTTATGAATAGTACCAATAAATCATTTGATAGTCGTTTTTTACAGAGTTAGAGTAAAAGTTCAGGAAATTATCATTTCCTGTTCTTTTTAGATAATACCACCAGGAATAACTGTTGTGCTCCAGTATGGGAAAATATTTTGTTTAAGTGATAATGTGTTTCCTTTGGGTGCCTCCATATAGCGCAATTCCTACCTGGATGTTCTATTCCAACATTCTAAGGTTTTTTAGACCTTTGCCTCTCTCTGTTTGTCTAATCAGTGTGCCCAATCATCATCCAGATTGCTTCCAAAAGAGTCATTCTGAAAGGCAAATCTGATTTTATTCCTTGTCAAAATATTTTTGAATTTGTCTTTTTTTTCAGGGCAAAAGGTTAAACTCCTTTAGCATAAATTATCAAGCTCACTATGGGGGTTCCTTTCGAATCTTAAAGCCCCTCCAATGATTGCAGCTCCACAGTTCCCTGCCTTCTGTGCTGATTTCCTCCATGCCTAGTAACCTCACTACTCCCATCAATCTTGGAACACAGCTCAAATATACGTGTCCTGTGGTAGTACTCTTCTTTCTTCATTATTTGTATCCTTTGGTGCTTTTCTGATCTTTTCTCCAAGTATCTTCTGCAGGGTTTGGTCTTTAAACAGAGTCTCACTATGTCACCTTGGCTGTCCTGAAACTCTCTATAGAGTCCAGGATGTCCTCAGACTCACAAAGAGATCAATGTGCCTCCACCTCCTAAGTACTGCATAAAGAAACAAGGCAAAACAAAACAACAACAATGACTGCTTCAAGAATCACACTCTGCTATGTTCATTTATATGTTTATCAGTATCCAGGCTATTGATCAATAGCCTTCTTATAATTACTTCCCATCCTAGGTACCAGACAGACCGTCTGAGAGATTGGATCCAGTCAAAGAGTAGGATAAATGAGAACGTGAATTGTTTGTTCTCAGGGGGTAAATGTCTGGTGTAGTAGTTTGCTTGTCATTATTGGGGGGAATTAGGTTTCAAGAGCTGTAACCAAGTTGTAGGATAAAGAGTTAAAAATGTTTTAAATAAACATTCACCATATTAACAAACAAAGGGACCCAAGTTTGGTTTGCTGCACCAACATCTGGTGGCTTACAGTTACCTATAACTGTAGTTTGAAAGGACCTGATACCCTATTCTGGTCTGTACCTTTCATGGGTATATGAATGCATATGCCCCGAAATTTAAGTAGCACATGCATATACACATGAATAATAGAATATAAAATTTTAAAAAGATTTTTTTAAGTCATGCAGTGGTGGCACACGCCTTAACTCGCAGCACTAGGAAGCTAAGGGCAGGTGGATCTCTGTAAGTTTGAGGCCACCCAGGTCTAAAAAGGGAGTTCCAGGCCAGTCTGGACTGTTACACAGGGAAACCCTGTCTTAAAAAATACAAAGACTTTTTTTAAAAATATGGAAGTAAAATTTAGGAAATCTATAGAAATACCTCAAGTAGATACAGTAATTTTATCAAAATAAATAAATAATATAATATCCTCTTGCACATTCATATTTGATGATATATCATGTGATATATTGCTTATTATAGTTTAAAAACCAAATAAAGCTGTACTAGTTAGAGATCCTACAGTTTCTACTAGTATGTATTTGGGACATTTTGAAGTCTTTTTCACGTCAAGCAGGTCACATGACAAATGTGTTGACTATGTGGCTTTTGTTGGAGTATTAAGTTTCTGATTTTGATTGAGGTGAGTTTTTAAAGTCTGAAAAGAATGTACAAGCTAAACTACATTACAATTCTCATGAAGGTAATATGCTTGTTGGCACTATTATTTTTCTTTCTTGTGTTTACAAAAGCAAATACTTATACACTGATTTTTACATATTTCTTAAAATACATATTTATTATACAAAATGGCAAAACATAGATAATCCAGTATACAATGTCATTTTTTTCATGGTAAATATCTTGTAATTTCATGCTGTTGGAATGAGTCTTCCATCATCTATAATTTAAAGAATTGTCTAATTTAGGAAATTTATTTCCTTCTGTCTCCAAACTGTGTGTTAGATGGGTTGAATAAAGAGAAACTATAATTGAATACAAATTTATGCCCAAACAATTACTATTGATTTTTATCCTTTGAAGAAATGATGTTATTTATGCAGAACATGTAGAATTTGTGGTAGGTGTACTAGACTCTGTTCATGTGGGGCTATTTAGTTCTAATACCTATTTGAATTTTACTCCTATTGGACACTGCATATTATTACAATTCTCCAGACTCAAGCTTTTCAGATTTTTCTTTATATACCAGGCTGTACAAATTAAAGCTTGTTTAAAGCTGTTTGCTTGGTTTCAACTTCTAGCCTAAATAACTATTTAGAGTTATTCTAAAAGTTCTTGGATAAGGACAATGTTCTCCATGGAGATGCCTGGCATGAAGATGTCCTTATGGAACTGTCTGGACATCCTCTAGTGCCCCTCATTTTTCTCTCTATCATTAGACCTCTTTAATTCTGAGCACTACTAAGATTTTTATTTCCATCTCTTCCTTTTTCTAAAGGAACTACTCATTCTTTGGATTTTTACCTTTATCCACACCATTCTTCTGGCCTTTTTACTGTATGCATTACCCTACTGAATAAATATTCCTCATACCAACATTACCATCTTCATACAAATGCTGAAGCCTCTGGAGCGTTCATTTTGCAGCTGTCATTCAGATTAGAAATATCCACAGTAGAGTTGGCAGTGTGGCATGATCCTTCATTTCTAAGACACACTAATAATTTTAACCTTTTACTCTTCTCCTACTGCACATTGTTGTGGTAGCTGTGATTTTGTGTCTACGTTCTTTAGTGAGCTCATGACTTAGTGTTGATCATTCCACTGTCCAATGCTGCTTTTCACTCAATATTCTTATAAAGCTCATTTTCTATGCAAAGATTTTTTTTTTCAAAAATGCTATAATACAGGAGATTCCACTCTCGTGTCTCGTTACATTTGCTATATGCAATATAATTGATGTGTTCTTCTATGGTACCTTGAGAAGCCCCCTCTGTATTCATCACATTCTTCATCATTGTTAGGTGTGCTTTGTTTGTGTCATCATCAAATTTCATTGATATTTGTTTCTCAAGGCTATGAACTCCTTGAGCTTTTCATCTCTAACTTTATAGTGTCCAGTAGGAGAACATACCTTTGCCTGACTACTGCTTACTGAACTAAGGTTAATCAAAAACAACAACAACAACAACAACAAAAAACAACTGTTTCAGTGCATATGTTTACATTACTAGTTACCTTTGTATGTAATCCCCATCTCTCAAGTATCTCAGTGCTACCTGCCAAACCTTGATTGTTAAAGTGCTTGGTGAGAATCTGGATCACATTTTAGACCTTCTAGTTATTTCAATGCTTCAGAAATATCCCCTAAACATTATAAATTTGTGTGTGCTGATACTTTGACTTTTGAGGAAGAAGATCGTTGTTTAAGATGCTGACCCTTTTTCGTCTTTACCCATTCACAATGCAGATCTAAACTGAAAAGTACATTTTTTTCTTGACAATGTTAGAAACATGAGGAGACTATTTTTCTAAGCAAGTGTTTATGACATAGGACGTTAATGCATAATATTTAGAGTATGTGTGCTAATAACCTTGCTTCTTCCCTCACGTTTTAGAGTGTGCTCTTTCTTTTCCTTTGTGTTGATAGAAATCCATGAACGTAAGTAAAGACACGGAGCCCTGCTTCATCTCTGAGTCACTCACAGAGTACCTGATTTTTCTCTTTGATATCTTTTTCATTGTTGTTGAAGGTAGATATTTATACTTTCTTTCCTTTCAAATTCTAGCTCCTCCACAGTTTGTGGTTAGGCCAAGAGATCAGATTGTTGCACAGGGCCGGACAGTGACATTCCCCTGTGAAACGAAAGGAAACCCACAGCCAGCTGTTTTTTGGCAGAAAGAAGGCAGCCAGGTGAGTGGGGGCATAACTGCTTTTGTGACACCTCTGGACCTCACCTCTCAGTGACCCTCAGAGCTTGCCTCATCTGCTCTGCTACCAATGCTCACTAGATTTTGTTTCTAAGAAAGAAATGCTTCTGAAGTAACTGAATGTCAAGTGATCCAACTCAGCACTCTTTATTTGCCAGTGTTATTTTTTAAACCCTGTATATAATACAAAATAGAAATAAAATAGTTTGAGCCCCGACCTACACTGATATTTAAAATTTCTGATGGTAAAGTTCATGTTGCCTTGTTGCATTCAGTTGCATGTTGTGATTAATTGTATCACATACGAAGTGCCTAGAACAAACAGTCCTTGGCACAGAAGAAATGAAATGGCTTCTTGAAAATTCAATATTAATTGTCACTGAATCTACTTTCAAACCCACTCCCCATGTTTCGGCAATATAAAAAGATTATAAACATAAGCACACTTCCATTTAAAGGTGGAAGAACTCTTTTCTTCCTTTTTCCCCTTCTGCACAGGAAAAAAACACATTTTATACGGGAAACAGTTATCGTCTTTGCTGTGATCCTTCTGAGCAAAAATATCTATCACTGTCTTTTGGAAAACTCAGCTGGGTACATTATTCGTCTCAAGTAAAATTTGGATCAAATATAAAGAAGGATTTAGCTTCTTGATTGAGGGAATACAAATTTCCACCTTGATGTAGATGAGAAATTAAGGAACTTAGCCTGCGAACTTGTCTGCACATTCCTTTTGAAATGAGCTGTGTGTTCATTCTGACGATGCTATAAATAACTCAACAAGGCACATACTTCTCAAAAAGAAGCACTCAGTGCTTTTTCTCAGCATGTTCACTTGCCACTCCAACTTCTGAAAGAAGTTGGGGGAGGGGGTAATGGAATCTCTCTAAACGTCCACAGTTGATAGTGACACGCTTTCTGAAAACTGCACGGGATGAATTTCTCCTCAAGAGTTAATTTCAGTTTAATTTTTATTTTAGTTCACCAATTCTGAAATAAAAATAAGATTACTTCAGATTGAATTATAAAGCATGTTAAAAGAAACATGTCCTTTTCCTAATTAAAGATATAAGTTAAAATAATTTCATACACCTACAAATCTCATCCCTAATATAGCTCTAACACAAGTCAAAATGTACGCTGGTAATCTAGTCCAATCAACAGAGAGCATTTAACAAAATCATCAGTGACTTTGAAAAGTAATTGTCAAGAGAATTTAAGTATTCCTCCTGTATTGTTTGACAAAGTGAAATTTAATTCTAGAGATATTGTTAATAATCTTACATAAAATTTCTCATTAGGTATGGCGATTTGTTTATAATATTAGATATAATTTTATTTTTTTCACCAATATCTCTGCCATGGGAGTGAAAAAAAAAGAGAGAATAAGTGAATAAGGATAAAGATGAAATATTTGAACAAGCTGTAAATTTCCATTCAATTAATTGACATTATCAAAATTCAATGAATTGAGACATATCAAAATATCTCCTGCTTCCGGTATTCAATTTTTATAGTGATCTGTCCCCATCCATCAGTCGAAAGAGCCGCGAGCCTAGACTTAATGGTCCATATTCTTCAATATGTGCTGATAATGCCAATTAGTATTAATAAGATGCTCAAACACATCCAGGGCTCTGCAGAGTTCCTAGGCTTGACTTGTAATCCATTACTTTTGCCTGTGTCATACAACCTGGGAATACAGATGATGGATTCAACTCAATCAAATGCCACTTTCCATGTCAACAAGTCATTTAGAAGGTAGAATGATATTACACTGAAGAGGAAGAGATCCTGGGACAATTAGGCCCTCTGATGGATTAGTGCAATGTAAATTAGTATTCTAATGGCTAATCGTTGAAAAGTGCACATTGTATCATTTTCAATTGCCCTTAAATTTTAGGCCCTTCTCTTGTAGATGGCTTATATCTGTATTATATTTGGTTCCACAGGAGATTTAGTTTGTTCTCAAATTATCTTTCAAGTATATGAAAACGCCTAGCGTTGTGTAGTAAAATAACTTTGAGAAGAGGGCAACAACATTTTTAAATCATATTGCTGATATGCTGGCAAACATTGCTCCTTTTAGACAGCTTTTAATAGCATGGTAATGTTTATGTAAAGTGGGCTTATAGTGTCACACTTGAATCTAATAAAGTGGACATCCATCATGTCGCAATAAAGAGAAGAGCTTCTAATTAAAGTAGGACATCATTTGCTGGATTAAAGTCATTTAGCGTAATTGAAAAGTGTTAATACCCCATTTTATCCTCTTCCACTGGCATTACTTCAAGGGTAAAAATATTTTAAGGTGAAAATGTGTCTTGTGCCTTTAATTGAATGTTATTACCTTCAGATTTCAACTTATTGAAATTGTTTAATTACAAACCTGGAAAATTAATTACTATATTGCAAACAGATCCCAGAGGGTTCTAATGTTCTTTTTTGTAAGTAAATACAACATAAAAATTGATATGTCGTTATTTATAATGCAGCTAGAAACATACCTCAGTATGATTTATTGTAGCCACATGTTTTTTCTTAATTGAACAACAGTAAAGCATCATAGGTCATCCAAATTAATGATCTTGTTCTCATGGAAGAACTTTGAGTTCTCGTGTTTGAGCTGTCTGAGGTGTGTGTCAGGCTTTAATGGCGAGGGCAGCAAACAGTTTTTAGAAGAAAGTAACACTGTGAAGGTCGTAGGGGACTCATGTGGCACTTTCAGAGCCATGCCATAGTCTCTATTATTTTAAACAAGTCACTTTACCTTGCTTAAATCATCTCTTTTTTTCATAGTTCTTCTGGAATCTGCTATGGCTTACAATGGAAAACTTATCACAGAAACAGAAGCCACCCCTAATCAGTGTGCATTATACACTGCCTATCACTTGTCCTGACATATTCAAATTGGTCAACAACAATGGTATTTGGCATTACTTGTCACTGTCCAATTTATAAACTACCTCCCTACTTATCATTACAGTCAACATCCTTAAGGTGCCTTGGAACTCGGACATCAGAATAGTATTTTGTCTGTTTATTTTAATTGTGAGCACTAGATTTCAAAGATGAAATATATAACCAGGAAACATTAGGGAGTAAATAGTTGATATATAGTTATGTTAATGACCCTGATATGGTCAATATCTTTCAGATCTGTGTGCTGAAAAATGATACTGTGAACTATAAAACTGTAAGAATTATGTCCAAATCCAAATTTAAATTTAAAAAGTACTGAATTTTAAGAAGCACAGACTATTGTTCCTCCAGCTAGATCAGGCTGACTTTATAGCTCACAAGCTATGACTAGGAAAATCTTTCCCAGTCAAACTCACTGTGGCAAAGCCACAGAGAAACCCTGTCTCGAAAAACAAAACAAAACAAAAACTCACTGTGGTACACACAATCATTTCAGTACTATGTGTTTTTAAGTCTATAAGTTTTATTTTTCCAACCATATGCCAACAGCGGTTGTAGCTGTTGCTAATGTGACTTTCCTTGTGGAGGGAGAAGCACTGAAGAGACTGTGTTTTGTTTTGTCTTATTTTTTTTTTCTTCCCCACAGAACCTGCTTTTCCCAAACCAACCTCAGCAACCCACTAGCCGGAGTTCAGTGTCCTCCTCTGGAGACCTCACTATCACCAACATCCAGCGTTCAGATGCGGGGTACTACATCTGTCAGGCCTTAACAGTGGCAGGAAGCATCTTAGCTAAAGCGCAATTGGAGGTTACCGATGGTGAGATTTATCACTTGAATTTTCTCATGAGTATAATGTTTATATTTAGATATACACATCAGGCTTGGAGACTTTTGAGTTGTTAAATCATTTGTATCGGTGTCTGCAGAATATCTTTGTCTTAGTAAGTATATATCATTTACATAAGTAAAGTAATAATTGTTAATAGTTTTTAATTCTCTCTGATTTTATACCACCCATCCCCCACAAAAAGAGAATCTCAAAGACCATTAAAATTTGCAGTGGGGCATTATTTTAAACAAGTAATGTGACTCATTGTGTTTACAAATGTCATCTGTATGTTTTAATTGAATGTTTTCCTGGCATGGCTGCTTCTAATAGCTATTAATACTTTTATTTGACTGAAATATAGGAAATATCATCTTTAAATTTTATCAGTAAACAGAAATGAGATTTTAGTTAGCTAATCATATTATGATATTCTTCCAATTTTAATTATACACTAATTAAGTTAAATTAATTGAAAACATTCTGAAATAGTGATGAATGCTAAAATTATTATATTTTTTTTACTTGCACATTTGTACTTTGAAGTTTAATTTTTACTAAAAGTTGAAAAGGGTCTGATTTTTTTACTAATAGTTTATTTATTGCACTTGACAACTTGGGGAATTTAGATAATGTGTCAGCTGTGAACATGAATTTTTCCCAATCATTGATGTCTTAAACTAAAAATTATTCATTTTTGTTATATTTTGTGAGTTTTTGCCTTATTTTGGGCTTGTTTTCTTTCTTTAGGGTAGTTTCTGAGACACAGGGTTCTTGATCTGCGTACTCTCAGATTTTCTTTCTGTTATTCTGGTGAAAGTCATTGTGCTTTCTTATACTCCAAATACACATGCAGATTAAAAAGCCATTTAAAATTAATAGAAAGACAATATATATGTTTTTATTATTATTAAAAATTTCTGCCTCCTCCCCGCCTCCGCCTCCCATTTCCCTCCTCCTCCCCTGCTCCCCTCCCCCTCTCTCTCCAGCCCTAAGAGCAGTCAGGGTTCCCTGCCCTGTGGAAAGTCCAAGGTCCTCCCCGCTCCATCCAGGTCTAGGAAGGTGGGCATCCAAACAGCCTAGGCTCCCACAAAGCCAGTACATGCAGTAGCATCAAAATCCAGTGCCCTTGTTCCTGGCTTCTCAGCAGCCCTCATTGTCCGCTAGAGGGGTTCCCAGGTGTCCAGGGAGATGTCCCCTGCTAGTTCCTTGGGCAGTTGAGGAGAGGGAGCCTGAAATGGCCCCACCCTATAGTCATACTTGTATATCATCATAGAACCTTCATCTGGCGATGGAAGGAGACAGAGACAAAGACAATATATTTTAATATCTATCTATGGCAAGGCTCAATTTAGCACTGTGCCAGAAATGGTGCATGGCAGGGCAGCACAGACAGACACTGTCTAGTCAGAGGCTAAGGCTGTGGGCTGTACCTGCTGGAGCTGTACATGAACTTACTGCCCTAGAATTGAAGAAGCCCAGTTCAAGGGTAACTCTGATGAGCAAGGCTTCCCTAGAGGGCAAGATCTTTGATCTTCTGGGCTATCATATTTTTTTCGCAGAATAAAAGATAATGATTTTAAAGTTTCTCATGTTTTCTAACACAAAAAAAATGTCCAGACATATGTTTGAAAAATAAGACATTTGGACCAAAATATTTAATATATTCATGTTTTAAATATATTAAATATATTTATATCCTTACATATCATTAATTTGAAGTAAGTTCACTCCTTCTTTGATTCTCCAACGTTTTTACTCCAAATTAAAAAAATTGTAATGACCACTCTATGGGTAAAGCCAATAGCATGTAAAAAGTCCAGAGGAATAAAATACACTTTTCACTTTATGTTGACAATAAATGTCACACTGTGGTCTTATCTGAATGTTTTACTAAGGATTTATAATGTGTAGTTAAAGAAGACCACAGAGTTCTTCACAGATCAGTGAAAATCCTAAATGTTCATTTAACCTTTGACTTCGGTGTCGTGGAAAGCTGTGGTCATCTTCTAGACATAACATCCCTGCAACTGAAATTCCTTCTAGCCAGGAGATTTTCAATTACCTTATTGATTGGAGTCATTCAAAAGGCAATGAGCTACTTATTTAGGTAGTGCAACAAAGAGGGGGATTCTAATTAGTTGACCTTTAGTTGTGTCTGATGATGTCAGAAATCGGACAATAAAAGCAGGTTATAAGAAATTACTGTGAATTTGACATCGCAATTTAACCTGGAACAGATAGGCCATGACTTTTAAAATTTGATAAACAAATTTTCTCAGGTAACGAAGACACATTTTCTCCCTCAATTATAAAATTATTTGTAATGTTTTATGACTTGAATTTACCTTGAAAACCCATAAGCCTTTCCATTGAGCTTCCATTTGTCCAGTTATTTTCATATCTTCTACAATTACTATAATGCTATGCATCCTTATTCAATTAAATTATTTTATTTACTCCTAAATATAAGAAAAATAGATAAAACAAGAGGTTTTAGGTAATTTAGGCTTGTGACAAGTAAATCATTGTGGTCTGGTTTTTTTGTAGGTTTTAAGTAATTGGAATCATAGGTACATGTTGCTCAGAAGTCAGAGCATCCTCACATGTAGGGACCTATGACCTGATTTCAGTTTAATTACAACTGTTTGGTCCTTATCAAGTATTTGCATATATTATGCATTTAATATAATTTCAATAAGATACACTGTGTGCTTGTTCATACATTATATATATATATATATGTATCCATCTAGATAAGCATGCATGGTTACATGTACAATATAGAAAAAGAAAGTATACACACTTGTAATAAACAAAAATATGTGTTGTCTATCCTACAATAGATATTTCCTTTCTAAAAGTTATTATTTTTAATTGAGCCTATCATTGATTTTGTGATAATCTGGTGAATTCTTAAATAAACATAATATTCAAAGAATTTTGTTTTTCTACCATGTCAGACATTAAAAATTTTATATCATTTGATATATTCTTTTATAGGATGATGTTACATAAATAAGAAAACACTCTGTGCTAGAACTCTGTGACATTATGCTGAATGTAAACACTAATGGTGTGAATTTAGTCATGCCATACATTCTAGCTGACTAGTTTCTTCTTCTTATCTGTATGTATCTACTTAATGAACTCATTCAAATGACATGACTATAGTTTAAAGACCGAATGGCATGACTTTGTATGTAAATTACTTAAGTTTTAATGTTTTATCATGCACAAAACACATCAGTCTATGTAAATATAGCATTCAGCAGCTGCTATGAATACTAATTTATATAATGCACATGTATTTATAACGCAAAGCAAAATGATTAGCCTTACATGCAATATGTCACATAGTTTTTAAAAAGTATTGTCTATGAACAATAAATGGACAATTTACGATTAACACCTAGAACCTACCTATATTTTTACTTTAATTTCATTGTGACTAAGCTCTTCAATACAATTTAATCTTCCTAAAATGTCAAAATTTATCTTCAAATCATTTTAATTATAATGAATGCACAGTAAGTTAAGACAATAGTATGGTCTTTATGCAATATATATAGATATATGTTCAATGTATATGGGTGGAAAATATAGATATTGAAAATACTATGTACATTATAAATAATTGTAAAATGCTTTAGGTGTTTACTATTACCATTCAATGACAATGTATCATGACAATATATCAAGTGTCAAAGAAGTCTAAATTTCCTGAATATGTGTTTACCTTTTAGTTTTGACAGATAGACCTCCACCCATAATCCTGCAAGGACCAATAAACCAAACACTTGCAGTAGATGGTACAGCTTTACTGAAATGTAAAGCCACTGGAGACCCTCTTCCTGTCATTAGCTGGCTAAAGGAGGGCTTTACTTTTCTGGGTAGAGATCCAAGAGCAACGATCCAGGAACAAGGAACACTGCAGATTAAGAATTTACGGGTATGTAGGATTTGGCTTGTTATTGTCTCTTCATCTTATCAGCAGACTTGCTCTAAAGACTCATAGAGTGTACTAAAACCAATTCTGACACCTCAGCATGATCACTGTACTTTTTATGATAGGTCTTGTTATTTCTTGTCTTAACTATGATTAATTTAAATTATGAAGAAGGCTATCATTGTCCTTTCATCATTTACAATTTCACTTGTTCATCTATATGCATGTCCTCAGTGAAATTAAAATTCTTATATATTACTTTAATTTTTTTGTTCTGTATGTATGTTTGAATACATGCATATGTTCATTTGTACATTTAGAAGTTAAAGGACAACCTCATTCCTTCTTCAAAATACTTTCACCAGGGCATTCTTTGAACAGAGAGTGTGGAGAATAGGCAGGGTTTCCCTTGGTACTTGAGTTCACTTAGAGCACAGACCAGAACCCCACTCTTCTTGATATTCTCAGTGTTGGGCTCTTACACATACAGCACCATTCCTAGGTTTTTAAGTGGGTTTGGGAATCCAACTCCCTTATTCATGCCTAAAAAGCAAGCAGTGACTCAGCTCTCTTCCCAATATTGAGACTACAAACCTTTTATAGAAAGTTTTGGAGAGTAGCAGAGAGCTGAAATCATTTGACAATAAGAGATGCTACTAAATTTACTCTCAAAATTAAGAAAGACTGTGAGGTTATGTGGATAAACTGGCTCAACAAATGATTTCATGAAAGGAATAAAAGAATGAGACTGTGTTCATATAAGGCATGTTTGGATAGTTGAACAAAGTGTTTAGTTTTTATTTAGGTTGCTACAAATTTCCTATTTATGCCTGTAGATGAGAAAAAGTTACAGATATTTTAACTGAATGTATATGAAAAACAATGACCGTGGTTCAAAATGAGACAAGTTGGATTTACATCAAAGGTGACTGAACATAGTTTGTGATTCTGAATGTTATATTAATTTTCTTCTAATTTTAACAACATTTTAGGAAAAGCTGTGGTTTAAAGCAAGGCACAGTTATTTTCTCACAATTTCTGTTAAAAAAATGAATTAAAAAATGGCATGACTTAGCTAGGACTTCTGCTACAAGTGTTACAGTGCTATGATTACCTGTCTATTAGGGTTAGGGCCTTTCCAGAAAATCAAGGGAAGATTGATTTACTTCCAAACAATGTGGTATGATTGTTGGTTACCTCAAGTTTCTTGGGGTGGATAGATTAACTATCCACCTTCTTTTGAGCATTGTCTGGTGATAGCCTCTAGACTCTTGCTATCTGGATCTTCCTAATATGTGTGCTTATATGAGTATGAGGATAGTCCACTTGAAAGCTGCTGAGGAAAGTGGGCATTTTAGTTTCATGGTATTAAATCTCAGATACAGTAGCTGAAACCTTCAAGTATGTTACTGATCAGAAACCATTCTCAAGGTATCATCTCCGCATTAGTGAAGTGAAGGATTACATACGTGAAAACCTATAATGGTTGCCTGTCTGCTCCCAGCACAGCTCAATCACTCAGCTATGTATGATAAAGTTACCCATGCAACCACAGTTAGCAGACATGGTAGCAGAGCAATATTTTAAAATAATCACAGGCCTGGGTGGATGGAATACAGAAGTGAGATAGGAAATGAGATACTATATAAAAATATTGGTAATTATTTAGTGGAAGAACGATTAGTAAAATGTGACATGTGGGCAGAAATGGAAAACCAAGACAAAGGAAAGTAACTTAACAGATAAACAAAAAATATAACAGAGTCATCGATGACTCTGTGGGTGAAAACACCTGCCACCATGCCTGATGACCTGAGTTCAATCACTGAGACCCACGTAGATAAAGGGGAGAGAACTGAAGCTTCAAGATTCCTGTCATCTTCAAACAAAAGCCTTGATACACATATATCATATACATTAAATAGATAGATAGATACATACATCGATTCATAGATTATAGACAGCTAATAAATCGATAGTAGAAAAATATATGATAAACAGATGATAGATAGATACACATACGTACGTGCATGCATGCATACATTCATAGATACATAAATACATAGATACACAAATAGATGATAGATGGGTAAATGATAAATAGATCGTATATAGATATATAGATGATAGATGGATAGGTAGGCAGATGATAGATAGATAGATAGATAGATAGATAGATAGATAGATAGATAGATAATAGATAAATAAGTAGATAAAATGAAGAATATACAAATTTGCTGAATCTTGAAATTTCATGTTCAGAAGCCAGGGCTAAAGGTAAAATGCTTTGATGTGTATTTTCCAGTGAAGATGATTCTTTTCTTAGGATGCAATATATTTACAACTAAACATATATATGGTAATTGATCAATATACCATACATATATTTGCAAAACTTAGAAACTTTAGTACATGTAAGTATGATCTTAACTTTATTTAAAAAAATAATTATTCCTCCCTTAAAATCTCTTTACCCTGCCCCCCACATACACACATACACAGACAAATTTAAATCTAGGTTGCACATATGAAAGAAAACATGGAGGAATTGTCTGAGTCTGACTTATTTTGCTTACCTCAATGATTTCCCTTATTTTGAAAAGACTGTCGTTTCTCCAATGTATGTTTTTGACATATTTTTTTAAGATTAGGTGTCTGTAACTGTGTAGGTAAAAAATACTGCCAAGCTCTGTGAAAGGAAAGTAAATTAACATGGACTCTTTTTAATATGAGTTTTAAAAATTCTTCCTGAATTAGCTAACTTTCTTTGAACAAAATTGAAGTTATTAAGAAATTCATAGCAGCTCTCCTTGCATAAACATTTTAACCTCATTCTGAGATAAAGGCAGACTTGGGCCATGAAGGTTAATGCTTTTTTACTGTTCTGTTGCATTAAAGGACACATGTGCATGGATAGTCAAGATCCCTAGGAATGTTAGAGAGAAGTAATTAAAGGTAGAGGCTTGATGATGTCAAGCAAGCTTTGACTCCTTGCACAGGTCTTTGAATAGTGTCTCTTAGAAGTCATCCCCAGGAGGCTTGTTTGTAGCTAACTGTCCAAGGAGAAAAGGGGTGACAGAGTGCGCTAACCTATTCATTTCTGCTAAAAGAAACTGGTCAAGGATGCAAGGATAAGGAGAGAAAGAAAGTGAAGCACTCTTGATCAGAAAACGTCCTATCTAAAGCACAAAGAAAAAACACGGTGATGGTGATCATAGCAACACAAAAGTGAGGTTCCAAAGCTATTTGGGCTTTGATCGGTGCCAAATTGAGCACATTGTTCTTTTTCTGTACAATGGATGCTGTTAAAGGAGGATTAAGACAGGCTTTACCACTTCGCTGGTGTCGTCGAGAGGTTTCCTATAGGTCAGATCCTTTGTGTCTCATGATTTCTTTTTTCAATGCATAAGGCAAGAGAACAAAATAGCATGATGGATGCTAAGTTCTCCTAGTCCAGCTAATTGGTATCTGAATCTGTATCTTTTGAGAAGTTGCATATTCCAATACTCATTAAAACCTACCTACCACAGCTAATGTCAGGCTCGTATCTCCACACTATGACAAGGGGATGCAGTTAAGATACATTACCTACCTACTCTTCTTTTTACACAGAATAACAAGTGCTACATTTTAGTTCAACAGCTATAATAAAATGCAAATTCTTTTACACGTTCACAGTCCATATTCAAATGAACATCCCATTAAAATCCAACTTCAGCTCATTATATTTAGCTTGTGAGTGATGCTTCTTAAATGCAAAGATTCCTAATGACTATAATGCACTTGCAGCCACATTTGAAAGAATGGCTTATTCTACGATGGCTACTCCCATCATCCCTGCAAGATAGAAGACAATTTTACAGAAATCATATAGAAAAGAGTGACAAGCTAGAGCAATTTCAAATGACAGTTAAAAACATAATGACCTTAAAATCAATTAAAATGATAACGTGACAGTAACTTCATATACTAATGATTTATCTGAGAACCAATGACTCTTTGAGTTTTAGATTAATTTTAAACCTGAAGGTGTGATGTTCTGTAATCTACTACATATCATAAACAGACTCATGCTCATCATGGAACTTAAATTCTGCATCTTTAGCCTGCTTTAAACTGTCCTTTGTCTTTTGCTCACATCTATTTTCCCTACTCCACCAACCCATTGACAGTAAATGTTGGTACCGCAAGCCCCCAGACCCCAACTACCAGAAGGATCATTGAGTTTTATGTTTTATTGATCTTCAGGAATTCTTTTGATAAGATTTTCTTTTCTCTCTTTTTCTTATTTTTACTTTTGTAAAAGAAAGTTTTTGAACATGCTTTCAATAATTCCCTAAAAGTCCTTGGCCATTCTTCAATAAGAAACAAAGACATTTTAAATCATCAGTGAATTTGGATGTTTTACTCAGTATTTGATTCTGTTTTCTGATTATATTTATTTCAAAATGGCAAGGTTCCATGAAAATTTTCCCTTTAGTTTTTTGTTTTGAGATTATACCACTTTGTTATTGGATACTACATTTACGGCATTTCCTTATAAGTAGAGAATGCATTCCTTAAATGAAAGAAGATATTATATTACTACAAAAGATATTTGGCTTCTTAGAGGTATGGATGTCTCATTATCTATTTAGTACTAGATACTTTTATCTATTAAAATATATTTTCTCTGAAAAAGAAAAGCCAAAATTGCATTCACAAAGCATTGCATTCATCTAGAATTCTTCATGAATTCTAAGTTGGCTTATTAATATCTGGCACTGATACAAAAAAATCCCAAAGAACATGAAGTTAAAAGGCACATATTACAGTGGAGGCAGGGAAACTTAATGAACTTTATCAGAAAAATTATATTTAGTTTCATAAATTTCATTTTGAAAAATATTTAACCTATGTTGTTACAAAAGGTTGTTTTAATGCCAAACACATGCATGCGTGTGTGCGCACACACACACACAATTCTTGTACATACACGTGTTTGAGTCTCATGCCTGATCAAGACTGAGTGATTATAAGTTGATCACAATTGAATTCTTTCTTTCCATGTCTAGATTTCTGATACTGGCACTTATACTTGTGTGGCTACAAGTTCAAGTGGGGAGACTTCTTGGAGTGCCGTGCTGGATGTAACAGGTGAGTTCCAAATGAGAGTCAGATTTAAATCACAATGTAATGCTAGATCAAGATTTTATATGCATTAGATGTAAATCTAACTTGTCACATTCAATGTCTTTTTTTTTATTGATTGATTTTATTGAGCTATACATTTTTCTCTGCTCCCCCTTTTCTCTCCCTTCCCCTTCAACCCTCTCCCATGGTCCCCATGCTCCCAATTTACTCAGAAGATCTTGTCTTTTTCTACTTCCCACAACGTCAATTTTGTATTCGAACATTAGGTGGAACATAGCATGGCATCTGAGGAACTCCATGCATTTGTAACTCATGACCTTGTTGCTTGATTTCTTCTGAAATGCAAGTGATTACACTGATTATGCATGAAAAGGAAGACTATATTTATTAGCATGTTGGAAAACCAGCTAATAGCTTATAACTGTCTGATTTATGAAGATGAATTGCACACTGTCAAGTCAATTTCTTTAATGTTTCCTTCTCTCGAGCATTATAGTCTGCTTACAAAATCAGGAACGAAATTTACTCTGTCTGTCCTCTACAGAATCTGGAGCAACAATCAGTAAAAATTATGATATAAATGACCTGCCGGGGCCACCATCCAAACCACAGGTCACTGATGTTACTAAGAACAGTGTTACTTTATCCTGGCAACCAGGTACACCTGGAGTTCTTCCAGCGAGTTCATATATCATTGAGGCTTTCAGGTATGAGGCAATTCCTGTTTCATTTCTCCACTGGACTTCTGTCTTAGTTACTGTATCTCCAGTTTCACTTGAGCAACTCTGATACCTTATGTTAAGGACAAGTTCTTGAAGAATTTCCACTTATTTTTTTATTTTATTCAAAATCAGATATGAGATTCTCATTTATTGGTGGATAACAAGATTAAAAATAAAATTCATTTCGGCCCCAAGACCTCTAATCATTTGCTTTACCGGATAAAACTGTGTTCTGCGAGAGTGCCAGCTATCCTGATGTTTACCTTAATAGACCTGGAAGGAGGTGGGAGGTCCTTGGACTCCCCACAGGGCAGGAAACCCTGACTGCTCTTAGGGCTGATGAGAGAGGGGGAGTTGATTGGGGGAGGGGGAGGGATATGGGAGGCGGTGGTGGGGAAGAGACAGAAATCTTTAATAAATAAATAAATTAATAAAAAAAACAAATGCAAAAAAAATAAAATTCATTGCTTATTTCTGTTTCTAATTTCTATTTCTAATGTAAAGAGGTATTTTGTAACTTAATTGCTCTATTTTTTTTACCTGACCACTGTGTATACATGCAACAACACATCCCCTTTTGCCTATACTCTATATTTTCTCATCTTTTATCTTTTACTCTCCCAGATACTTTCTATTATTTTAAGTTTCTTTGTATATGTATATATATAAATATATTTATATTTGTATACACATCACACACATTAGAGGATAGGTACCATATTTGAGAGAGAAATTGCATGTATTTTTCTCAGTTTAAGCCACTTTGCTTAATAATATACTTTTCAGATCCATTCATTTTTCTGATGATTTCAGAATTTCATTTTTCTTTAAAGCTAAGTTAAACCCTATGTATCACTATAGGACACTAGATGTAAACAGAACACACCATAACTAGACATATGTACTT
The DNA here is from genome assembly GCF_950005125.1 of Chionomys nivalis. Lineage (NCBI taxonomy): Eukaryota > Metazoa > Chordata > Mammalia > Rodentia > Cricetidae > Chionomys > Chionomys nivalis. The sequence goes on from NC_080088.1 coordinate 23,873,963, forward strand.
ATTAAAGTTATGTGACATGTATTGTCACACTAGGTTTTGGAATATTAGTAATTAGATCACAAATGTAGAATAATTCCAATATTTTTTATATCGTGTTCTTGAATAAATCTTTTGGTTATTTCTGCAAGAAATCTAAAAACCAAAGTTAAGATATCAATTCCATGTGCTTCTAGTTTTTGAATGAAAAGACATTTCCGTGTATTATGTGAAAGAGTTGTCCTGGCTACAGGAATTGTTGATAAATCACTGCATTATATTATTTATTTTAAACTTGATAAAGTAAAAATGGAAAAAAAAAATGTACGTGCTGTATTTTTACATTCTGTTTCACTATGCTTTTGTTTGATGTTACACAGTCTGAAAGAAAGCCACAGTCCTTTCTCAGCATCAGAACAAATGATTCCTTTTCGTATTAAGCTTTTCTGTTCAGTTTTAAAGTTAATGACACATACATATTTTCAAATTGTAATTTTCATTATTTTTTGTTTGATGCTTATGGATGTTTTTTGATGCTAAAAAGGACATAAAAATCACATTTTCTTATTAAATTTATCGAAATCGCGCTTGACCTTAGGCATAGTGTTTGAAAATGGCATCCATTGGAGCTAGTTGTAAATGGGTCCATACACAGAATCTGATACTTCGTCATTTAGAGACGAGAGATCACAATACTGTGTAATGTACATTTTATTAAAGGTGTAACCAAGGGAAAAATATTCATTACATGCTTCCTTTCTTCTTTTACAGATATGTAGTTTTAGAAGGTTCTATTATAAAATTGCATGTGGAATTGATGCAAAAGAAAACAGACCTTGTAACAGGAAAATGTATTGACATATATTACTCTGTAGCCCATTTATTCTTTCTGCAGGTTAATCCTTTGCAAGGTATATACATATGCATTTATGAGGACCATATTTATTGTATAACCTTGAAGTTGTGATTTTAGCCTTTGTTCCTTTTACAGGTATTCATTTAGCGGGCTGCTGTGCATTTAGCTAAGGGCTGTCACATCTTCTGGACTGAGTTTAATTTTGTTGTGCATGGCACTCTGTTAGGTGGGCTTGGCTTTGTGGTTGAATAAAATATATCCGTCCAAATGTTTCATTACTTCAAGTGTTGTGTATGTGTGTGTGTTTAATTTTCAGCCATTGACCTTTGTCACTGATACTCAGCTCCATTTTGATATAGTTTTATGAATAGTCTTTAAATCCATTTCTGTTCCATTTTCAGCCAGTCGGTGAGCAATAGCTGGCAAACGGTGGCAAACCATGTTAAGACAACTCTCTATACTGTGAGAGGACTGAGGCCTAATACAATCTACTTGTTCATGGTCAGAGCAATCAACCCTCAAGGTCTCAGTGACCCAAGTCCTATGTCGGATCCAGTACGCACGCAAGGTAATTTCAGTAACTGTTTCAAATAATGGCTTTGGGATGGTACATCAACTTAAAACAATGGAAATTGCATGAGCAAAGACATTTGTACACACTAATTGTGCAGGATTCTCTGGGGGATTTTCTTTGCAAGGAAATGTTTCCATATCACTTTGCTGTGAGGTATCCTTTCAGAACTCTCAGGGTCTACATAAGTGAAACAAACAAATAGTTGAAGCTATGTGCAGTCCCTGAATGAAGAAGAAAGAGTTTCTTCTTTTCTATTCCACAATAGAAAAAGTAATAAACCCTTTAACAACAGATGCCTAAACAAGAGTGCCAGAATTTCTTTTCCTGGTTCTGGTTAATGCTTTTTGTTTGTTTGTTTTTGTTGTTTTGATTTTTTAGGAAAATGGCTTTCCCAGTGGGTTTTGAGTAGGAATATCAATGACTGTGAATCTGTACAATATATATTATCAGGCTTCTAGTCCAAAGAAAGGAGGCACTCAGGGCCCCGAGTTAGGTTAGCATGTTTAGTGGGGTATGGTGCCAATGTTTAACAGCTACCTCGTATTGTTATTCTGATAAGTAATTTCAAGGAGATATTTATTTCAGAAAAGAATAATCCTTTCCTCTTGGCACAGGTGATTTTCCTAACAAACATACGACCACATCTCCTAGAATATTAAAATGATTAATTTCAAAATGGAAGTTTTCTTCTCCTCCCTTTTTGTAATCTGTCCTTTGCTGCTGAGAAGTCACTAAAGTGCGGGTATAATACGGAATACTGCATTATCCTTTCCCGTCTTACTAGTAAGAGAATAAGTTAGTACAATAGAAAATGGGGCCTCTATTGTTTGTTACAGCCTACTCCCCACAGGGTTCTTGAGAGGGTTAATTATTTCTTATTTGTAAGAGCTTTTGAACAAGATATAATTCAAAGTAGTATTTTTATGCTATGAAAAGCACCATGCAGCCATAAAATATTATTATAATTACAATGTAGTTCAGGGGTAGTGACTAGCATGCCATTATCACAGAGAAGGGTGCGGCAAAGGAATGAAGTCAAATAAAGTCACCACGTGATGGTAACGTGGCTGACATGATGACAGTTGAGGGAGGAGGGGATGATACTTTGCTTTTGTTCTCTCCACCATAGTGTGCTTAATTTTCCATGATGATGAAGGGTATGTAGGTAAAGAACCTGTCTCCAGAGAGAGAAAAAGCACAACAAAGACTTTGAAGACCTGAAAGTCGTTACATTTTACCTCATCCCTATGCAACCGCTTTTAATGTGTCTGGGTTGAATGAGTAAATTAAATGACTATGAAATGGAAGAGATGTGCGAATTTTTTAATTCAAGAAATTTTAGAATGTCTATGAGCTCTACCTATGTGGCTAGCGGTCATTGTGTGTGCAGCTGCAGTTTTTAGGTAGAGAAAGAAGACTGTGGAGCCTCTGGTGTGGTGTGACAGAGGGCAGCACACCTTCATGATCTTCAGTAGCTGTGCCAGTCACTAAATCTTGACTCAGAATAAAACTCTCCGTGAAAATGTCAACAAAGTTAATTAAGGTTTTTTTTTTTTTTTTTTTTTTTTTTTTTTGTGATCTGGCATGTTGCAGCCGAGAAACATCAAAGAGCTGTAGACCTATATTCTCTTAACAGACACTTATTAGGAAAAGCCATGTTTTGTGACTGAATGTCAGATTTATTTTTGATGTTACACATTCAGCTGTTTGGCAATCGGTAAAGCATTCTTTTTCAAAGCACATGTTGGTTTTTGAGGTCTGAGTTTTCAAAGGCTTTAATGACCATGTACTTTGAAAATTGTTTACTTCATTAAACCTCTTAAATACTTTTAGGTAAATGTCACAGTAGACCATACATATATCAACAAAGGTTAATAGTGTTCATATAAAGGAACATATTGTTCTAAATCAATTCATGTTTTACTTTGTTGTTTCCGCTGAAGATGAAAAAGTGGAAATTAAAGAAATTGACATTATGTGGTTCCTAATTATTTATGTCTCAGCTTAAGTTAGCACACTCAAGTTATGCTTCAAAACTTTTGCAAGAGCTTTGCATTACAATCTGAGTAAAAGGTAGAAGAAATTAAGAAAATAAAATCATTTAGAATTGGAAACCCTCCTTAAAATCAAATAGCTTTAGGAAAAACTTTACCTTGACATTGAAGTGTGTTGGTTAAGGAGTTCTATTTGCATATGAGTAGTGTTTAATGCTTGAGATCAAATTGATGGGTTTGAATGTGTGTAATTTTTAATTATTAAGGCATTAGGATGTATATTTTATCACTGTATGAAGTAAGAGAATAGTTTTTAAGCAAACTAAGTATGAAAAAAGGTAATGAAAGTTGACCATGTGTCATTTCAGGAGCATTATTTATTTATGCTTTCCCTCTTGCTCCTACAAAGCAGCTATATGACCTGTATTAAGATGAAGGAATTCTGGCCCAAACTGATTATTTTGGGAACTTTCTACCACTATTATAAGTTTGTCAATATTGTGAAAGATTCAAATTTGCTTTGTTCTTTTTTTCAGTCTGTGCTCCTTTTGTTCTCTCAAGCTTTTTTATCAAACTCTGACTCAAATGGATACAGGTCAAGGAGTTGGAACACACAACCTCCTGATCAGGCTAAGAGAATTAAAAATAACTCTAATATTCAGTTTCAGATATATCTTAAATATAACTTGAAAAATACTTCAGTGCTTTATCATCTCTACAGAAATGGTCATTCTGGGCAAGTTATTAGGACATAGACTCCAGTCTAACTTCTAATCTTGGGATTTTCCAAAATATTACAATCATGTGGGAATGCAGAGTTACAAAGACTCTTTTATAAAAATTTTGATAAAGATAAAGATAATAAATATTGCATACCATCATGGGATACACATATACATACATCCACTCATATTTATATACATGTGTTTATATTTGTATACCAAACTGATTTATGTCACGAGGCATTTTTTTCCATCTGGCAGTTAGTCTTAAATTGGATTATGTCAAATGCACTAGAATTTAATAATGAATTTTGTAATTAGGAGTGGTTTTATCCTCTCACTACAGATATCAGTCCCCCAGCACAAGGAGTGGACCACAGACAAGTGCAGAAAGAATTAGGAGACGTCATTGTTCGTCTACATACCCCAGTTGTCCTGACACCTACAACCATTCAAGTCACGTGGACGGTAAGTTTTCAGAAATTATATTAGTCTCTATATACAGCAACACAATTTATTTGAAATTTTCTTTTAAGGAAAAAGTTAAATAAACCCAAAACTAAATTTAAAACACTCATCATTTCAAATCAAAGTGTAATCAATGGAAACAAAGAAAATATTTAATAGATAAAATTGTATGAAGAGTTATAATTAAAAGTAAGTTGTAATAAAAATAAGATCTTCTCTATCCTTACTTCTATAAACTTCACTGAACTTCAGTTAACACGCTAAAGTTGTAGAGTATAGTGAATATTTTTGGCATGATGAGTGTTCTGATATCATCACCAAAATCAAAGTTAGGAATGCTAAAATCATCACAAAATAAAACCCTATTACCATTGTGATCATTCCCTTCTACATTCATCCTTACCCCTCTTCACCCAGTAAATGCAACATTGCTATAGATTTATATATCCTGGAGTGTTGCTTTGTAGGGGATCACAGAAATCATTCTGTATCTTGCTTCATTCATCCAGCACATTGTTGTTGAGTTGCACTCATATTATAATAGGTATTATTTCTTTATTCCTTGCATTGTAATGATATAAAATATATTACATCTAACTTTTCCATATGACATTATCATATTAATATTTTGTTTTATGCACATTCCGTATTCTCTTTTTATAACTTACTTGGTAAACCTATGAAATGTTTCATTTTTTTGGTTACTGTGACTAATGTTTCTATAACTCTTTGTAGATCATTTTTAATGCAGACATATTCTTTGGTATATTCCCATGGATTTTGACCAATGTGTTAACTTGACACTTAACATTCTGTTGAACTTGCTAAATATTTCCTAGTGTTCGTATATTCTTGCTAGTAAATTCATGGAATGCTGGTTTCTTCCAATGTTTTTCCAGTTTTCTCCCCTTCATCAACCCTTAACGTGCTCTTGTTTTAGGTTGTAACCACTCTAGTGGGTAGGCAGTGATGCATCACTATGAGTCCAACTTTCTTTTCTTTAATTACTAGTAACAATATACTTAACTATATCTGTAGTCATTGTTTTGGAAATAGCTGAAAAAGTTTTAAAAACTAATCCGGTATTTTTACCTCTTGACATCCAGATCATTGTAGAGAAACAACTCTATCACACTTTATACCAACTTTCTCAACCAATCAGGTTGAGATAAAACATACTTACTTTTATCAATTACTTGGTAAATTATTTGAGATATAAAACACAGTAAAAAAAAACAATTCTTTGGGTTTCCTCTCAATATTAATTACTTTTAACAAGTCTGGCTCCAAGGCAGTTTTTTAGTACAAAGCCTGTTCTAGACCTCAATACCATTAAAGAGTCACAAATTTAGTTGAAAAAGGTAACAATGATAAGTGCCATAAAATGTTATACACGTGAAAAAACGTTTCAGTCACATAGGTGTGCTAGTTTATTAGGTTCCAAAAAATATCATTGCGTTAGTTTAATATACATTTAGAATGGGAACTATTGAGGCATTGTATCTTAGAACAGGAGCCATTAAAATAATATTTAAATACTATTTAGTTAAGTAGCAATTTTTATAAAAGAACAACAATATAGACAGTTTGTATAGGTTACATAAATTACTGAACTCACAGTATTTTAGTGTCAGGTGTTCTAGGGTGTGAAGATAAGAATATTTTAGTTCCTGTTTAGTGTTCAGGCCACCCAAAGTGGCTCACAATGACCTTTAGGTGCCAATCAAAAAAATTGTACATGACTTTTTATTTTCCTGGAAAAATCCATTCACCTTCAAGATATATCAAAGATTAATGTTGTCAAATAATTGGTAGTGGCAATTTGCTAAAACTGAACAGAGATATAGTGACAGTAGATAAAAATGATTTTAAATACTATTCAGCAGATGAAGTAGCAAAAAAAAATACTTGTTTTGAAAAAATGATGACTTTAGGGCAGTGTTCTTGTGGTTCAAAAAGAAGAATTAGAGGCCCTCGTTTAGCACCATGACCCTTGGCTTGCAATGAGTGCTTCTTCAAAGGCTATTGCCAGAGAAACTGGCTCACCAAAGAAAATTCTTTGGGGTTTCTTGTTCGGATGGAGATTTTGTTCTCTTACTATTTTTCTATTTATTAGTGAAACTGTATAAGTGAACAAAGCTTTTGGCAATTCAGTAAAAATGTGGATTTGAAAGTGCCCTTTTTCTTCTTCTTCTTTTTTTTTTTGCATGTCTTTTTTATTTTTAATTTTGGGGCAGAGATGACCTATAAATGCTCTGTAAATCTCCACAGACTACAGGGTACATTTACTTACATTCATCATTTACTATTTCATGCCCTCATGACATGTGTGATCCGAAGAAAGTCAGCATTCTTGAACACAGAAAGTTAAACAGGTGAAGGTAGAAGCCAAATCAGTCGACACAACTGGAGACTGGTGTTCTCTGTGTCTTCTGCTTCCTCCTGGAGGCAAACACCTTAGTAACGCATCATAAGTACTACCTTTTTAAATTTAGGGACTGAAACCCCCAAGAATTTGTACTAGACGTTGATTGGAATAAATTCTAACAGAATGCCCGTCTTCTAACCTGTTTATTCATAAAATTATTAGCAAGCACAAAACATACCTTAGAAAACGTTGCCTGTCAAGATGAGCAAGAGTGATGGCTAAGAGCCTATCTCCACTCCAGGCTCATTGGCTTTAAGGTCAACTTACAGGATTTCCCTTTTTGCTTTCACCTGTAATAACGTTTTCCCTCCCTCTAAGCAGTGCCTCCCAACTGCACAAAATTAAGTTAAACTCTTGTTATTAAGTAGCGCATTACTATCCACTGGGTGATGGCAGTGCTCACTGGAGTGAGAGAACAATGCCGTGTAGTAAACATTAGCTTCATAAAGTACCTAAAACACTTAATTAATGAAATCCAAACATGGATAAAACCAATTTGCCCTGATTTACAGACTCCCTTCATCTCCAAACAGCTGCTTAATGTTCTTCTTAAAAACACAGCTTGCTTCTTTCCGTATTAACAAGCTATTATTGTGAGTTATGTCTTTCTTTCAGTATATAAATTCACTTAAAGGGAATTCAGAGAAGTTTATAAAATGAAAGCTTAATGTTGTTTTAACATACACAGCAAGGAATTTTTTTTTTTTAAAACTCTGGCAGTTTTGATGAAAGTCAATTTTCCCTGGTTCTCATGAATTTAAATTTTGTTCCTTGGTTGCCTAATTTTATGTTAGAGAAAGTTCTGCTTTCAAAAATTATGTCAGGTTGTTACAAACACAAATTGGTAGCATAGCTGAGCATTTTAAAGTCGTGCATGAGGCTTCAGATTAGACCGGAGCTTAATTTTTCTTGATACAGCCTCGTAAAAGTGTGACTCTAATTCCAGAGAATCTTTGGGATTTAAAAGTCTGTCAACTAAAAGAAGGGATTTCTAGTTTTTGAGACTTGTCTATCAGCTGAAGATGTACTTGTAAGGAAAAAAATGTATTTTCTAGCTAGGGCATTCTAAAGAGAAAAATATACCTTTGTTTTATTGTTTTAGTTGAAGTTTTGCATTTTAATAATTAATAAAAACAATATCGTGATCTATTTATTCATCAGTTTGTTGCTTTCTCACAAAATAAGTCATACTCAACTAAACAATAAAGATTAGAAGTTTATTTTACGAAAAATCCTTTTGTTTATAGCATGCTGATAATTGAATTTTTAAGCCCTAGTAAAAAAACTCATATTCTTTTTTATTTCCTTGAGCTGTATTGAAATTAGGTCATTTCATTTCTTGTTCACTAATCTTTACACTTTCACAATGAAATGGCTGGTTTTGTGCTTCTGAGCATACGGCTACTGCATGGGGTAGACTACATATAGCCGTAGTCTTTGCTAGTGATTGAGGAAGCAGTTACAATTGCTTATGTTCAAATCTTGCCTTTATAAAGCAAGGCAAACCAGTAACATGGCTTGATATCCTTTCCTGTTATTATTGTTAAAACCAAAAAAGATATTTCTTTCTGTAACTGAAACAATCACAAAACCTTTAAGAAAAGGAACAGTTGAGATGACCTGTACAAATCCTGTACTATCCCACAATCCCACCCCAAACCATGGGATTATTGGCAATTGCTAGCAGAGAGAGAGAGTTTTCTATATAGGTAGTCATTGATTAGTTGACCTCTCTCCAGTAGAAGATGATATCCATGAATATTTGGGCAGCACAAATTTGTCTTGAAGGATTTAAAAAAGAAGGAAAGAAAACTTTATAGTGTTGAATAGGGAGGGAAGGGATATAAATGCAGGAAGTGTTGGGGGAGGTATGAATATGATTAAAACACTTTGCATGGCATTCTCAAAGAACTAATAAAAATTTGAAAGGTTTCTCTTTCAAAGAAAAAGGAAAAGAACAACCTCTGTGATTTTCCGAGAGAGGGAATGAGGGGGAATCGTATGCAGCACTGATATTCTTCTGGTACCATTCTTAGCACTCCTTATCTGTCAAAGGGCTGGATATTGCCAAATGGGCTGTGCTGGCTGGCTAGAAATCCCCATGGTCTCCCCTCCCCAAAGCTTGCTTTTGTTGTAGTTGTCTTAACATGTGTTCTAGACTCTAGCTCAGACTTTCAACTTGCGAAACTGACTATTTTCCAACCGATCTGTTACCCAGTTGCCATAAAGTAAAAAGATTTTACTAGTCAAATACAAAATCTAAGACTATAAGTAAAAAATATAGCTGCTGTTTAATATAGGGAGAGACATGAAAGTTGTCAAAACCTGTTGACTGGGACTACTAGAGGAAGAAGCAGCTGCTGAAATGATGGAATTTGAATTACATACTGTTAACAGGGAAGAGCAAGCAAGTACTTTAAACATGATGGACTCACAGTCTTAATCTCTCATGCAGCTTATCCAGATGCAGGAATGTAAGAATTCTTATCCTTTGCTTTATCTCTGGAGTGACTTCCACTCTCATTCAGGTTATCTGCCCTCTACCTCAGCTTCCTCTCTCCTCAAGGCTTTTCTAATTCCCAGTGCTCACATTCAGAGCCTTTCCTTATGCTTACTTGTTATGGTAACTTTAATATTATTTGACTAATTATTAACTAATGCCCTCCTTCTACACGGACTATGAGAGGAATAAGGATCATTCCTTTATTGCCCATTTTCACTCTCAGAAATCAGCAAAGTTCTTGGCACCTAACAGTAAGAACAACAGAAAAGATTCTAAATGAGAAGGAATTAATGAGATGATGTGAGAAAATTACATATTTCGTATGAAAACCAAGATAATGCGAATTGTTGAATGTATGAAAATGGAAACCAAATGAGAAACCAAAGATGATCAGTTGGGACCTTAGTAGATCATGTGTGACCATTTTAGATAGGATGACATATTTTCAGACAAGGAGACAATTGGCCTACTCATCATTTAAAAAAAATGTCTTAAAATAACAATGTGTACTTGTGATTTAAGGACTTTATAAGAAGCAGGGAAATGAATGAGATGTCCCTGGCATCATTCAGATGGTCATGGCAAGGGCAGAGATGGGCAAATTTGTCAGTGCCGTCTTCCCAATTTCTATCAGTTATCCTTTACTCTTTTGTTGTTTTTAGGTGGATCGGCAACCCCAGTTTATTCAGGGCTACAGAGTGATGTATCGTCAGACTTCTGGCCTACAAGCTTCCACTGCATGGCAGAATCTCGATGCCAAAGTCCCAACCGAGAGGAGTGCTGTCCTGGTGAATCTGAAAAAGGGGGTGACCTATGAAATTAAAGTCAGGCCATATTTTAATGAGTTCCAAGGAATGGACAGTGACTCAAAAACAATCCGTACGACTGAGGAAGGTCAGTAAAGCTTCCAATGTAAACTACACCTTTGCTTACGTCATTTTCATTTGTAGTTTTCACTTACATTAATTGGAAGACCAGAAAACAAGCATCGAAGAGTCAAACCAGGGAATGTAATTTTTTTTTTTTTTTTTTTTTTTTTTTGGTTTTTCGAGACAGGGTTTCTCTGTGGCTTTGGAGCCTGTCCTGGAACTAGCTCTGTAGACCAGGCTGGTCTCGAACTCACAGAGATCCGCCTGCCTCTGCCTCCCGAGTGCTGGGATTAAAGGCGTGCGCCACCATCGCCCGGCAATTTTTTTTTATTTTATATATATATATATATACATATGTATATGAAGAAGATAGAAACACAGGTGAAAGATGTGTGTGGGTGTGCGTGAGGGGTGTGTGTGAGGTGTATGTGAAGAGTGTGATTGTGTATGTATGTGTGTAAGATGTGTGGGGGAGGTGTATGAGTCTGTATGTGTGTGTGTGTGTCTATGTATATCTGACAAAAAGGCCAAAGGAAATTAAAAAGAAAAAAAAGTTAAAATCTATACTTTTCTTACACCTTTGTCCTAAGCTTTCTGTTTTAGGCCATTTTAACTGGCAATAATATATTTTTGTATTTTAATGAGGATCTAGCTCATTTAGCTTCAGAAGACATTCAAATATACAAAATAAACTCATTCATGCTGACCATTCTTTAGGGATATAGCCAAGCCTGACATCTACCAGTCCTTTTCCTTTGTAGGAACTAGCAGCTAAAGCCATGCTTTCTCCTTTGAAAGGCCATTTGCACACTTGCTATAGACATCTTGGAAGAGTTTCATCTCCACCCCTTATATTTGGAATATCTTTTACCTACAGATACTTAAAAGTCAACCCATCGTGACCTGAGATGAATGTAGATTTTAGCCAGTCTTTTTTTCTTTCAGTAAATGAAAGACTTTTAGTAGACGATGCCCTCAGAGTGAAAAGGTGAGACCACAAGTACTCAGGCCCCAAGTCAGCTTGTGGATGGACTGTGTGGGTCTCTTTCTATAAAAGTCTAATGCTCATCCAAAGAGCTTTTAAGTCACACACTTCCTATGATATAATACAAAATAAAAATATTAACTTCACATGACTTGTAGTGAGATCCGTCAACATGGACAAAAGTGAATATACTTGAAACCATAGTACTTTTAGGAAATAAAGAACAAAAATACTAATATTATTAATAATTTTATCCTGTATTAAACTTGACCTATGCTGAAAACTTCTCACACCAGTGAATGGGGCAAATAATTATAACTTAGGATAACTTTAAGCCTTGTTCCAAAATTAGCTTCACTGCAGTGGACTTTTCCTGTGGATTAGATATTTGTCAGCATTTGGACTACATTTATCTCCGTTTTCCGTGGCCAGGTAGATGTAACAAATGGTCTCAGCTGGACTAAGTCTGGAGCAATGAGCAGCAATTCACATTCTCTCAAATCTGCAGAAGGAAGCTGAGTAGCAGAATAATTGAGCTGTCAGGGAGTAGGCATGGAGTTCTCGTCCAGCTAACAACAAAAAGACAGGAGAGCTGACTTCCAGGTGATAGTTTTTAGTGCAGTCTAGCTACTTGTAAGTGCAAGGGTGGTAGGCAAGTGGTCAGATTTATGTCACTTTGCCACATTTTGGGTAATACTGTCACACAGAGAGACAGTAAGGAGCAAACTGTACTAGCAGCTGTCTCTCTGTATTTTATATCTCAATGCAAATATGTCACTCCAATGATATGTGCCATGACGAATTGACCAAACATGGGACACCTTCTTAGCTGACCTGTGAAATATATTTATTTCAGGATATTTCTAAGGGGGTGTAAATTGTGGTCCTATGAGGCATGAAGAGTTTTGCAGAAATTCTTTAATGCTCCACAATTCTTTGTTTTAAATCTCTAGACAGATTTTTAGTGTTATCCAAATGTTCCGATGTTTCTCTTTTTTTCATTGAGTTAAATTGAAAGGTTCACTGAGAATGGCTGAGTTCTGCACAATTAGTGCTTCCTAGCTCTGGGAATCCCCGAATGGGAGACCCAGCAATCTAAATTCAGGAACTGCTTCTCACTCATTGCCTCTCAGCATGGATGTAATTAGTTATAGGAGAAACTATAAAGGAAGAGAATGACTCTCGGAAATCAAAAAAAATCTCCATTTCACGTCTGACCCAACATGAGCCCATTTTCAATTTTATTAGCAGAGTCTCTTACCCAACCACATAAAATATGTTTTAAATCTTAAATTATAAGCCAGTTCTTAATAGTCAATTATTTTTCCCAGTATGAAAAGAAAAGCATTATTTTTGTTGGTGAGATTTATAATTGCATGTCTATTTTACTTAGTAAGCATTACCCCAAACAACACCAAAAATGCCTCCCCCTAGAATTAATGCTTGTTTGCATTTTGGGACACATCATTTGAGAATACATTTGAGTCAATTAGTTATGTATTCTTCTAGAAGCACAGCTGTTAGAAAGTGATAAGGATATATCCAAACTTCTAGAATCAAATACTTTGGGTTTAAATTTTGACTTACTATTTGACGTCTGTAATATCTTACAATATGGCCCCCTTGCTCAAAGAGAACTGAGTTGTTTCTGCTTCCTGAGGTCATGAGAAAGACTGGTCTGGCAGCACACTGCCAAGCACAGAAAACCACCCTGAGTGTAGCTGTTTAGTTTGTGATATCACGGATAACACCCCTACTGGCTGCACCACTTTAAAACGTACATCGGAAGCCTTTTGCTAACAAACTGTCGCTTGTTGAAATTTATACACAGATTCAGGATGACTGGAAGGCAGAGCTGTAAAGGTCTTTATTTTCCTGTTCTATGAGAACGTGCCTACCAGAAGTTACTTCTCACATTCAGTCTGTTTCTTCTGCAGCTCCCAGTGCCCCTCCCCAGTCTGTCACTGTACTTACAGTGGGAAGCCACAACAGCACAAGTATCAGTGTATCCTGGGATCCTCCACCTCCAGACCACCAGAATGGAATTATTCAAGAATACAAGGTAAGCCAGTCTAACAAAGGAGCCTCATAGACAACGACACCAAGAGATCTCAGTACCACTTCAACAGAGCCTGTCTCGAAAGACCCAGATGCAAACTGAGATGCATGGTAGTAAAGGGTGAGAAGGCACAGAGAATGAGAACCTAACATCAAGGTCAGAGACATAGAGCTCAGTTGGAAAATGGAGAGTGGAATGGTTTTCAGTATACTGGGGCTCAGGAATGATGGAAGAAGTGGCTTGAGGAAGAAGAACTGATCACATTAAAACCAAGTTCACCCATATGATCAAGGAGAGATGAACTGAAGATTAGGAAAGTTAAAATGTATAAGGAAGAAACAGAACTGATATCCCAACTCACATTGAGGCTCCCCTTGGCATGGCCACTGAAATAAATTGTTGACAGAATAGCAAAAAGTAGTTGTCTCATATTTGAGCTAATGGAATCTAAAGAAGACATGCATTCCTGTTGGTCTATTACTATCACTGATGTTTAAGACTCAAAAAAAACTTGGCTGAATCATGATGTGATATTAAACTTTGGGAAAAATTCAAACAAATTATTTTTTACACACAAACAGACACACACACACAGCGACACACACAACCACACACAGACACACAAACATACACACCACACAAACACACAGACACACACACACATAAATATATATGTGTATATATATGTATATATGTATATATATATATATATATATATATATATATATATATATATATAACAACTGAAAAGTAGTGTGTTAACTAGAGCCAGTATCAATAACTAGAGATTTACCTTACTTCAAAAATTCATTGGTAGTATGGAAAAATAGGCAGAATAATTTCATGCTAAATTGTGCAGATTGAATTTTATTCCTAAAATCTATGAAAATAAACCTTTGTCACATTAATGGTCAACTTCGTGTTACAAATAAATATGTTAATTAGACGTTTTTGTTTAGTCCCCCTATCCTATTTTAAGCAACCATGCTTAAGAAGGATAGATCTCCTGCAAACACAACTAAGGCAATTGTAAAGTTATAGGGTGTGACAGCTCTGTGGCAATATTACAAAGTTGAGCACTATTATATGTTGGTGAAAGAAGCCAGGGATTTGTTTCTGTATCATCTGAGACTGAATACTCTAAACTTGGGCTTAATTAAATAGAAACAATGGTTTACAGCATGATGTTTCTCATTTATTAAATGTCTAGCGTATATGGGTAGAGTAGTGTGCATTCAGATAAGGGCTAAGTGCACCTCCATCAGCCAGGCAGATATTTTATTGAAACAAAATAAACCATTCACAGGACATCTTTAGCTGAAAATTTTACAAGAGCTCCCTGTTTCAGAAGCAAATGTTATTCATTCATGCACATGGATATGCATTTTATTATAAAATATTGTATAATAAGAAAATAAATGTAGATACTTGAGAACTTTCATAATCATTTACAGTAACAAATTTCTGTAGCTCTAAGGAACACATTCCATGAAGTTCAATTTATATTGAAATAACAACCAAGCTACTTAAACATGTGTCTGAATCCTTCTTGCCATTTTGTTTCATGCATATGTAGTGTGTAAATATATTTTGATAAAGACTAAAATTTAGTGATATTGCTCTATATATCACTATTGGTTTTAATTTTATTTTGATCAATTCCTGTAATTGAGATCAATTAATCCTGTTAACTACATCTGAACTTGATATGTTCTTGAATGTAATATGAATTACTTAGGTATGTACTTACATACTTTTGACAATATAAATTTTGACAAAATTATATTGGATTATGTGTAAAAGAGTTTTTGATAAATTAAACAGAAAACTATGATATTTTATGTACACAAATATGAAATTTCAAATAGCCCATAAGTTACCTGATGTCCAAGGAGTCACTGTGCCTTCTAAATTGCTCAGTGTAAACTCATATGATAATAGGGAGATGTAAAAGAACATGACAGAGCTTCAGCTTGTCATATTGTTCTTCAAATGCACAGAAATGTAGATAAAGCACAGAGAATGGCTATAAATGTCATTTATAAACAGTTTGAAAAGACTGCAGAACTGGTCAGTCACTGTATATGTATCCAGTTATGATAGTTGAATTGTCAGAATACAAATGTCATACTATTTCTGTGTACTCTCTTTTCTATAGATCTGGTGTCTTGGAAATGAAACACGATTCCATATCAACAAAACTGTGGATGCTGCTATTCGTTCTGTAGTAATAGGTGGCTTATTCCCTGGAATTCAATACAGGGTAGAAGTGGCAGCTAGCACAAGTGCAGGGGTCGGAGTAAAAAGTGAACCACAACCAATAATAATTGGTGAGTATCAGGCTATGGACTCTGAACTTGAGTGTTTCTATGTGGATAGCAAGGTAGATTGTGGTTTTCAGTGTTCATCTTGACCATGGCCAGCTCTTTTGAGAGACCCATATAGTACACCCAGTACAGGCAAGTAGGATAATTGACAGTTCTTATAACTAATTCACATAAATAATTGTTTGCATATGTGTCCCATAATCTTATAGCTATACCCATTGATTTTTCTTATCAAAAGCTGGCTAGTTGGCTAAAGAATATTGGTATTCAATAGATCTAGTAATAATTGGAGTTCAATAACAATATAGAAAAATAAGCTGTATGCTTCATTTGAGCATACCAAAATGAGAAACAGTTCAGAAGAACTTGGTAATGCCTATGAGGGCAGAAATTCCTGGCATTCTTGAAAAAAAAAGTGCTTCTTGTCACTCTTGGTGAGGTTTGTCTGTTCTTGAAAAGTATATGAATGAAATTATCTAGAACATTACAACTTGTGTCTGCTTTTTGACTCAAGCAATGTTTTCTGAGATTCTTTCACGTATTTTTAAACACAGTTTAAATGCTTGGTTACTGAATGGTGTTGAATCCTATGAATATGCTCTATTTTGTTTATCAGATTTTCTCTCTGATGAATATGCATTCTTCTTCAAGCCTTTGCAAGGGCTCACGCCTTCGTTTTTTTTGGAGAAATTCTTAGAAATAGAATTTACAAATACTAGAATTGCGCACTTTTAACAATACTTGAAACCTCTAAACAATTTAAAAATTGTAAAGTTTGAGATTCCTGGGAACCACAAAGAGGATTTGCAGTTTCTCTGCATCATCACCATTTGGTGTTGCCAGTATATAACAGGAAACATTCCAGTGGATGTAAACTGTACATCTTTAATTTTAGATGCAAATTTCTTGCATGATAATGATGTAAAACAACTTTATCTATGCTAATTTCTTGGCCTTTTGCATATTAAATGAAATTTCTCTCTCTCTCTCTCTCACACACACATACACACACACAAATACACACATACAAGAATGGGGGCTATGGTAGAATTTTCTACAAGTCCATGAGTTCTCTATTTATTTTAATAGTGTCTTTTGATAAGTGTTAAATTTTAATGAAAGGCAACTTACGATTTTTGTATTATATATATTGTTCTTATATATACACATATATATGAGAAACTGTGTTTTATCTATAAATAGGACACTTTAAATCTATCCTGGAAGTTTATAATTTTAGCTTTTATACCTACGTCTATAGTTAATCTTTATGTAATTGCATGAAGTTGAAAGGCTGAGACTTAAATATTCTATAAATTTATCAAATTGAATTGGCAGCATCTATTGACTCTGCCCCAATCAAATAAATGTATGTGAATCTGGTTCAGGGTTCCCAATGTTTCTGTTTGGTTATATAAACAAACTACCCTGTTGTCACTCCTGTGGCTTACAGTGGTCTTTAAAACTGGGCAAGATGAAAATGTCATCATTTTCTTCTGCAAAATCGTTGTGGATATTTTTGCTTTTCACATACTTTTTAAATCAGATTCTCAATTTCTGCAAAAGTATCTAGAAATTGTAATTGCAAAGGCAGTAAACCTATTTGTCAAACGGAGTAAGCAGAACAGTGAGTCCTTCCCAGGAAAATAATACATGTTTTCATTGCAGATGTCTGCAGCAGTGTTTTGTAGTTTTCAGTATGTGATCTTTTATATATTTTGTTGATACACTTCCTTAGTGAATGATATGGGTTTTACACTGTGCTGATTCATTGTTTGCAATCCTTTTTTCTCATTGATATTTATTATACATTAACTTTAAAAAAAAAAGTCCTGTCTCCATTTTGTTGTTATTGACATGCTAAATTCTCCTGAAACTTTTAAGAGATAAATCATATTTTAATTCTTGGTTATGAATTCTGCCCCATCATTATTACACTCTTTGTGTCTGTTGCTGGATCTAATTTAGTATCACGTGGTAAAGAATTTTAACTTTGCATTAATGAAGGATGCAAATTGGTTATTCTTTCCCTTCTGTCATTCTATCTCTTTGTGTCTTGGTCAAGTTTTGGAATGAGTGCGAATGGCTTTATAAAGTAGTCGTTTTTCCTCATTTTTATTTATCCTTCAGGAGTTTTGACCAATGTTGTCTCTTCCTTAATTATTTATTAACTTCACAATGCTATCCATGCCAATTATAATTATGGTGATTTAATCTTAGTGAATGGTGGATTGTGCATATGAAATATAAATATAATTATCTTCTACAAGTATAATTACAAAAACTGAATGTAGAAATACATAATAAGTATGCATGTGTGCATCCCCTTTTAAGTCTAGAATCCCTTACTCTTATTTTTTGGTATTTTCTTACTTATCAATATGTATATGTGGTAGGTATGCATGTTCACATGTGTGTGTACAGGTCTGTGTGTATGGAGTCCTGAGATTGATATCAGGAATCCTTATCAATCTTATGTCTTATTCTTTGAAACGTGATCTCGCATATCCACAGTTTGCATGTATGATAAAGTTAGTCTCTGGGGCTATGCTGTCTCTGCCTTCTTTGTGCCAGAATTACAGATGGGTTTCCATGTTCATCTAAGATTGATGTTGACTATCAACATCTGAACTCCAGTCTTCTCTCTTGTGCAGCAAGATCTTGAAATGTGTAAGCATCTCTCCCGCCCTCAGTTTGTGAGGAGCACTCTCTCCAGCCCTCAGTCTGTAAGGAGTTCTCTCTCCAGCCATTACTCTGTAAGGAGCACTCTCCCCAGCCCTCAGTGTGTAAGGAGCACTCTCCCAAACCCTCTGTCTGTAAGGAGCACTCTCCCCTGCCCTCAGTCTGCACCTTTTTTTTTTTTTAACTATTTGCTACTGGGTGAGTAAGACTTATACCCTGTTGATGAGCTTACTTCACAATCATCATCAGATATTGCTTTTAATTCACTGTGAGATTTCTTGCTCTGAAATGTACTTTGTTTTTAAATACTAGTATCAGGTCTTCTCTTTAAGTGTTTGCATTATTTTTAATCCTTTATGTTAAGCCATCAGTCTATATGGGTTTATATTATTTTTATTGAAGTTTCTTCTTTCAGATCTATTTCTCAGGAAAGTAGAATGGCTCAGCATATAAAAGTGCTTGCTACTAAACATGATAACCTGCATTTTACCCCTGGGACTCATATAACCACAACCACAAGCTATTCTCTAACTTTCACACACATGTACGGCATGAGTGTGCCCCCCCCAAACAGTCAGAAAAATATGCAAACCCCTAAACAAAACAAAATTATTTTAAATACAACATGTAAAATATTTCCTTTCTGATTCTAAAACCTTTATGTTGAATAGTCTACTTTCACTAAATGTTTTTCCTTTCTTCTCCTTAGCTCATATTGCGTTGACTGTTTTTTGTTGGTTTGTGTGTTTGTTTTTCTCTGCCTGTCTATTTTTATATGGCTGGCTCTACTTGACTGGATACTGGATTTTGTTATGATATATTATGAACTTTGTGATCAGTGAGAGTACGCTTGTGTTTGTCCCCAAAACTAGCCTTACTTGACCTTTATTTTGAATTTGAGATGTCTGATTTTCATAGTATTTGTATGAGAGTTTTTTAGGTCTTGTCCTTTTTCTTGGATTACTATCTCAGTTTGATGTTCAATCTAAGGTAAGGGCTTTGGGAATTTCAATAAAAGTATTTAGTAAGTCTTTCTGATGCCCCTAACTGAATGAATCTCAAATATCAAGAATTGACCTCTCTGGACTGGATATTAGTTGGCCACCATCTCTTGTCTTTCAGCCTCTGCTTTGCACCAGATCTTTTCAGTATTCCTTGATGCAAGGTTAAGTGTTCACCTTAGGATTTCAGGGGTGATTGTTTGCTTTTTAGTGATCATTACCCTCAAATGATTCTGGGTAGTTGTGGATTTTCCTTAACTTCTCTATTGTTCAAGCATCCTAAGCTGTGTATTCTGACATACCATATAAATGTCATTGAGGTTTATCAGTGTGGTCAGAGACTTGCTTACACTGCAAGAGACCCTCACTAAAGGAAGCAAAAGCTCATCAATGAAGATTTCTCTACCACAGCTTGTCATTAAGCCCTTTCAATTCTCTTCACTCTTATTGACATCATAGTGACAATATTTTGTAAAAAACAAAGAGTATACATATATCAAAAATGTTCCTCAAAAGTTCCTAAAGCATTCATTTTGTTTCCTTTTATTTTCTAACATGATAAAATGATATGCAGACAAGATAGTACCAATTTCTGGGTGATGATTTCTTCTTCTGCACAGAAACAGACTTTATATTTAGTCACAATGTTAAATGTTTTAGACTTCCCATCTTTTCTTTGTTTGCTAAATGAATAGCATTGAAGAGAAAAGTTAGAGTATTACCTTTTCTCTAAATTGCCTTTCCCTTCTTAATTAGTTGTTCAGACTGAATTAATTCCTTAACCTGAGGGAAACCTACAAACTTACCCTTCTGAGATTTTTCTGAAATAAATTAGAATAAGGAAGAAATATAGGTGTGCTCAAAATGTTTTAAATATATATTCACATAAATATGTGTATGCATAAATACATAAAGTGTTTAGAAATAAGTCTTTTTACTTCATTTTTTCCTTTATTTTAAGACTATGAGTGCCCAAGTGTAGTGCCAGCTACCTCTAGTCTAGATCTCAGTGTCAGAGAAGCTGAAGAAAGTGACGAAGAGTTTCTGACTAGCACATTGAGCTCAAGTCCAGCTGGAGCCGCATATGGAGACTCTGTCTCAAAACAGACAAAACAGTGTGGAAAAAGACAAAAGTACATCTCGCTTCACTGTGTGTTTTAATTCTAAATACATCATTGTTGATCAGTTAGAATTCTTTTCTGTAAATGAAATTCAAAGGATATTTCTTCCTGAAAACTCCTAAAAAGAAAATGAATATAAATTGGATTTACTGAATATAGTTTTTCTTACTGAAGATAAGATTGCCAAGTAGCTGTATTTCCCTCTTGTGTCTTGTTTTTCTGCTCTGTTTAGTAATATGTATAATATATGTATACATATATTGTATATTACTAAAATATATACTTAAATATTAATATATATTGCTTAAAGCAATGGACTTTTTTTTTTTCTTTTCCTAGTGGTTGTCTATCTCACAGTATTCTGAATACCTGATTCTATTGGAACCAAGGAAACATTACACAAATCAATGCTGTGTTGTGATGAGCACAGTTCTTCTCAGAGCAATTATATTATAGCAAAATAGTGGATTTCACTTAGATGATTTTAAATAAATTGCAAAGCTTTACCAAAATGTATTACATCCAAAAGACTGAGTCTCCTAACTGGATTTTGATCACACCTATTAATCTATCTCAGTATATCAAAGAAGCGTTTAAATTTTATTTTCTTTAGAAACAAACAATGAAATCTATCAATGCCTTTCCTGCATCGTATTCAGGTAATTTGAATGTGCTATGCTTATGAGGTAATCATGAACACAGCAGTGTAGTAACCGAAATGAGGACATGCACATGTGCAAGTCCAGTTCGACCCAGAAAAGATGTGTCCTCCAGAGATCCGTCTCTTTTTAATATCTACTGCTGTCCTGAGACACTTCCTAATTGTTTCTTTAATTATCCTTCCATATCAAGGTTCACATCTTGTCTGATAAGCCTTTGTACACAACTGCTCGTTCTCAGTTGAATAGTGGCTTAATGATGTCTAATCTCCTTTTCTGTTTCAATTTATGCTTCCCCCATTGTATATTCCATACTGGAAACAGCATGAAAAGCGACTCAAGCTTACCTGCTTTTCCCTTTGCTAATTAAGCCGTGCATTGGCATTTGATGCAGTTTATGGTTCATAATTTTAGACTGATGTTATGCCAGGCTGTGTAAAGTTTCAATTATTTCATCTCAGTATTGTGAGAAAAAAAAACAGTAACTTAAATACTGTGAAATAGCATTGAAATTTGTGTTATTTTATTTTATTTCTTTTTAGCAATTTTCAATGTGAAAGTGGGCTTCACATGAAATTTAGAATAAAACGACAGATAAAAAATGTACAAAAATTATCCACAACAAATAGTACCTTAAATAACAATAATCATCTTAATAATAAAGCTATTTTTTTCTTTAATTTACTTTAATAGCATAAACCTCATGTAGGTCGTATTAACCCACAACAACAAAGCCACATTGAACAGACAGAAGTTAAAAAGGAAGAAAGAGAAATCAATAAAACTATTTTTAAAGTATTCATCTTTCATACTCTTCCTGGGGAGTTGGTGATCATCCATACAATTACATACTTTCACCGAAATAGGTCCAATTGATTCTGATGTGTCTAATTAAGTCTTTTTTCTAACAAATTACTTTTGTTCGTCATTACTCTCCAATGGGAGGAAGGTATTACATTTCATTACATTTTTTTTTCTGCAAGAACAATAGGACATAGTGGTCACACCACCTTGTCTGTGTTCCTTTCAGGACAATTGGCAACATTGTTTCAAAAGTTATCAGCATAAGAAGAAATAATATACTAGGGCTCAGAAAAAAATGCTGTGAAATATTAAATAAAACATTTTAAGGACTCCCCTTAAAAAAGTGCTAATCTCCTCTTAGTCTTTGTTCTATACTCTATCAGGCTGTGTGGAGTTCTTGTTTTGTTTGTTTATTTTATGTTTGGGGACCTTTTAGTAACTCTATAGTGAAAAGAGTCACCAGATAACATACTGAAAATACGTTATTAAAATACAGCTTTTTACTTTTATACCTATACAATCTAAAGGTGCATATATTTCAGACAAGAACGATTTATTGTGTAATTTAATTTATTTTAAACCTGAAAAAGCACAAATACTTTTCAGTAACGAAACACACACACATATACACATATATTTGTATACCTATGTGTGTGTGTAAGAAAATTCTAGCCGTTATAATGAAGCCTCCAGTTTGATTTACTAAATTAAAATATTTTGTTGATTCTCCATAGCCCAATGTTACAAGGGTTAGAGTCTGGCTTTCTATTCAATAGTCATTCATCAGTTTATATTCTTTTAGCAAGAGCTTTTCTGTCTCTTAAAAACACGATGACCTACAGCACACACTGGTTTCTGATACACAAGGAATGAGGAAGAAACTAGAGCCCTGCCACACTACTATGGGGTGCAGCTAAAGGCATGTGAGTCATCCCAGGCTACCCACCACTGACTCAAGTTCAGTCGCTGGATGACAGGGAGGACGCAGGAATGTTTGTTAATTTTCTGTCCCAGAAGCAAAGACTAAAAGGATTTTCAGGAGCCTCAATCCTAAGCAGTTCACCTGACAAGTCTAAAAAACCCAGTGAAAGATTTAGTGTAACTCTCTACATCACATGGGACAAGGTTGTATTGCTGTTAGCTTCCATAGAAGCTTCTCATACTACTGTATTCTCATTCTCTGTCTCAAATTCTGCAATTATGTGGTTTTGATCATACTTTGATTTGTAATGGTTTTATGTATGAGGTGTTGTACAGCAAGTGGTTTCCAGATACCAGCAACATTCCTAGTTTCTTTTCCCTTTATAAATTTTACTCATTTATTTTACATACCGGCCATAGTTTCCCCTCCCTCCTCTCCTCTTGTTCCCCGCTGCCTCCTATCTACCCCACCCCATTCACTTCTCAATCTCCATTAATAAAAGAGATAGACCTCCCACAGATATTAATGAACTGGGGGAGGGGGGCGGTCAAGGTCATGACAGGTAAGTGACAGAGACAGTTGACCTGAGCTAGCGGGAGCTCATGAACTCTAGTCTGACAGCTAGAGAGCCTGCATGACACCAACCTAGGCCACCTGCATGTGTGTGACAGTTGTGTGTTTGTCTGTTTGTCTCCTTCCCGGAAGTGGAATAAGGACCTGTCCTTAGTGCTTCATCTGGTTTTTGGGAGCACTCCAATTTTCTAACTCATGTCAGTTAAGACAACCCCAGATATTCTGAGATTTGGTATGTATCTCAAGATTTGACACATGTCTTTAAGAGAAGAAAGACTCCTTTAAAAACTACTGGCCTAAGAGTCTATTGTACCACTGCATTTTAGAGTACGAAAAGGAAAATTCTCACAAAAAGAAGAAAGGAAGGGAGGAAGGGAGGAAGAAAGGAAGAAGGAAAGATGAAAGATCACCACAATAAATCCAAAATATATGAAAAAATAGTAACACTGCCAATGATCTGAATCAGGGACATATAGATTAAGGTCTTGACAGAAACCTAGAATTTATGGTCTATTAGTAAGTAGCAGGGAGAATGTATCTGTTCAAGAGGTCAAAGACATTTAAAATATAATATATGTTATATAACATATCTCTAACATGTAACAGTGCTGCATTTGCCAAAACAATTGAAAAGTTTCCTATGATATGATCTGCTGGGCTGTCCCTTTTATATGCAATTTTATATGCATGCAATTTACCTTTTATTTGTTCTTGATTTATACTAACTAAAAATGATATTGACATTAGGTTCATTTGATTCTCATTTTTTAAGTTTTTTAAAATCTTTTAAATACATCTAAATCCTTGTTGTACAGTGTCATTATGATTCTCCAACTCCACAACCTATTAAGTATGGATTGGGATTTGCTCAACTGATTTTCAGAGGTCTAAATTTTCTCAACATGAAACATCTTGACTCAATGTCCAATTGTCAAGTAACTCTTAATGGCCCTTAGGGAGTGGGTAAGATTTGGAATCTCTTAATGTTTTAATTATACATGCTGAGCTCCATAAATTAATGTTTTCATATTTGCTATTGTTCTATACAGAGAATTCCGTGCCTCATCAAAAATCAATGTTTACATCTTTGATTTCATTGACGGTTTTATGAAATTATACAATCTTGTGAATTATGCCCATCAAAATAGGCAAAACAGGAGCAGAAAAGCAATATACAAGTACTTGTGTTATGGGAAATTTGATAAAAATTACTTTACCTTGCTTAAAAAAACTTGTTATTTCAGCTGCTAGCAGTTGTTCCAATGAATGTTTATAATATGATAAATCTGAAGGTGTTTTAGAACCTGTACTTGAAAAATTAAAAGTAAGCAACATTCTTAATGGCACTAATAAACAATTGATTCCATACTCTTTTTAAATTTAAAATGTTCTTATCAGTAATCTTGACAGCCTCAGGACAAAACTATTATCAACTGAGCTAAAAAAGGACATGCCTATGGTATGGTGTTTGTATTTCTGCAATCATTTCTCTTAATGTTTATTGACATCATTTTTCCTTCCATAGGGGGACGCAACGAAGTTGTTATTACTGAAAACAATAACAGCATAACTGAGCAAATAACTGATGTTGTGAAGCAACCGGCATTTATAGCTGGCATTGGTGGTGCCTGCTGGGTAATTTTGATGGGTTTTAGCATCTGGTTGTATTGGAGAAGAAAGAAGAGAAAGGGGCTCAGCAATTATGCTGGTAAGAGACTATTTTCAGCTATAAAAACCTCTTATCTTCTGGAATGTAATGCGATGAGAGGAAGAAATGGAATGGAATAACAAATGGATGATTTGGGCTTGTTATAAAAACCCGCTCTGTAAAATGCAATTATAAGCAACATGCTTCAGTGCATTGCTCCTGACCATATCGTTTTATGACCACAGGCAAGCTTTCTGCTTGTATCTCCAGCGAAGCATAGCAAGAAGAGACACTGATAAAATGCTCAACTATCTTTTTCTCAATCAGTTCTTCAAAAACCACACACACACGCAAAAGTTGAAATCTATAAAGACATTTTTTGAGAAGTGTATTTAGACAAAAAAGTTATTAAATGCTCAGAAAAGAAGATTTGAAAATCAGCTTCCAGTATGTCACAATGCAGATTACACTGGGAAGTATCCCAGATGGGGAAAAAAAAGATAAACAAGCAAAAATGGGTGCTTATTTCAGTGTGAACAAACAACATTTTCAAAAGGAGGAACAGAAGGAAGCAAAAGGAAGAGCAAAGATACTGAAAAAGATAGCTGCAAAAAAAAAAAAAAAAAAAAAAAAAAAAAAAAAAAAAAGGAAAGAGACCTGAGATGCTCTATAGCATTTCCAAAATTAGTGTTCTTGTTGCCAAATGCAAGAGCTTCTCAAGGATGTTAGATGTCGTACACTTAAACATCTGCAAATGTGAAAGAGAAATAGATGAGTTAGGGACTGATGTAAAAATGGAAAGAGAGATAGATGAGTTAGGGACTGATGCAGAATGAGAAAGAGAGATAGAGTCCAGAAGTGGGGGAGAGAGAGACACTAACATCATAGCCAGAGATTGAAAGAATGAATTCAGTGCTGAAGCTTTATTCTGTTACAATTTATATTGTGGTTACTTTGAATTATTTTCTCTAACAGCAGTGAAAGTAGACTAACTCCAAAATCACATACTCAGTAGAATTTCAAAGAAGCAATTTCATTTTATCCTTTGAACACTTGAAATATTTTGAGATACTGTATTTAATCTTCTATTAACTCATAAATTCTCTAACAAACTCAGTAATTAAAGTATGTATGCTTGAAATGGAAATTTAATACAATATCTTAACAGTAGAACAATGCAAAGAATGCATTTTGTTGTCTTTCTTGCTGTGTTACAACGTTAAACATGGCAAATTGCCTATAGCATTGTTCTTATGTCTATAACATATGAAATGTATAATATATCCATTGACCAGAAGTTTCCCAATATCATCTTTACAGTAGTCAAAGCTGCCTGCTTCCTTACTCTTTGTCATTTAAGTGTTACACTTCACCAATTAGAGATCCTTTGCAGAAAGCAGTGGTTAGTAACAACTGATGGGTGGCAAACTCTTGAATTTCAACAGTATTTCAATGCCAGTTTTGCAATCCAGCCCTCTACTTTCAGTGCTGTAGATACTGTCAATCATCCATTTGGCTTCATCTGTCATTAAGCTATATGTCTTCCTGTGACATGCTCATACCAATCATATGAAACATAAGGTAGGCCCAATATAACTCAAGGACAATTTTAGTCTTATTACTTCAATTGACTTAGTGGTAATAATAGAAGATAAAGCTTAGAAGTCACTTTAATGAGAAGTCTGGATGTACTCACTTGTGAAATGGTACCTTTGCAACCTGCATCCTTCTTTAGTCGCTCACATGGGAGCAATACAATAAATAGCTCTTGCAGTCTGTAGTTTGCACTTTCAGTACAATTACATCAGGCAGACATCTCTTCCTAACTCTCATAGCAATTCTTTGCAAAAACTTATACACTTAATTTGAAAATATCTGTTGGTCTTTGAGCTTGACAAGGATTGTCCATTTCGTACTCTCATGACTCATGATTGATGTCCATGAGCTTGGAAGAGAACTGCTAACTCAGACTGCACTTGCCCTTCAGGTATTTGAAAGAAGGCCAAGTCAGAGAGAAGCCTTTCAAAGCTTTAATACTTAATTGATGGATGGCTGAGGATAGATGTCCTTTATCCTTGTCACTTGCCTTCTAGCAATTGCTGTTCTCTCCTAGGTGGGAAGCAAATGAAGATTTGCCAATTCTAGGGAAGAAGCATTTCCTACCTGGGTTGTGATATCTTCTCTATATTTTCCTTCTTACTCACCTACCCTCTATTTTTTTTTTAATTTTTATTCTTGTCTTTACAGAAGCTGAGGATATGCGATTTTAATAAGGAATTGATAATGATGTGCATGTTCCCACACATTTGTAATTATGGTTTCTATGAATGGGCTGATGTCCCATTTTAAAAGCACAGAGTTACTGATGGATCATTTCTCTTGAAAGGGTTTTATATTAATTATAAATAGGCTGTGTTAGCCTTTTTTATATTTTTTCATCAAAAATTCTCTTAGAAATTTGTTATTTTGAAATTATAAACACAAATTCAGATAAAATTAAAGCAATGTGATTTCACAAACAAGATGATATTTCTGAAGTTTCTGTTGCTTCACCACTACATGACTTTATGCTGATGCTGGTGCTGTGACCGCCCAGGTTTACGTCTTTGTACTCTCTAATAATTAGAGACTCAACAAATCAAGTCAATGTAGAACCACTTCTTAGATTATTATATAACTTTCTTTTTCAAATTCCAATGAAAATACAGTGAAAAGTTTGATGTATACTCTCTATTCGGGATTATAGATTTTAAATAAAACTAAATTGGTAAGACATACAATATAGAGCATGTCAGTTTTGACTGAAGCACCCTCCCTACACCTTTGTCCCAAGTCTATTCTTAGTCTCTGGAAGTAAGAAATAGGAAGACACTATTTAGTGGAGAACAGAAATACCTTGCAGGATGAGACACCAAGTCTGGCAAAATACCTTCATTCACACTATACAGGCAAAGCGCCTACTAGGTCTTATTATTTGTACTCTGGATCCTGTTTTTATTACAGAATCGTTCTTGTAAAATTTGAGCAAAGAAAACACCAACCAACCAAATAAACAAACACTCTGTTACCTGGTGTTTATAATTTTCTTTGAGGAACAGCAAATTTAACACATTTGCTAAGGTAAACTAAAGGACAAAATCTTCATTGTATAATCAAATATCCAGAAACAAATACAAACTAATACATTCAAATCATCCTGCAGAAAAAGCTGGTCTAAACATGTTTTGCTTCTCTGCACAGCCAAAAGCAGGGGACGTTTAGCGCAGAATTGATCCTCATTTTGCCATGTTTCTTTCTGTATTTTTCTCATTCTTAAATTCTCAGACACAAATGCACAGCATAGTTTTGCTCATACTTCTATGTGTAAAATAAACCCACAAGTAACAATTGTAGTTCATTAGGTCCTTCTGTTCCGCATTATGAATAGAGTGAGTTTTCACATTTTTAAAACAAGTAGCTGTATTTACCTTCATTTTTACCAAGGAGGACAATTTCCTTGTCTTTGCATGAAGGGACTCTGATTACAAGAAAACATTCACAACTTCAGATGCTACAAAGTGAGAGAAATTTAAAAAGAGATTTATAAATAAAATATTGGATATATAAAGTGAACATATGGTCACAATTATAGTTTTTTATAGCTAAAAAAACAAACAATTAAATTTTGAAGCAAATCTATGTAGTACCAATAGAATTAGATTTAAATATATCAAGCTGGGCAGATGGCTCAGAGGTTAAGAGCACTGGTTGTTCTTCTGGAGGTCCTGAGTTCAATTCTCAGCAACTGCATGGTGGCTCACAACTCTTTATAATGAGATCTGGTGTGTAGGCAGAACACTGTATGTATAGTAAATAAATGAATCATTAAAAAAGTGTCCCATAGATTTAAATATATCATATATGTACATGTAGAACTGGATAATGTTTATCAATATCATATAATTCAATCTCATATTTTTTCAATTTGTTTCTTTATAAATTTTTTATTAATTTATTTTTATTATGTGTATGGGTATTTTGCCTGTGTGTTTATCTGTGCTTCATCTGCATCCTGAACTCCTGTGGAAAATGAAGAGGGCATGATATGAGGGCATGATATGACTGGAGTTACACATAGTTATGGGCTGTCATGTGGGTACTAGGAATTGAGCTGTGTGTGAAGGATATTATAGGTTACACAAGTAATTGCATAATGTTCTGTTAATTTTTCTGTTTTGTAATTGTTTTATAAAGGTAGAGATATATGTCTTGATGGGATCTTTGACACCCAATGCCAATCTAGACCAATTTAAGACAGTTTTAAATGATGATTGAGATACAAAAAGAAAAAAATATCTTCTGAATGTACAATATTTATCACTTTGAATGTCAAACTTAAAATTTAGTTCCTATTAGTAAATATAGTTTACCATTGCATTCAAACACTGAAAATTAGCTTTAATTAATGGTATCATTATATTTAGGTTCTAAGTATTATATATTATAAAACTTTGTTTTGCCATTGGACGCTTTTCGTGTCTCTGATTAGACTATCTCTTTTTCTCTTATATTGATAATCTGGTAATAACAAAAAGAGGAAAAGGAGCATCATCTTAAGCAGCACCATTTAGCTTCTTGTGCATCCCTTGAGCATCACTTTTGAAGTGTAGTCCATCAAACATTGCCTATTTGCACACCTACAATGTTACAGCATTGTCTTAAATTTATTTTACCAATTAATATTCTATTATAAACCACACAGCTAGTAAAATTCATGAGATAAGTGGTTGGTAATCATCTTTACTGTGTTTCCATTTTTTTTGTCAGTGTGTGCATGCCTATGCTCACATGTGTTTCTGTATGTTAGGTTTTTATCTAATACCTTCCACTAATCACAGCTCATTTGTTTACATTGATTGTTATAGTTTAATTCATTTATGTTAAAAATCAATTAACAATTGGGCACAATATGGTAGAGTTGCACAACTGAAACCGAATTTTAAGCCCTTAAGTGGAACAGTGATTGGTATTATCTTCTTTGTGTAGCTAGTTATGGGCAGATGTAAAGGTTTTGTCAGAATTGTTTCATAGCACATTTGCGAGGTTAAAGTGGAGAGCACAGTATATGTGTGGTCCACAAAGTACATTTCTGGGAGCCACACACCAGGCTTTATGTATTGTAGACCTTTGGAGTTAAATTTTCTTTCCTAATGATAATTTTACCAAATAGAGAACTGTCAAGGAGAGACTGCTGCACTGTATTAGAAAACTGCAAAATTTCCAAAGTGGTTAGTCTTGCTCTGAACCTCAAGCAAATGACAAGTCATGGAAAACTTCCAAATTGTGGAAGTTATCTATACATTCGGAGACTATATCTTAGTTAATTCTTTAATAAATTATTTTCGTGTTTGTTCAAAACAAATCAGAGAAAAGACAGTTGGTGTCATCTAAAGACAAAATATGTTGTTTATTTTATACCCATCATCACCCTTGATCACTTGAGCTGGTCTGTAATGATTTGGGTCCAAATTATAAGATTCTAACACTTCTGCATTCTGGAAACTTTTTCACAGCCAATATCTTTTACATAAAAAGCAAATTTGATAACTTAGTGACAAAATTTAATCCCAACAAGCTTGCAACTATATGTATATTTTACTCTGCTGTGCCTGGCTTTTCACTTTTGTGGCAGAAATATTAGATGACATTGAGTTTCCTCAGCCTTAGGTCCCTAAAACCTATGTGAGGAATGTAACTTCCTGTACAAATCACTGTAAAGCTCAAATACATTTCTACCTAACCGATTTTCTGAAAGCAATGATGGAACTGGACTGGTATTGGTAGTCAGACATGTGTGAGCAATACTCTTTGTTGCTTTATTGGAAGCATATTACCACATGGAAGAATACTAGTTCTCTTCAATGTATAGTTTTGTATTATTTCTTTTAATAAGACAATTTCTTATTGGGAATATATGACTACATTTGGTAATTCCACATTATTGCTGTATCGTCCTTCCAGTAAGAACATATATACACCACTTGTAACAGTTTTGACACCTAGATACAAATGGCCACTGTAACTCTTCATTCCACTTGAAGAAACTTAAAGCAATCAATTTAATTTAGCGCAAGTGATGACTTTGCACTGAACCAAGCCATTGCTTGTCACTACCTATAAAAGTTCATTCATTATACTGTGTTGGAATTCCTGGTCTTCGTCTCTAAACTGGGGTCCAATAGGTTGCTGTTATTAATTGTGATTAACACTGACTACTATGTGTGTATGTCTTTCCTTTATTACAGTAACATTTCAAAGAGGAGATGGAGGACTAATGAGCAATGGGAGGTATGCTAAGGAGTTTCTTTTTATTATTATTTTTAATCAGTACTGGGGAAATTCTGTAGTGAACAGCTATTATTGTAATAAACGATCACTTATACGTCTTAGAATTCTATGAGGAATTGAATGACTTACCACAAGGTTTAATGATCTATCTGTTGTGCACTTTAGAGGAATCAAGTCCAGATGTTTCATATCTCCCAGATGCCCCTGAAGAAATTAGTAGTAAATATCACAAGGAATGTGTTCATTTGTTAGCAGGATGTTTATTGCATTAATTAGACATTAGCAAATGAAGTTGCTGTTGTTTAAGACTCCTTATTGGCTCTCACTAAATTGCTGTGGGTGAACAATTACACATAATCGATCACAAAGTAAATGATTCATGGATGATGAATAGGCTGTAGATTGATAGGACTGGATTCCAGAACTTTGGATACTCAATTGAAATTGATAAAAGCTGATAACAAACCCATATATCCTCATCTATTTTCCCTTTGCCAATATGGAGATTGTAATTAGGCTCTGGTAATAACTTCCAATCTCCCATTTAATCAATATTTTAGCAAAAAGAGATTAAGTCTAATGAGAGCTAGCAGATACAGCAAAAAGCAATTGAATCTTCTTATTGCAGTTTCCATAGAAACTTACGTTTCTCTTAGGGATTGTACCAGAAGGGGTCTATCAAAAAAAAAAAAAAAAAAAAGGTGCAACAATTATAGGTGATCTATTTCTTTGCAAATATGCTAATATTCTGGAAAGGAATCATAATCCCATCTTTACATTAAATAATGGCACTCCTTATTAAATGTGACAGGAAAGAAGTTTTCTTCACAGGATATGGTAAGGTGTTGGGGTCATATAACTGGATCCCTAACTAGCTCTTTATTTTGCAATGTGAGAAATGTAGAAATGTACTATTAGTAGAAAATTATAAGAAATGTTCATTAATTTGGCTCAAGCTATCTGCCTCCAGTCAGGTATGAGGGCTTTGTGTAAGGGTGCCTACCTAGACAAAACAGATTTAATTGGGGGCTACAGAAATGAAGACTGGGTAGTTTAGTTCTTGGGAAATAGCAGATATAAAGCAGTTTCTCAGAGGAACTGTTCCCTTGAGATGTCAACTTACCATGAAGCTTGGTCTCGTGGTGCTGCTATGCTCCCTATTCTGCTCGGTTCCAGGGTGGACAACTGATTTCATTTGTATGTGGGCAGAGTCTCAGGCAAAGCCTCTTTGCTTCTACTGACAGAGAAGATCTATGTATAACTTTAATGAACTACTGAAGTTCCTTATTTCTTAAGAGCCCTTGCAATTTAATTTAAAGTCAATTAAAACCTTATATCTCCTTACCTTTTTAGTGTGTAAGGAAGATGTCAAATTCCTTCGCCGAGCCCACAGGCTAATCTCCATTTCATTTCTGTCTCAGTCGTCCAGGTCTTCTAAATGCTGGTGACCCCAATTATCCATGGCTTGCTGACTCATGGCCAGCCACGAGTTTGCCAGTAAACAATAGCAATAGTGGTCCAAATGAAATTGGAAATTTTGGGCGTGGAGGTAAGTTGTGTGTTTCAAAATAATATTATTTATTATTGGGGTGTCTATTGTTAGTTTGGTGTTCTGAAATTTTTATTTTATTTTAGTTTTTTTCTAAACATTTTTTATTTTTGTTTTGCACGCAGGTAAGAAAATATGTGGTTACAAACACACATGGGCAAGCTTGAGGGAAGCTTGCCTGGTTCAGTTTTTTATTTCAACTGTGTGGGCCCCTGGGGTAAAGCTCAAGTCACCAAGCTTGGTGGCTTGATGACTCTGAGCCATCTTGCTGACTTTAGAATTTTAAAAATAACACATTATAAATGTCTCCTTTCAGGCCTGGTTGGGTGACTCAGTGGAAAAAACAATGACTTAATGGTCTCTCAGAGGACTCGTTTGGTTAACAGTATTCAAGCTAGGCAACTCACAACTACCTGTAACTCCAACTCTAGAGGTTCCAGCATCCTTTTCTGGAGGCCAACAACACCTGCACTCACACATGCTCAGACACATACATACACATAATTAAAAATATTTTAAAGAATAATTTATTTTGTAAGTAAGACCAGAAAAACATACAGCAAAAGTCATGTTCTTTGCTAAAAATTTTAGGAGAAAACTTGGATGTCTATATCTCTTTAAGTAAAATTAAGGTTTTAAGGAAATCATTAATAATTGAGAAGAAAACAATATTGACTGAGCATCCAATTTTCAAATATTCTCACAAGAATCCTAAAACTAGAAACTAAGAGCTTCGATATTGTACTACTTAGTTTACCTACTCTGTCCTAATCATCATATTTTTTGCAAAGTACCTCTTGTGTGACTTTCAGTATGGGAGTAATGAAGAGTATAAATAATAAACAGAAAGAGATGGTCCTCACCATCATGTAATATATCTATGAAGAGTAGTAGATAACTAAGTAAATGAAACATGTTCAGAAAGAGACTTTTAAAGTTCTGTGATCAATAACTGATACTACAAATGAAAGATATAAGAAATGAGTAGATGCTAATACTTTCAAATTGGATGCTACTGTTATTTCCATGATTTTTATGTTCTGCTGTAAGCATACACTGCTGTAAACAGCTGTTACTTTCCCCCAAATATGTCTTCTTTGAATAAAGGTAGAAGAAGTAATTCTATACCGAGAATTGAATGGATGGGTATCAAGGTGAAAACTTTTGCTGCATCTCTTTGTTCAATGTGATAGATATATTGAACGTTTACTCTTTCCATGGCACAAGCATAGAATATAGTCAATGTGTAATAGGTACCGGTAGGTTACAAATGACAATGGCAGGCAAACTGATTGACTGTTCAGCTTCCAACTCTGTGTAAAATAGCCTGGGAAATGTCTGTGCCTGAACACATCCAAAAACCCTCTGCAACCCACAATTCCACCACCTACATTGTAAAATTAAATTTGGTTTCTAAAGCTTTCTCCTGACCAGGAATAGCTTCCTCTTCACAACATGACATGTTCAATGAATACATACACAAAGAATATTATGACTCTGCTGGGCAAGCTCCATTAATTTCTCAGATGCCTTATTCTAATGTATATATATATGTAGATTTGCAAAGCTTTTCTTTATTGCCACCTCATTTTTGTGATGAGAAATACTTCTAGGTGCTTTCAAGGTCAATTTAAAGGGTTTGCACTGTTAGAAATTTTAAGCATTTATAATTTATGTAGGAAAATGATCATATAATATTTTCATACTTACTAATTTTTATAAAGTTATAAAATAAGTAACAATATTTATAGTTTAAATTTTAAGACAGCCGGGCAGTGGTGGCGCACGCCTTTAATCCCAAAACTCTGGAGGCAGAGGCAGGCGGATCTCTGGGAGTTCGAGGACAGCCTGGTCTACAAGAGCTAGTTCCGGATCAGGCACCAAAGCTACAGAGAAACCCTGTCTCGAAAAACCAAAAAAAAAAAAAAAAAAAAAAAAAAAAAAAAAAAAAAAAAAAAAAAAAAAAGAAAAAAAGAAAAAAAAAATCTTAAATTTTAAGACAATAAACTTAATGAAGATGAATACTTTTGGATCTAAATGGATAAAGCAGATCAGACCAATTTTTAAAGCCTCAAAATGTTTTATCTACACTATGCTTTTTTCTCCATGTGAATTTACATGTATGACCATATAATCATAGTAATTTATAAGAATTATTACAGGCATTAAGATTTACCCATTAATAATGTGATGCCAAACATGTTTGAATATAGATGAAAGAGAAATTCAAATAAAGTGACTCACTAGCAAATTATTTTACCTTTTGTCAAGATAAAAATAAAAATTTATTAGGTCATTTCATTAGCAAGTGTTTTCTCTCTTCATGTCATTGGCTTGTGGAATTATCAAAATGAAGACATAAATCTCAAAAACAAAAGAACTTTCCCACAAGTAACTGAAGATTCAGTTAAGAAGGGAGTCATTCACACAAATAAGGAAATAATATCTAAATAGATTCATAAATATAAGCACAACCAAGATGTTCTAAACTGCATTCATTGGAAATGCAAACTACAGGGCAGTAGTCCTTCAAATCACAGATTTCAAACACTATGTTAACTAGAGCCATACAGCCTAAAGCATTAAGAGAGGCTGTTGGGAACCAGGGGAAATGGAAAATGGGAAGTGCAACCTCAATATGGTGATGTCCCTTCAGATGCAACCTGTTGCGATAGAGCTGGCAAAGAGGTCCAAACCATCTGATAGTACTAGACTTCCTTCCACATACAAATATTCATGAGTTATCTTCCAATCTTTAAAATTAGGATATAATTCGACTTATTTATGAAGATATGATAGTGATGAAATAATTTTTGAAGACTATGCAGCTGTTAAAATCAATATAGGTACAGTTTCATTTGTAGACT
This sequence comes from Chionomys nivalis, assembly GCF_950005125.1. Taxonomy (NCBI): domain Eukaryota; kingdom Metazoa; phylum Chordata; class Mammalia; order Rodentia; family Cricetidae; genus Chionomys; species Chionomys nivalis. The sequence continues at coordinate 23,909,877 of NC_080088.1, forward strand.
GACTTTAACTTATCCTAACAGGCAGCAACTTTATGCCCAAAGTCATAGTCAGTGTGGTAACAGAGTAATGTTACCTATGGTGTCATTTTTCATTACTCTTTCACCCTTTTTTACCCTTTGGAACCAACCAACCAACAAACAAACAAGAAAACCAAAAACCATTTCAAGAGTTTACAAATGAACTGTCCTTTAACCTAAGTCTGTAACATTGGCAAATTATAGGTTCAAGATAAGTGAATGTTGATGAGACATTCTACATAACTAATGTTCATGAAGGAATAGCAGGCTAGAGAAGGAAGGAAAAATTCTGAAAACTCCTTCATGGGAGTAATTTCACTAACTAGTATTATCAAACATAAAAGTTTAAGAGTAAAAGAATGCTAACATTTAAATGTTAATTAGTTTGCAGTTAAAAACTAGAAAGATAAGAAAGTAGCACAAATCTAAAATTAAAAAATATTTTCACTTGTTTATACAACCCAGAGAAATGTTATAATCTTGAATATAGTTAACAATCACAGTGATCTTCATTTAAAATATTTACTTCAGTAAAGTAAAATACACTTTAACGTAAAGAGAGTGGAAGATTTGGGGACTCAGAACCTTTCGAAACTGAAATTTTTTTGGTGTACAAAATTATAAATTTTCTGTTACAAAGACAAATTCCCTAGCTATCATAAGTTACAAAAGCAAAGCTAATTTTGAAAAATCTCCATTTCAACTACTGTTGAAAGTCATCAAGTCTAAGTTTTAAGACAGTTGAGCCAGGCGATGGTGACACATGCCTTTAATCCCAGCACTCAGGAGGCAGAGGCAGGTGGATCTCTGTGAGTTACAGGCCAGCCTGGTCTACAAGAGCTAGTTCCAGGACAGGCTCCAAAGCTACAGAGAAACCCTGTCTCGAAAAACCAAAATAAATAAATAAATAAATACAGTCGAAAATGTTTGTATAATGAACAAATCAAGTCATGTGATGTCTTCAAGAGCTAGCGTGCAAGGTTTGTAAAGCACAGGTATTGTGGAGAGGGGTTCTATAATCAGACTGATATTAATTCTAAATGTCTAAAACCAGTGTTAGCAGAATCACCGGTTCTCTTTGATTTGAAAAGAGAAAACAAGCTCAGGAAGGAGGAAGCAGGTCTGAGTTATAAAGCATCAGTTCACACCCCCAAATGATAAATGGGCTGATTGATGTTCATTGTTATTCCTAAAGTTTAATTTAACTCTTGCTGTTGTACAGTGTGAAATGAGAATTTCTGATTCTCAGAACTGATAGCACAAATTAAACCCACTTATCACCAAGGTTGTTTTTTTCTGAGTTAAATTCTCTGCTTTGGCCGGGCGGTGGTGGCGCACGCCTTTAATCCCAGCACTTGGGAGGCAGAGGTAGGCGGATCTCTGTGAGTTCGAGACCAGCCTGGTCTACAAGAGCTAGTTCCAGGACAGGCTCCAAAGCCACAGAGAAACCCTATCTCGAAAAACCAAAAAAAAAAAAAAAAAAAAAAAAAAAAAAAAAAAAAAAAAAAAAAAATTCTCTGCTTTGTGAAAGCTACTCGTTCTTGACATTTTTTTCCTTTGTTATTTCACCCAAAAGAAGTCAGTTTTCTTTCAGTTATCCTCCAATTCCAACACTGAAATAAAGCAAAATAATTGGCAAGTAAAAACTCAAGAAGAAAAAAAAATGTTATTTCATAGTGAGGATAGTATGATTTTGAGCCATTTTTAGCTGTACCACAGCTATGTATTTTGTCTTTGATGCTGAAGTGGAAAGAGATGTATTTGTCTCTAATTTGTATCTACCCTCTTAGCAACACTCCTGTAAAAGCTAACAATATTTCTGCCTTTAAAACCAAGTGAGCAACTGAGTGTTTGTCAGTAGTGGCACATCTCAGGTTCCTAATTCGTGCTCGAAGCCAATAGGGAAGAGCTGTAGTAAGCAGCGAGACGTGAAGGACGTGGGTTGCGCCTGCCTGTCACTGGGGTTGATAGTCTGACGAGAGTTGTATATCATCTCCCCTTCATTGGCTCATGAAACCTATCTCGGCTGCAATGCAGACGCACAGTGTGACACATTTATTTTTCATCTTCAGTGCTGATAGTTTGGGTCCCTGTGCATCATTAAATAGTTTGCTTTCCCTATGTTCATTGCAGATGTGCTGCCGCCAGTCCCAGGCCAAGGGGATAAAACAGCAACGATGCTTTCAGATGGAGCCATTTATAGCAGCATTGACTTCACTACCAAAACCACTTACAATAGTTCCAGCCAAATAACACAGGCCACCCCGTATGCCACTACCCAGATCCTGCACTCCAACAGCATCCACGAACTCGCAGTTGATCTTCCTGATCCACAATGGAAAAGCTCAATTCAGCAAAAAACAGACCTGATGGGCTTTGGTTATTCACTACCCGATCAGAACAAAGGTAACAATGGTGAGTCAGTTTCTTGTACCTTGAGAAATTAATTTCACATCATTTATGCATGATATAGAAATCTGTATCTATTGTTTAATTTTCAATTTAGAGATCCATTCCAAGGTTTATTACCTAAACTAAAATATTCTCTTGGCATGTATGTCTCCAGCACCTTAAATAATCACTACCACTGCCGCCACCACTGCTGAATTCACCATCACACACCAACACCAATTGGTTTCATTCTTTTAGCATTTTTCAATTTAATAACCAGCAATCCATCTCTACTTCCATTAGGAAAGGGTAGATAAAGCATTCCTCTGCTCTCCCACAACATCTGCTTCTGAGTTGCTAACTGCATGTTCTGCATGGGCTTGTGCTGTGAACTAATCCCATGATGCCACTGTGACCTCTGCCCTTTAACCCTTAGCCTTACTTTACATCCCTGACTACCGATTGGCTGAGGGATTGTCTAATAGAATGCCACACAACCAGTCACAGGATTTCAGCACCACCAGCTCCCACAACAGCTCAGAAAGGAGTGGCAGTCTCTCAGGTTGGTCCGATCACAGTAAGGAGAAATATTTGTTTGTCAAGAGCATATAACCTGTGTTTCTAGCTGCCATCGAAGAAATATTTAATCACAACCCAGTAGCATCCAGCAGCCATTTATCTATCAGATGACAGTTGTTGACCATAGTGAAGTTATACTTTGATTGGGGGAGGAGGAGGGATAAAGTCACTGTCACCCCTTCATGAACTGTGCACTGATGTGCATGGAGAAAAATACAGCCATCTTCATAAAGACCGCTCATGAAGAACAGATGTGTTTTGTCTGTCCTGGGTCCTATTTATGAGTCAGGAGAACTTTATAATGGAAAGATTATACACGATATTCAGTTCCAGGTCATTGATTCTAGAAAATACACATGATGGAAATAAAATTATTTGCGGGCCTTATATTAATGATTAAGCAATGCAGCCTCATAATTTTGTATTGGTTTTGTAAAATATCACATGAGAGCCTTATTATCTGTCAAATCAGGTGACTCTGCTAAATATGAAAAATTAGTATGGGAGATTATTAACAATTTAAGAGCTATGCATATAATATTTTATGTGGCTTTTTATTTTTATACTGTAAATTTGAACATGTATTTGAATGAAATGAGCTGAACTAATTCTAATGCAGACATAACACAACACATGGGCGGGAATATATTTTGTTACAGTGAAATGCATTTCTATCCTAACATGCAACAGTGACATTTCCACCACGGGGATTCTTGCCTGTAATAGGAAAATTTGGTGATAGATGTGTTATCTTGCCATTGTATTCACACCATTTGGCTGTTGATTTCACGTCTCTATTTCCAATTGATCACGCCACGCAACTTGTTTTATCTTTTCAGATTAATGATATGCCATGTACAACTTCAAGAGCAGAAAGAGTTAACTTTCAACACCACTAGGATTACATTTACTAAATGACTTTTCCTCAGGAGATAGAATCTTCTTAGACTGAAATGTTAATGTCCTCTTTTCCCTCCAAAATGAGTCATTGCTCTTCCTGCTTATTGGTAGGATTAAATACGTTATAGAATAGGAAAAAATTTAAACATCTGTTATGAATTTAAAGTGGCTGAATAATACAGGGGAACTTTAGGAATGACCTTATATGTCATTTTTGCTGTCGTTTCTGTATAATTAGCCCCATAATAGTTCTGTATAATTAAAAAGTAATTTTGCTGAAGCTTCCATTTTTACTTCATTAAAGATATGTAAATACCAAGCAATGTATATAAAGAATACTGCATATCATGAAGTATGGGGTTTTTAGACATACAAGCCAACAAATATTTGGTATAGATCAATTGTCATGAGTTTTTAAAAGTTATTTTTGAAAGAATTTTAAGCAGTAGGCATGCTGCACTGTTGAGCCCAGTAATATCCCAGATGACATGTATGTACAGATCTAGGAGTTATAATGAATACTTGATCTACATTTGAATACTAAATTACTTCAATAGGAGATAGAAAAAATTTTCAGGAGCTAAGATTAAAATGATTATTCCTTTTTCAGTTTTCTGTTCAGTTTAAACTCAAGTGGAGTTCATTATTTCTGTTCTGCTTCATAAGGATGTTTCCTAACACTCAAATGTGTGACTAAGCTGCCCTATGGCTAGCTAGTCCAACCATAGCGTAGCATTTATAAATGATCAATTCACATTGATACAGATAATGTTTTTTAAATCCCAAAGATTAAGAAACTTTCATTTCTGACTTATTTGAGTGAATATATTTCATTCTTAAAACACTTACAATATATTCCCTTTAGAAGGTCAAAAACTTCTGTTAAAAGTTTAATTATTAAAAATTAAAGCTCAGCTATTTTTAATTGTTCCAGAAATAATAGTCATCAAAAATAAAATACATACATGAAAATTACTGATTCTGATTTAATGTGCCAACTTTTAAAGTGTATACATTCAAATATATGAAGAGTATACATTCAAAATGGCTGTGTGTGTGTGTGTGTGTGTGTGTGTGTATGATATGTTTGGGGATAGTGATGAAGTCAAAGCCAGGGCCTCATGCTTGCTAGGCAACTATTACTCACTTCTTTCCCCCTCTCCATGCATTTATTTCTAAAATAAATTGTTTTTATAGTTTTCCTTCCATGGAGTTCATTTGTTAGATAAATAAAATCTAAACACAATTTGACTTTAAGAGAGAGTTCAAATATTTGGGCAAAGCCTCAAAAACATAGTATAGGCAGTTCTCACTTAAAACGGTGAAACTTTTAGTTGCAGGTTGAAGCAAGAGATGCTTCATTTCACTGAAGATTCAGGTCCCAGAATCAGAATTTAACTAGTAGGTTAGGTAATATGTACCCCACTATCATAGAAGCTCACCAATTAACATGGTGCTAACACACACACACATACATACACACACACAGCCATTTTGGTGAGGATTCCTATCCTGATTATTCAAAATGAATAAAGAGATAATTGTACATTTCTAAAAGAGAGGAAACAGATGTTTGGTGGAAGGCCCTGGGAAATTCCCTCCAAGATCAGCTGTTTCCAAGCACATTGTAAAGCCTGTTGTTTACAACAGTAGTTGTAAAAAAGCTGAATTGCTTTCTTGATTTTTAGTAAGGATTTCAGCTTGAGTTTATATAAAAAGTGAAGTTGGTTTAGACACTTCACAAACAGGTGGCTCTTAGAAACTGCTGCCTGGTGAACTCAGATTTCTCTCTATGTGAATGTGAAAGTTAAACCTGGGCAATCAGTGAGAATCACAGAATCTCACCTTTAAAATGGACACACAAAGTCTTCCTTGCTTTCATCACTCAGTTCTCTTGGTGTCCACATAATGTTTCAAAAAGGGCTGTGGGACTTGTACAAACTGTCCTCATCAAAGACAAAAAGGAAAAGAGAAAGTACAGCTAGGTGGTAGCAAGGAAAGATGAAGTGCTCCACCTATTCCTTTGGAAATAGTAAACTTCAATTACTGTTTTATTAAAAAATGATATAGTCCTTGTTTAATATTTTGGAGGCTTTAAGGAGTCAAAGATTTATTTCATAATAAAAAATAAAGATCTATTCAGCAGTAAACTCTTTGTTTAATTCAGAAACTCAGGCTGTTTCTGGCATATTCACTGAGCCTGGAAAATTGGAGACTTTCAGAGGTGGCTAGAAAATGGATTTATTTTTTAATGAGAGAGGAGTTGAAAGAGAGCAACAATGACTGCCATTCTGTATTTAATATTTTACATGCAATGTCTTTTTATTTCTAAAGAGAAGCTCAATGAAACATCTATTTTCTGTATATGGAAAAAATACACATACATTAGATGACATCTACTTACTGACCTCTGGAATAATAAAGGAATTAGCCCTCAAGTCCAGAAATCAAGCTCTTACCCTCACAAGTTTAGTGTAGAAGATGCCTGCTTTCATTTCTGTGGTACCTTTTCTTCCACCAAAGAAGTAAAACAAAAAGCGAAAATGCTATGTACTGGGATGACATAATGGCTATGAGCATAGGCATGCATGACACATAAAGTATGTAGTCTCTAATAATGTGAATGCCTAGTGTACCAGTGTTATCTGTTGCCGGGCTTCCAATATATTATTATTATACTTTATAATCTGATTTTGCTGACTCAGATTAGTAATAGATAGGAGAAAGAAATGGATGTGCTTCATCTGCATGACTAGCTAGCCCTACTACAAATATCTTACACTCACAACATTTACTTTAATAAAGATTAAGTGCAAGGGTCAATACCAGTGTGTGCACATGCATATAAGCTGATCAAGGAGTCACACAAGTTGCTGGGTACCCTTAAAACATCCTTTGTTTCTTTGCTCGAGGAATAGTGATCCCTGTGTCTACCTTGGTACTATCCTTGGTAATGAAGAAGTTTTAATTTTTTTTTAAATTTTGGAAGAATAAAATGTATAGCATAATTTAAATAATGTTTCCTTTTCATAGTTTATTAATTTACATGTACGTTCAGATAGGATTTATACACTGTTGCCTTACTTTCTGCTCATATTTGTGCATGAATTCATTTGTATTATATAAAGTACAGATGCTAACTAGTCTCTTTGCCTAAAATTCTTTTCATTTTGGAATTTTATGGAATATTAAAGTTAAAATGCTTGAGAACTACTAGCATGATATATGCACAAATAATGCTGCTACTCACTGGACAAAAAGTCTATGAAATATATCTTGGTGAGGCATTTACAGATACTCTCTGGGCTATAGTTGATTGATTTTTTTTTAAACCCATGGCTTTGGGGAGAAGAATGTTACTCCTATGGATTAATTAAATTGAATAAATTATAATGGCAAGTTTAACTTGAATCTTTAGATACTGCATTTTCCACTGAGACAGATTATGTAAAAGAGCATTATAAACACAGTAAAATCTGACATTTAAAAGAATTTGCTCTGAATCATTATTTTATCTAACAACGAAACATGGAAGTAGCAGAGGGGAATAAATCAATAAATGTGTTCTTAATACAGTGGCCATATTTTTTGGTTTATTCGGTTCTTCAGAGAGTGAATTCGGAGAGACCAAATGATGCTGGTAGAATTCATTCTTGACATATTCTTGATAATACCATTTCATTGTTTATAGCTTTTGTTTTATCATGCCTAACATACTGATTCTGCTGTTTTGAAAACATTAATACATCCTGGCATCTGCTCTACTCTGTTTCTTTAGATAATCATTCTCTGTGAATTTATTGCTTTCAGGTGGGAAAGGTGGAAAAAAGAAGAAAAACAAAAATTCTTCTAAAGCGCAGAAAAACAATGGATCAACTTGGGCTAATGTCCCTCTACCTCCTCCTCCAGTCCAGCCCCTTCCTGGTACAGAACTGGGGCACTATGCTGCAGAACAACAAGAGAATGGGTAAGAGAAGAGTGTATTCTGACAACATGGCCAAGGCTGCACTTCCACCTCTATTCATTGTTACTGTGTACTTCTTTATCATTTAACTGGCTCCCCTCCCTTCATGTTTTTTTGCATCCTCTCTTACTGTTTGCACTCTCGCTGTATTCTTAGCTGATAAATATAAAACAGCCCATACTGAGGAGTGAGAATCCTTGGCCTTCAAGTGCTTTAGATTGTCTGCAATCACGATAATCAGCCTCCATTTATAATATTGCTCGTTAGTTTGAAAGCAAGTACCCACAGCTCTGTGAACTAAAGAGGCACTCCTGAGAGGGGCTGAAAGGGAATTAAAATAACCTTCTTCATCATCCCTTGCCGCTTCCTAATGACTTGATGTCTGGCCATAGCGGGGCGCCACCAGTAGAGAACCATCACAATGGGATAATTGTGGGGACTTGACCACTGGGTAGAACTTTAATCACCAGCTCTGAAGGGAATTTAGGGATAGGAATAATAAGGGATTCACGTCAATGCACACTCTATAACAAAATCTTAAAGTCAGATCATTTTTTTTGATGGGCCTTAAATGTAATGGTTCTCTATTCTTTCCCTAGTATCTCATGAGTTGGATTCCTGTTAGTTTGAGTAGGGAGTGATTCGAAACAAAAAAGCATTGATAATCGTTTTTATTACAAAAAAATTAAATGAAATATTTTACCTAAATTAATATTTCTAAATGCTTTGTCTTGTTTGCAAATCAGTATTTTGACAAGGCTTATATGCAACCCAAGAATACAGAGTATATGGATTTTCTATACATAAATTTTGTTTTACACAGAAGTATTTACATACTAAATAAAATTTAATTGTATAGTGGAGTATGGCTTATATTTGTTCAAATCATATAAATATTTGCATTTGTTTATAAATTTTGCATATTTTTCTTTTTTAGTAAATGCCATCTTGCATACACATATATAGTATGCATATACATACACACACACACATATATATATATAAAATATGGCATATGTATATGTATATAACCTACTCATACTTATACACACATATCTTTTCTCCGTCTTTCTATCTCTCAAATAGATTTCATTTGTTTTTTTGGGAAATAGTGCCCATATATATGCAAACAATGATTACTTAACTAAATCAATGTTCCCGTTTGAAATTAGCAGTCAAGAGCCCACCCTTTCTTCTCCTGGTGAGCGTACCCTTTCTTTTGCTGGCCTAAAAATTAAATTGTGGCCAGGCGGTGGTGGCGCACACCTTTAATCCCAGCACTCGGGAGGCAGAGGCAGGTGGATCTCTGTGAGTTCGAGACCAGCCTGGTCTACAAGAGCTAGTTCCATGACAGGCTCCAAAAAACCACAGAGAAACCCTGTCTCGAAAAACCAAAAAAAAAAAAAAAATTAAATTGTGACTATGATCTTAATTCACACCAGTGGTGTAATATGTCAATAACTCATGAAGAACAAGAGGTACACACTTCATCAAAGGATTATTACTTAATAGTTTGTATTTTAAGATTGTAGCCAGAAAATATGGAAATGAAACTGATAACTTGAATGGAAAGAGAAAAGAATGTTAATGCTTTGTAAGAATAGCATCTGGATCACATGAAAAATTGTAGGTTATTTAGATATCCTTCTTTTTTGCCAACAAATCTCCTTAAAATATTAATTTGACATAATGATGCTTCTTATACACTGAAAGAAAATTAATTTAATCTAAATATTGTGAAATTTACCACATGACCATATTAAACAGTGGAAAAACTAGAAGTATTTCTTTTGGTGATGAAACTATTATGTTAGTATACTTTTATGTTCTTACACAAATGTTTTTCAAATATTGATTTGACAGGTCATTTTAATCTATTTAGTGATCATAGTTTATTTCTAAAATTTACTCCAAATTCATTATATGATTTTTAAATTTCTGATGTATTAATTTATCATTATAGATTACTAAAATGAATGTTCTCAACATATACATGCCAATGTGCATAAAAAGTGATTGTGCTATATAATTTTATATAATTTCTTTTTTTGAAAAAAGAAAACAATCATTTCTTATTTTACATGCCAATCCCAGTTCCCACTCCCTTCCCTCCACCCAGTCTATCTACCTTACACCCTCCCCTCATCCACTCCTCAGTGTGGGTAAGGCACGTTGCTTTGGGGAAGATCAAAGGCCCTCCCTACCCTATCTAGGTTGAGTAAGCTATCTATCCAAACAGAATAGGTTCCAAAAAAAGCCAGTAGAAGCAGTAGGGATAAACCCTGGTGCCATTGACAGTAGCCCCACAGTCTGCCCCAGACATGCAACTGTCACCCACATTCAGAGGGACTAGTTTGGGCCTGTGTTGGTTCCTTCCTTGTATGGCTAGAGTTGGTGAGCTCCCATTAGCTCAGGTAAACTGTTTTGGTGGGGGTCCTCATCATGATCTTGACCTCTTTGCTCATATTCTCAGTCTTCCCACTCTTCAGCTGGACTTTGGGAGCTCAGCCCAGTCCTCTGCTGCGGGTCTCTGACTCTGTTTCCATCAGTTGTTGAAGGAATGTTCTGTGGTGACATTTAAGATATTCACCATTAGTTCATGTTACTCTTGAGTTCTTATTTGCCTTAAGTGCTGAGAAACTGCTAGTGGAAAAAAGAACTATTTTTAGGCTTGGGGATGCATCTCAGTTAGAGAAACCTTGCCCACGATGCATGAAACCAGGAATGGAAACCTATATCCTCCAGCTCTCAGGAGGTAGAGTGCTTAAGATTGGAATCTGAAGGTCATCATCAGCTATATAGCTGCTTAGTCCAATTGATGCCAGACTGAGATATACAAGACCTCCCTCTCAAAGACAAAGAACAAAACACCTTACTTTTCTTATTAAAAAAACAAATAAACAAAAAGCAAGTTTTTTTAAAGAAGTAAAAGCCAGTCAGTAATCCTACAGTAAAATTAGTTTTTCTATTTTTTTTAATTGCCATTTACTGAAGAAGGATGCTAAAAAGAAATTCCACACTAGTTTAGAATTAAGTATAATAAAGGATTATTTATTTAAAGGTAGAGTTACAGATCACAATCCTCTGCACAAACGAGGAACAGGAATCGAATCACACAGCTGGAAGAGGCCCAATACGCACTTGACATGAGCATATGTAATATAAGAGGCCACGCCAAAGTGGACAGGTAACTTAAAGGCTGTAGAAATTCCTATAGCAATTTGCAACAGACAACAATAAAAACATTTGTCAGCATTTTTTAAAGGTGTATCCTAAATGCTACGCCCAGTTCTAGGAAGAAAAGCAATAAGAACAGATGAACAGAAAAAAATATATGAGGAGATCTGCTATGTTAATAGGAAAGATGTAATTACGGTCCTAAAGCACTATATACATTGAGGCACACATGGACATGTTCTCCTTTCTTCTTCTCACTCCCCCATGGCTTTCCTTATCTCATACAAATATAGACACATATGTACACACATACAAGAGAATGAGAGAAAATTTATTTTCCATTAAAACATATATATTAACAATGTAAATAAAATAATGAGAAGTAAGCAAGTAAACTAGAGGAGTACTTATATCAGTGGAGTCTTGAGTGAATTTTGAATCATTTATTTATAAATGATAGTACCCCAAACTGGTTGACTATCAGAATCTGTGCCCAGAGTCAAAGCTAATGAAAAATCACCTGAAGAAAGTATTCAATCTAGAGGGAATTTTGAATCAGAGTAGATTGTTAGCCAAACAGTAAAACAAAATACAAGCAATATAACTTGGTACATAATAAAGGAACCTTTCTTTGGTCAAGGAGGAAAAATGAAAAAATTCCCATCAATCTTCTTTTGCACCTTATTCTAGTTGTGATGATTTCCTTTTCTTCTACTTCTCATCATTGCCTGAACTTGTCTCTCTGTCCTGTTGATCCCTAGATTGCATTTAATTGCTGAGCCGCATCTTTCAGCAACTTTTACATGCTGCACGAAGGTGGTCAATGTTGATATTTTATGATAAATATACTTATTTAAAATAACTTTTAAATTTAAATATAATTTGATCATATTTTCCCTTCCCCAAGTCCTTACACACCATTTTCCTCCCTACCCACTGACATTTAAGTTTTTTCTCAAAAAATAAATGAAACCAAGTAAAACAACCCCCAAATCCTAGAAAAAAAATAAAATCACACTCAAAAAGAAAGAAAACAAAATAGAGAAACTTTAAACAAAGATGGCACACATAATCAGAAAAAAAAAGAAAAATGTGAAGTCTGTTTCATGAATATGAGGTCTGTCCTGAGTGGCTGATACACTCACTGTCACTCTATTGGAGAAAACTGATTCTCCCTCTCCCAGAAGATATAAGCAAGAGCTCAGTTTTAAGCCTCTGAACATCTGAAATGGTGCCTTGATGTTAATTATGAATTCTTGTATGTCATGGATGAATTCAGCTATTTTGCTACTGATAACAGACTAGATAACAAGAACCTTGAATGTTCAGGTGGATAATGTCTGGAATGTTCCAAACAAAATGGCCAATATGTATTGGAAAAGGGATCAAAGCAAGGCAGTGACAGTGGGCATGAGGGAGAAGGAGTCAGTAGGGCGTCCTGACTGGGATTAGCAATAATGTTGAAAATACAGTCTCTAGTTACTAATTGTGATTAGTAGTATTGTTTCATGAGAGTATAGGCTTCAGTTTTCCTTCTATGTCTTTCATGGGCATTTTCTTTCTTCACAGTACACAATAACAGAAGTTATTTAATCATTGTTCAAATGAAATGATATTTGAATGTTAATTCAATCTTGTAGCCATGGTGCAAATGTTTTCCCATCTTAATATGTTTCTTTTGTTTGAAAAGGGCAATGTGTTAAATGTATTAAGGCCTAGCTCTGACTGCTATACATTTATTATAGTCATAGGCTGCTTGGAAGAATTCAATAGTAATTAAATAGGCGTTTTGCTTTGTTCTTGCAATTAGAGATTGGCAAGCTTCTGCTGGAGTTGAATGTTATTGTATTTTTATTAGTAATTTGGTATTTGTATCTGGCCTTTAATAAGTTAGTTCACATGCAGCATTGATTTGCTGTCATCTTGATCATTACTCATCAGGAAAGACAGATAATAGGATGCCTCATACTTGGCTATTAGAATGTCAGTGAACAAGGACTTGCCTTTGAAAGGTTGGGCAAAATAGCTTTGGTTGTCTAGTGGGAGTATTTTTTTTGTAGAATTTGCAGGTTACTGCATAAGACATCAAAAGTGTAATGCTTAAATAAAATGTGCAAAAGTACAAATTGCAATTAGTAACTAGAGACTGTATTTTCACCATTATTGTTAATACCAGCCAGGACTCTCTATTGACTGTCCTTCCTCCTCGTGCCCACTGTCACTGCCTTGCTTTCATTCCTGTTTCTTTTCATATGGGCCATTGTGTTACCCATTACAAACAGTATCCACCTGAAGCAAGTGAATCTTATAAAATGTGAAGGGAACCATTAAATGGAGCTGGATGTATGAAATGTACAGTCATCTGCTACCTTCGTTTCTTTCCTGGGTGGCTGCACTAAACCTTTCTAGTTAGCCCTCTGGAGTGAATTCAGAAGTGAATACCAGGGAGGTGATGAGCAGTTCTCTACATGATATGAACTACATCTTGACTTGACTTCCTTTATTCATTCTTGTTAGCCTCTTTGGGATATTTTTTCCCCATTTTTAACTTTTTCTTCTATTAGTAGAAACCACATTGAATACATGAACTTTTTTCAGCCTTCCTTGTCCTGGAAGGGTGATCAAGTTTATTCGTTGTAGTTCCAGTTATCTTTGCTGAGAATCCTGGTGAGTATTGATGATAGTATTCACCCTAATTTAATAAAAGCTTAATAAAATTGATTTTAGTAACTTAGCACACCATGTAATTTATTTACCTAGTATTATATTTTTTCATGATATCAAAGTTTTTAAATAACCTCTCCTTTGCTCAGTATTAACTTGAATAACAAAAAATGAATCAAGTTTAATTTACTCTAATGCTTTTCACCTTATCATTACAAATGATGCATATAGCACATGCTTACCTCTCTTATCCTACTCATGCTATATTCTAAATTTCTATGTCATTTAGACTGTCCAAAGAATTATCTATTGTTCAACAAGTAGGAATACTTTTTGTACTAATGGGCTATGCCTATTTGAAATATTAAATATATAGTACTTTATATAATAGCTTTGGCAACATGCTAGTGTAAATATTAAAAATATGACTATTAATTTCTCCTAAAAATGTGATTTTTTTGAACAAACTTTTCAGGGTAAAGTTGACTTTAACTATTAGTAAAGGCTAACAGCAATCATGTTCTATGCTGAAAATGAGCAATTATTTTATTAGGTTCTAAATATGTATTTCTTAACCTTAATAATGTAGCTCACAAACTCAAATAAGTCATGTACAGAAACTTAAGCTTTATTTTAATAAAAATTTTCATGTCATTAAATATGATTTTGGCCAGCTATAAGAGAGCTAAATCTCCTTGAAGTAAGGATACTATAAACATATGAAAAGCTAAATATTAAACTGAACAAGTAAAAGGATCAACATTGAAAATCTAAAATCCATTTTCAAATCAATGTTCAATAAGATTGTCAGTACCAAGTATATAATATAGTATTCTAGCAATGGTTAGTTTTGTCAGTAAGTTTTACAAAAGGTATGTGATTTAGAATTTAACTTAAAGACATATAAGGGTTTTGATCCTACTGCACGTACTGGCTTTGTGGGAGCCTAGGCTGTTTGGATGCTCACCTTACTAGACCTGGAAGGAGGTGGGAGATCCTTGGACTTCCCACAAGGCAGGGAACCCTGACTGCTCTTTGGACTGCTGAGGGAGGTGGAGTTGATTGGGGGAGGGGGAGGGAAATGGAAGGTGGTGGCAGGGAGGAGGCAGAAATCTTTAATAAAAAAAAAAATTAGAACAGAGAACCTGGAGAGGAAAACTCTCCAGGCTTTTTTTATTTGAAATAAATTTATACATAATAAATACATATTTTGAAATAAATTTGTTTTTACAGCTTGTACCAGGCCTCAAAATTGTAAAGGAGAAAGGAAACAAAGCCATTTAGTTTCAGCGTGAGATTCCTGCTGACAAACTGTGTTCTCTGTCTAGAAAATACATTGAAGCTTAACTATGTTAAATGAACATAATAGAATGAAGAGAAGTAAATGGTTCTCTTATACTGTTCTGATGTCTTCATAGATAAAGTTGTAAGCAGTCAGTAGGACTGATTGGATTTGAAAACCTTAAAGCATTAAATACAACAAAGGATGCTGGTTACAGACTTTAGAACAATAGAACTCTCTCTTCAAATGAAAACCATCAAATCTCCATAAAACAAATTAAAATGACAATGTGCTAGAAAAAAAGTATTTTTTTTTCAGTACAGATTGGCATATGTTATATAGTTAGTAAATAGGAATTCAGATTTAGCCCATAGCATTTTCTTGGAGAGATAACACACTGAAATGTGTCTGCTGCTCACAAAAGTATAAAAGACATGTAGAGACAGCCATCCCTTCCAAACCATACAGTGCTCCTGAAGCAAGCTTTCAGCTTTATGCTTACAGAAGCAGAAGGGTATTGATATAGCCTCAGCAAGACAAAAGCAAGTGACCATGGACACAGAAACAAAGAACTCAAAGGTAAAACTAACTTTGAGTGGAGAATATTTGGTTTGTGAAAATATGATTTTAGAGAACCAGGGAGACTGGAACTCCAAACTCCCTACAAGTGATGAGGTCCTATGTAACCGGCATATTCCTTCCTCTCCTCACTTATGGCCAATATATTTCTCTCTTTATCTCCTTTGGAAACTGAGTTCTCCAGTACCTACCTCTGGGATTGCACATATGTAATTTAACATATTCCTGTTGCTATTGGCCAACAGAGCTTTGACACCCAGACAGTTTGAGTTCTCCATTCCTACAGCAGTCTCAGTTGCTTGTTAGTCACATCAGCTGATTCTACTATGCAGAGGCATTCTTATCTTCCTGATATCCCTACCAACTTTCTCCCTTCCTCTTATAAGGCTCTACCCCACTTCTTCCATGTTGTCTTAGACGATGTTGTATTACCATGAAGAGACGCTATGATCCCAGCAACTCTTATGTAGGAATACGTTAATTTGGGGCTGGCTTACAGTTCAGATGTTTAGTTAGTTATCGGCATGGTGGGAAGCATGATGATGCTAAGGAGGCATACATGGTATTAGAGAAGTATCTCAGAATTCTATATCCATATTTGAAGGAAGAGAGAGATTGGGTCTGATTATAACATTTTGATACCTCAAAGCCCACCTAAAGTGACATACTTCTTCCAGCAAGGCCACACCACCTAATAGTGCCATTACCTGGTGACCAAGCATTCAAATCTATGAGTCTATAGAGGCTGTTCTTATCCACATGTCTTTCTGTTTGATTTTTACTTTGTGACCCACTGGGTTTAACCAGAATTATTAACACGGGCATGGGGTGACTCTTTCTACTGGTATATGGTTCACTCCCCAGTGGCTACATCCCAGAAAACAGTAACTTCCTGTCTTCTAGCAGCCATAGTTCCCCTGTGCCAAGCATGGTTCCATGAGCCTCTCTCCCATCTAAACTACCATTACTGATTTAGCATTTTGGAAGAACAACTTTTGAAAAGTCTTTTCTTTAAATATCTTAGTATTTATTTGTTTGGTGAAAATGCTAGAACTATGGAGTTGGTATGAATAGAACTGTTATTGATTTAAAATTTACTATATTAATATCCTATATTCTTGATTCAGCATGCCTTATAAAATTGTTTTGATATGCTGTCCACATTTTCAAAATAAATTTTATAAAAAAAATGTATTAAAGGATGGATATTGTGCCAATTAATTTTACTGAAATTAGATAATTACTTCTTCTTTTTCAAGACATTTGAAACTTCTGAGATAAGGATAATGTGAGTTTCTACTGATAAACTTCATGAAATTTTTGATGATTATTGATAGTTTCATCATCATGCTTTGATGAAAGTTATATTATATGGAATAAAATATTTCCATAGGTCTAGAATAGTAAATAAAATTCAAACACATATGTTAGATGATCAATCAGCATTTTTGGAACATTTTGTTTGTGCACAAGGATACATAAGAAAAGGGAGTGGATATATCTCCAAGCATTGGCTTCATTAATGTCTTCAATTAGTAATTTGGTGTTTCCACGTGAGTAACATTGGAGGAAAGTTATTGCTACTTGTAGCTGTGTGGTAGCAATTAGCTAAGAAGGTCTTTCAAGAATAAGTTGAGATGTTTTGAAATAATAGATATAATTTGAAATATAATAGTAAGATTATTTACTATGCTAGCCTCGATGATGTGATAAGGAAGACATAGACTTTGGAAACCTTTTAGACACCATTTGGTTGCTATTTATTGCTAGTATAATTTTGCAATTATGTGTGTGTATGTGTCAGTGAACATATTTTCTTATTTAATTTCAGCTATGACAGTGACAGCTGGTGCCCACCATTACCAGTGCAAACATACTTGCACCAGGGTATGGAAGATGAACTGGAAGAAGACGATGATAGGGTTCCAACTCCTCCTGTGCGTGGTGTGGCCTCTTCACCTGCTATCTCCTTTGGACAGCAGTCCACTGCCACTCTTACTCCATCCCCAAGGGAAGAGATGCAACCCATGCTGCAAGCTCACTTGGATGAGTTAACAAGGGCCTATCAGTTTGATATAGCAAAACAAACATGGTAAATATCCTCAGTAAGCCACAGGCCCAATACTTTCTACATATGTAAATGTTCTTGGATGTATATTAAGCAGAGATGCTCATAAATATGAGTGGGTGGGATGAAAAACAGTTTAGAATATGTGTTAGCCGTCTATATAACAAAACTGGTGACAGAAATTTAAATAACCTGACTAACAACATCACAAAGCTGGTTAGAGAAGCAAATGAAGTGCTTTTGGCGACGCCAGAATCCGTTCTCATTCACAAACCAGCTCCAATTAGTTTATCCTTGAACTTGCTTTTAATACCACAATAAAGGACTCCTTTCAAATTCTTTAAAGTGCCTGTGATTAATTCTATATGTGGTTGTGAATATGTAAATGCATGATTCTGAAAATTACTATGGACAGTGTCAGTTATTAAAAGACCCTGTTTGGACTGAATTAAGTGGATTAGAAAATAAAAATAATAACAATAAATGCCTCAACAGAAACTCAAGAATACATTAAGATTTTTTTTTTCTAATAAGACTGCAATTGCAACTATAAGACTGTTAGGTGTTCTGAGAAAATATGGTGGAAATAGAAATAGGATCAAACGTCATGGTTTTTAGAGAATTTTATTTTTTAACACTAATTTACATGTCAGTATATATGACCTATCAAAAAGTATCCTGTTAATTTACACCATCCTTGAAATCAAATGAAAGACTTTCCATTTTTGGCTAGTTCTACTCACTGAGATGTATTCATGGTGAACTATTCATCATTTTTGGTATTTATGCACTGCTTCTTAACAAAATACACCCAAGATACCAAATAGGGAAAAACATTTCATGCTGTCCCAAACATGTTCTTTGCAGAGGAGCAGAAGCCATTTATTTTTTTTTACAATCAGCAAATATATTCTTCATAGTCAAACATGCTTCTTTGTAAACAATAATTTTTCACATAAAGTTCCTTTGTAGAAATACAACTAAGTCCAAAACAATTGTGTGAAGAGACATGGGATTTTCTTATTTTCCTCATTAAGTCATGCTATGTGTCACTTATGTTTTAAACACAACTCTGATTCATATTAGAATTCACCTGGACAAATGTAATATACAGTAATACCTAGATCTTACCTTTAAGTGGATTTTTATTGCTTAGTACGGGTTTCCATAAAGGAGGGGCAAAGTTAGGTTCACTTCCATGAAGACAGATGGGTCTTATCAGATGTATGACCTGGGGAAACTTGTCATATATATGTATACTTCCCCCATGTGTACAATGATAATAATGATAATTACTAGCTTCCATATGAATGTTAAAGAGACCCTCTGGACAGTACCCTAAATTATGGCTAGGTATATTATCACAGAGTTCCTGGATCACTCTGAAGTTTTAGAACATGCCAAACGAGTTTAAAGAATTCACTGGATCTTCTATAATCAAAGTTACAGATTATTCTCATAAAACACAATGGATTAAGATAAGCCAAGGGAAGAAATGTGGTGCAAAATTCTGAAGAATTCCAAAGTCAAAGATCTCCCATTGGAGTTCCAGGTAGCTCTGTTTACCCAGCATTAGCACAATGTAGGAAGTATTACCAACCCACGGTACATGGGAGAAGAGCTGAAAATAAGGTCTATTAAAGTTGACTACTTTCATGACTGACCTCAGTAGTCAGCCCACTGAGAGATGAAGTTGTTACTTTGTGACTAGAAGCCCTATGATAACTTGTCCTGTTAAATATTGTGCAAACCATGGTTTCCAAGTCAACTGGCACTTGTACCAGAAAAAAACATACTATCAGAGTTGAGACTACCTCCAGTTTTAAACAACACTTTTTTAGTTAAGGTGAAGCTATCTGCTATGCTTTATTTTTTTTTTAAGATTTCAATGGGTTTGCACTTCTTATGTTCCTTAACCTGTCTATATTTTAATTTCTAATGATTAGAAGGCGTTGGACTTTTACCTGAGTTGGTTACTGATATCTTTTCACACTTAAAATCCCCCATTGAGTAATTGCTTCATAAGTATATCCCAAATGGTTGAATGAACTGTGTTATTTCCATATCTTCAATCGTCGTATACACTGGACCTTGTTTCCTGAGAATGTTCACCTTGAGAATGGTCATACACAATCTACCAGTATTCTGAATACCACAGTTAACTATTACACAAGGGTAGTAATTCATCCTTTACCCCCCAAAATACCTCATTTGCTCTTGTGGTTTGAAAGACTTTCTGTTTAAGATTACACATCACATTCACAGAACTCTAAAGATAAAGGATCCCAGCTGTACCTCCAGAGATGCTACTCATACTGACTGATGAAATGTACAAATCACTTCCTATTACTAGAAGATAGTTATAAGTCTTGCATGTCATAATCTCATATTTTAGATTAACCTCTAATTCTGTTTAAATTATTGAATACATTTTTCATCTCTTTTTATTTTTTCCCATCAACACATGCCAACTGCTATACAGAATTACATTGTTGGTCTGTTTTTTCCTCACCCACCTTGAAATCTATAGCATTGCAGTGAAATGGCCCACATATGTCATACTGCTTGATGTCCTCCTGTTTGTCATGTAACTCCCTCTCCTCGTGACAAACTGAATGTGACGACACACGTATAGCAATGTGGGCTTGTCAACGCACAATATTCAGTCTAAGTGAGCTTATTAAAAGTTGCTTTTCTTTCCTCACTATAGATTACTGGGTTGTGATGCGTGCCAAGGGGTTGCATGCTGCCTGAAACACCTGCTCCATACCATTAGTGATTAAATCTGGCTACACAGAAGTGATGTCCAGAACTAACATTCTTGGGGTTTTACCACTGAAGGACATAGAATACAGTTAGTTTATAAATTCACAGCTGAAAATCCCAGAGGCATATTAAGCAATTTTTAGAATATGAAACATCTTCTCAAAAGACTAAAATGAGAGCAAAAATAACTCTTCACCTTTTTAAAAGCCAGCGGGCAAAAATGCATTCTAATTTGTGATGACTCCTACATGGGATGGGCCTTTTGAATACTTCTGTAAGAAGGCAAGAAAAAAATATTCAGACAAAGAACACATCCATTCTTTGTTGACATTTTCAAATAGTCGTGAGTTACCTCAAACTGAGCATTTTATATGTTAGAAAGAATTATTTAATAGTCTCACAGCACAGCAAGTGCACGGCAGAATCCAGATTCACATTTTTGTTAATCATAAAATGAGAGCCAAGTCACTCAGGCTTTCTTTAAATATTTTCTAATAAACAAATGGCCGTGCATGTTCTGTTAATTTTATAATGTTGGGATTACATTTATTTACTCATTACTAAGAAGTTATTGAACACGCCTTATGTTATAAATTCCAACCCCCTTTAAGATTTGGTTCTTGTGATACATTGCAAATACCTAGAGAGCACAAAGTATTTGTGTCTAATCTACACTGGGATAATGGAACAGCTGTTCAGCCTGATGTGATGGGAATCATCCCAAAAACCAATCTTCATAGGGCGGGAAGTGTGCCAGAGGCAGGGCTGGGTGATCAAGCCCCACCTGACAAACTTTCTTCAAACATGCTTCATAGGTTAAAACAAGTGAGTTAAACTTCAACACTAACCATGAAACCAAATACCAATGGTTATGGGGTGAGGGGGAGGTAAAAATGATTTATGATAAATAGTTTTATTCTCTTTGGAATAATTTGTCGATACAAAAGCGTTCAGTATATATTTTCATCTCTGTGTATCACCTTATAAACATCAAAACAAGAGCTTTTGTAGTTTATGTGGCTGCTGTTTAGTAAGGCTTGTAGTCATATCACAGTATCTTTGCTAACATAAAGAATGTGATATGAGTTAGTAAACATGGAAGACAGTATGGGTTAGCGTAGCACGCCATTTACCATGAATTATAATTTTGTGGAATGTTAATGAATTGCCTCTCGTCTTCTGTTTCTTTCCATTTAAATCCCAGGCACATTCAAAGCAATACTCCACCTCCACAGCCCCCAGTCCCACCATTAGGTTACGTGTCTGGAGCCTTGATTTCTGATTTGGAAACAGATGTTCCAGATGAGGATGCTGATGATGAAGAGGAACCATTAGAAATCCCCAGGCCCCTAAGAGCACTAGACCAGACACCTGGATCCAGTATGGACAATCTAGACAGCTCTGTGACAGGTAACAAAACTGATAGAATGGGAATAAGTGACCTATTTGCAATATTAAAATGTATCACAAATCAAATGCTTCCTTATGTAAGATTTATGCAACTCCATCTATTTTTGTAACATTTTAAATATGTTAATGTTAAACACCAAATTCAAAAAGGATTTAGAAATACTTTTGCTTTGCTGCTAAAATGATAAGGAAATTCATGAATTTTAAAAAGCTTTAAAGACATGAAAGAAAACTCAATTATATCCAAGGCTTTCATGAAAAGTTCACTCTGCTGGGGAACCAAGTCTATTATATGAAAAACCTTTACTTTTAGAAATGATATAATTTGTATATTGGGAGCAACATACAAAGTGAATGAGATCTTAAAATGCTTCTTGATATTTCACTCTGTAAAATCATTGACTGTTGAAAATAAGCAAGTCTTCAGAATGAGCGTCTCTTAGGTTGCACGTGGTATTATTTCTGGAGTGGAAACATGCGTAGCGAGATAAGCAATACATTTATGCATTTCACACTGCTGAATCTAATCACCCGTCCTCTGCCAAGAAGTGTAATTGTTCTGACTTTATTGCTTAGGCTTCCCTCCCTATTTTTCGTGTTTGATAAGCAAAGACTTCAGTCGGTGCATGCCTCTGATGACTCTAGGCCTGAGAAACAGCCTATTTCCAACGATTTCAAAATGGTCCAGTTGAAATCCTGCATATATACAAAGGAAGTGGCGAGAGCCTAACTTCAGTCTTTCCCTCCCTGAATTATCTGCCCCTTGACTCACAAACATCTCCCTTCCTGGATAATGAGGACATAGCTACTCCAAACGTAAACCTGATATCTGCATTCTCTTGGGTCACCTCGGACCACCTATGTCTATGTTCACTTGAATGATTCCTTTCAGCCCAAAATGCCTTTTATCAGTGTCCCTGGATTCCTTGGACTTCAATAGCTTCCAATCACTGCAGAACTGGGGCTTCTCAATAGATTTACAAATACTGGTGGACCACGATATAATAGTACAGAGGACACATCGGAACCTCCGCCTTCCTTTTTTGTGTTTCTCAGCATCTGAAGCATGGATCTAATTTTCAGTTCATCTTTTTGCCTGGAGGCTGAACTCCTTATGAAGCTAATTAAGATTTTAAAAACACAGATATATTCCTGGGATTAGAACATAAATCCAACCGAAGGTGACAGAGCAAAAGTTAAAATTTTGAATGCTGTGGAGTTGACTTATTATTACACTATTATGTTAAGCCTCTTTGCCTGGATTTCTAGCATAATCTACTTTAGGGCAAACTCTGAATATCTTTGCATACTTCACTAGTAATACCAAACTGTTTCTCATTAAGGATGCAATGCAAGTTCCAGGAATAATGGCAAAAGTCAGCCATAGGCTCTGAAGTTATTATTAAATATTATAATGTCAGAGACAATATGTACATCTCTAAGTTAGCAGAACCCCATTTTGCCCTTTAGATACTCAACTGAAAGGAGCTAGTTAGAGAGTCTTATGTGAGGGCAGTGTACACTTCTCTAACTAATTCTATGTTCCTGCCAGAGAAAACTTTCATTGCTAAGAAAAAAAAGTTTCTACTTGAATTCCCTGCTTAATTCTTGCCCTACATAAAAAATTCCTCAGGCCATATAGGTATATATTCCTCCATAATGAATGTGTCCCATGAAAGCACATCTCTTAAGTTACCTTGTATCTTTCATTTGAGTTCCTAAACAAGAGCTTCCATTGTTTTCTTCTTTCTTCTACCAGAAACTCAGAGGAGAAAGTTTAATCAGAATTTTAATTTAACTTCTAGGTTGTGTGTGTGTGTTTGTGTGTGTATATGACAAACGTTGTATATAAGCATAACAGAGTGCTTATTTGTTGAGTATGAGAGGATGAAAGGAGTGTGAATGTAGTTTAGATTATGAGTGCACATGAAGAGTATATGGGTCATGTAGAGAATATGCATACACAGGGAGTGTGGGTAAATATATAGAGGGTGGGCACACATTAGAATGTACATAATCATGGATATAGAGAATGCAAGTACATAAATTTACATGAGTGTACAAATTGAGTGAGTGTATATGGAAAGAATATGTGGGTGTGTATAGGGAGTGTACATGTGTAGATTTGTGAACTGACAGAAGGCATGCATGCAAGGAGGCTGCAAACATACATTCATTCTGGGGCTTTGACCTGAGGTGCATGTATATATTAATCATGATACCCCTCTTCCCAGTGCAAGTACTACACCCAAATGATGCAGAGACATACATTTAGACAAAACATCTGTAAAAGCAAATAAATAAAATTATTATAATAACAGAACACTTCTTTGTAAAGAAGCACATTAATTCAGAATATATTCAAAACAACTAAAACAATCTGTGGAGTTCCTTAAATTCTGAAATGAACATTCATTTAAGAAAAGAGACAGGAGAAAAAGTTATCAATGGTTCCAAATTATATTAGCTTAATGACAAAAAGCATGTGTTGACAAACCTATGGCTTCAAAGAATTATTTCCAAAACAAGCGTTTATTCTGTATCCCTCACTGATAATCACTAGATTAGGAATTTCGATTAAATAATAATAATGATAACAAGCCATTCTTCTGAGAGACAGTGGTGGCTGCCATTTGGATGCCCCAGAGATTTAAGAATAATTTTATAACTTTTTTTTCTTTGGGAGAGCGGTTTTTACTATGTAGTCCTGCTGTCTTGGAGCATACTATACAGACCAGGATGGCTTCTGCGTGCTAGAATTAAAGGCATGCATTAGCATACCCTGACTGGTTTCTCACATTTTAAAAGCATAGCAAGGAAACAAAATATAAACAAAAGATAAGGGAAATAAAAAGAATTCTCAGAGGAACAAAAGAACTCCAAAGACAGAAAAAGAATGCAGGACTGAGATTCTGAAGTCTAAAGTACTGACTACCTGGAACCCAGCAAATGTGTCCTGCCCCTCATTCTTAGGATTTACTCAAGGTTATAGTTCATTTAACCATCAATACTCTGATTTCTGATGCTATAATCTTATAGATATAAACATCAGGTCAAGATTAGGAAAGCAGGTCACAGACACTCAATTACCTCAAGTGGTTAAAATATATATACAAAAATCAGTTTTATGCTAATTAAAATGACTGTAATGCTGGCCCTGGTAATATCTAACATTTATCTCTGGACTTATTTTTTTAAATATAAAAATGATGGCTGGTTTGTTACCCAACATGAAGTTTACCTCTTCTGTATGTATATATAAATGGATAGATAACTGTTTCTAAAAAAAAAAATCACATAAAGTCATATGGACACATTCATTCTAACCCTGTACTTACCTGATCGTGATCAGGGTTTTCAGATGTGACATTTGATTTTCTCATATTTTTTCTACGTTCACTTACAGTGAACTGTCAAATTTTGTTAACATTTTTTAAAGGATTTATCTTTTTTTTTTTTTTTTTTTGGTAAACTGTGCATCTAACTTATCCTGCACATCTTTTTGAATGTCACAAAGCACAAAAATAGTTTTAGTTTTGCGGTGTGCTCTTGTTGTACCTTGGGAAAGAAACAACAAAAAGCTTCCATTTTCAGAAATAAGCTAGTGAGATATCCACCTAAACGTCAACCCATCATCTCAGAGTGGAAGAAAGAGACAGGATTTAGCACTTCCTTCTCAACTCACGAGGTAGAAGACATTTCCTGAATTTAACACCACCATGAAAAGAAAATTACAGAAGGAGAGGGCAGAGAGGGATTGAAAAATGGTGTCCTTAACAGATAGTTGAGGTTTGAACTGCCTGGTGGCAGAATTAAGGTCGATAATGAGTGCTGTTGATTGTAGTAGAGATTGCCTTGAGAGGTGGGCCCACAGCACATAGTGGCTAAATGGAAATTCTAGCACTGCTTTCTTTTCTTATTTTGGGAGACTTTAATTTGTTTTCTAGAACTCATTCACCAAAACAGTGTGAAAACAAACCATTTGACAGTCTCCATCTCTATTCTGCCTCACAGGATTTTTAGAAAGTTGGCCAATAAAATATCTCACTTGTGGTCTTCCCTCTGCTGCAAAACTTCTTTAAAAAATTTTTAATACAAAGAATCATTCCTGATAAACCCTACAAGTGACAAATTTATTGTCTTAAGCTACTTCAACAACATTAGGACCTTTAAGACAAATTAGATGCCAAAATTTGACAGATGAAAGGATGAACGTTATATGTATGATTTTTATCTGAGTGAAACAAGTTAACAGATGTCATGCAAACTAAGGAAACTGCTCTCCAATTACTCCCTTTGGTTTTCCCATCTGTCTCTCTCACACACACATAGACACAGACAGATAGACACACACACACACACACACACACAAACACACAAACTTTCACATACCTGAAGAAGTGGCATATATGTTACTTATCCAAATCTTTGGAGTATCAGAAGCATTTTCCACATTTTTTTTCCATTTTTGTCTACATCTAGAAAAGGTCAATATTTGGAATAATTTGATCAACGACAATTATAGTAGAAGATTTGACTTAGCAAGTAGTTAGACAAGCCATGCTATCTAATAGAGTTCCTGGATTAAATATTGACTAAAAAAAAATGGGTGGCCATAAGTTTTTGTAGCTCATAAAAATGGTAATGCAACAATTAGCAGGGTCGTAGAAGAGAGCACAGACTTTACTCCAGCTTAATGGATCTGAGGGTAGCATTTGTCAGCAAGGAAGGATTTAGCATAAATTGACATGTAAATGAATTGACGACTGATCATAAATTAATTTTAGTGCTGAAGATGTAATAGAGACACAGCAAGATGCCACTTTATCATGGCATTTTATGCTCAGTAACATTTAAGCAACTTAATGTCCTATGTGAGATTCTTCTTCATCAGCTGGAATTAATTTCAGTTTTTTTTTTTTCCTGGCCTTTTTGAGTTTTTAAGTTGAGGGGTTTGAGAAGATTGAAGCTGTAAAAACCAATAAATTTGACATTGTGGCATAAATTCATTTTTCATTAAATGCTTAAATATGTATTGATTATATTTGTGACTATAATGTGTCAGAGCGGTGGGACTTGCTTGCAATTTGTTATATATTCTCCAGCCAAGTTGTTTTTACCTAATGTTCTCTAATTGTCACACTTGTAGTCATAGATATGAAAGACATAGTTAAGAAAATGACATGCTGTTTAATCTACCAATTAATGCTTTTCCTCTCATCTCTCTCTCTGACACACACACTAACACATACCCACACCTTTCTTTGCTCTTTATAATTATTTAAGTAAATATTTGAGATTTTTTTAATGTTTAAGGGATAAAGGAAAACAGTCACCATTGAGGGTCAAAACCAGTAACTGACAGAAATAGTTTCAGAATTTCATTGAAAGAATTTGAACACACAGTGTGTAGTATGATAATGATATATGTCCAGACAGTTTGATCTGCTGCCCGTGAATGTCCATATTAGTGAGCTTACCCCTGGTCCAGTGAAGTGTTCATTAGAGAAAGGCAATGATGCCCATGCTCCTTGTTCTACATTGTGAAGGAGCAAAGACAACAAACTGTCTTCCATAGACTTTGCTTTGTAGCACCAGGCTTCTTAAGGCCCAACGAGGACATGTCTATGGTATGTATCTCTTCAGCTCTGAAGTCATCTATGCAGATCTTTTGCTCCAAAGCAAAAAAGTAAATAAACCAGAACAACTAAAGTGTCTCTGCTGTAGGACAACCATGTGAGAAACACTGTCTACGCATTCTTCCAGAAAACGGGTAGTTAATACACCAAGGAGGAACTCTGTAGGGAAATGGGGGAGGTTAAAGGTAATCTTTCTATTATGGTGTGGCAAATATAGGCATGGACATTCACATGAAGGACTCGTTACTGTAAAGAAACAAACTAGTGTGTTTTGGGAGGAAAGCAAAGAGCTGACTTTCTTTCAGGAGACAGTGCAGAATGTCACTAGCGATGCTGCTGTGACACGGGCCTTTTCCCTCTGCATTTTGTAGTATGTGAGACCCGATTGTAGAACCACAGAACAGGCACCAACACAACAGATACAAGTAACTTGGGTTTCGTATATTGGAGAAAAGATTTGAATAAACAAAATGTTAAACTAAATGTATAAATATGTGTGAGTATGATAAGAATCAAACTCAAAAATAAAATTGTGACTTGAAGCAAATTCAAATTACCACTATCTTAATGAAGCAAAGCATAACCAACATATAGATATGTGTATGTATGTATAATATGTATCTTATTACATAATATGCATCCATTTATATAAATAAAATCATATATGTTACCATTTTGTGTTGCTATTTTAGACAATTGCATCATTATCTTCTGTCTATAAATAATCAACAATAATTCACTAATATTATATTTTATTTAGAAAGCAAATAAATTTACTGAAATTTCTAAGAATGCTTATAAAGACATTCTTTTGCAAGTAAAATAAGGTAATTGCTGACCATTGTGGCACATGCCTTTAATTTCAGAACTTCTGAGTCAGAAGCCAACAAATCTGAGTTCAAGGTTAACCTGGTTTACAGAGTGAGTTCCAGGATATCAGGGCTATAAAAAGAAGTTCTTTCTTCAGAAACAAACAAATCAGAAGATATTATACATCACAAAGACTCATTCAAAGAATTTGTAGTGAAAACTAAAAGTGCCGAATGCATTTTATTCAATATGTCAGTCTTTATTGAATTTCTGATCTTCAGTATCTCTGTATAACATATATGGGAATGAATAACAGGTAGTTTTTATATCTAAAACTCTTCTTCCTAGTGAATGTAGCAAGTACAATCAAGGGATAGAACCAGTGTACTCTTTTTTTTTTTTTTTTTTAAGATTTATTTATTAAGCATACAATGTACTGCTGGCAAGGAAGGCACCAGATCTCATTACAGATGGTTGTGAGCCACCATGTGGTTGCTGGGAATTAAACTCAGGACCTCTGGAAGAGCAACCAGTGCTTTTACCCTCTAAGCCATCTCTCCAGCCCCGTGTACTCTTATAAGCATAGTATTTAGGCAACCAAGGGGCTGAGACCGATTCTAATCCAAGCCTGAATGTGAAACAGAAACACGTCAACTAAGGGCTAATATTTCATTGACACACCAGATACTAGAGGTGGTAGCAATGCTGAAGTGTACCGAAGTGGTGGGAGAAAATGTGTGACTACAAATACTGCAGAGGTGGTAGCACTCCATACTATAAAAACCCAGGGACTCAGAAGTCTAACAAGAATGTGGATGTGATGTTGGTATTCTAGAGATCTCAAAACTGAGATATCAAAGTGGGTAGGTTCTTGAGAAAGAAAATGTAGACAACAATAAGGAAGACAGGAGGTACCACAAAGAAATGAGTTAGAGTTGAAGGTTGAAATGCGAGTGAGAGAAAAAGGCCATGACTATTTTGATATTGAAAACAATAAAAATAACCTGTGGAAGGAAAAGATAATGAGGTTTCAGATTCCGTAAGTCTATTCTCAGCTGTGGTTCCACAGTCTGTGGTGACTCCTAACTGAATAGCCTTGGATTTTTTTCCTTATCTCCTGTGACATTACACCACACCATCCTTTGCATCATTTCTTCTTTCATTGTGGTCTATTGGTCCTTGACATTGATCATTAGCCCAGAAATGAATCTTGCACAGGAGGCTGGGATGCTAGTGTTATCTTAGCTTCCTTACAGTGGCCTGCCACAGGGGATTTATTTGGAATGTAAACAGTGTGTCTGTGTGCTTTTGCCAACTAGAATCCAAACTGTCTTACTCTCTTCTACCAAACACTATTTTATCTTCTCAGATTATCCAATATCTTTGCAATTCTGCTTTCTTTCTGTTTCAAATGGATGTGCTATGTCACTGACCCTTTTCTTAACTTTTCAAGTACTTCAAATGCTTAACTACACTATATTGTCTTGCGAAGAGGGAGAAAAAAGAAAGAAAGGAAAACAACTACCATATTAGATTTTACCCATTTCTTATAAATCTTTTTTTCAGTTAGAAAACCTAACATGGATTTTAAGTTTGTGTCCCTTTTTAAAATATATTAGGGTAAGCACAACTTGGTAGTTTATGTATGATGGACTAATCATATAATTTAAATAAATACTATGCTAATTACAGTAAGTAGTTGGTTAAGTTTCCGCTCTGGTTTAAGAAAAGAATGAAAGCTGACTTTTTCCCTAGAACTTTAAGAAAATGTTACTTATATCTTCAAAGTACTTTGTATTATCAACTAGCACTGTTTCATTTCGCAGAAAAACACACATTAATGTTCATGATATTCTTACGATTATTTTAAAAGAACTGTTAGCATTGAGAAAAACTGGAGTTATTAAGCTAATTAAACATTAAAGAACATATAACAAACATTGTCATAATTATAAATTCAGAAAAAAGTTTTCCTTATGTTCCATACTGATTTGATATTGTTTAGACACTTTATATATGAGGTTTTTATTGTTTTTATGAGTAACTTTTATATTAAATTCTTCATATAGTTGATGGAATCTGAACTACCCTTAAAATACATTCACACTAAATTTTTTCAACCCACTCCTTCTGTTTCATTTCACTAGGTTACATCAGTCAGATTATTCTTTCTTGATACATAGTTAAATATACATAGCAGTTGTTATGGAGAAATAATCATGTGATAGTTTAATCGATAAAAGAATTGGACCAATTTGAATGTGTTTTGTCAGTGGGCTACAACCAGATACAGATTTGAAATGACCTTAGTTCTTTAGTGCTTAGAATGTTGGAGACATAGATAATGGGGCAGATAATAAAGGACTCACAATGAAACTTTAAAGGAGCAGTGAAGAAATGAAATAACCAACTTGTTCATTATACACTGTGTTACAGCAGATCAAATATCCGATCTATACAACTCACTGGACCACTACATTTGTTTTTAGGTTCAATGGTAAATGGATGGGGCTCTGCATCTGATGAGGATCGTAACTTTTCTAGTCATAGATCTAGTGTAGGTAGCTCCTCAGATGGCTCCATCTTTGCCAGCGGCAGCTTTGCACAAGCATTGGTGGCAGCAGCAGATAAAGCTGGTTTTAGACTGGATGGAACCAGTCTTACAAGAACAGGTTGGTAGACTCCCAGTCAACACTCTTTGCATGAGAGTATCCTGTCCTCTGGACATTGACCTTTCCTTCTATTCTTTCTTCTTGGTGAAACTAACTACAGGGTTTTTAAAATATGCATGAACACAACTGGATGGATGCTATGTTACCAGAATCTGCTTTTGATGCTAATATTGAAGAGTCAAAATAGACTTTACTCACTATGTTGCATCTCATCCATCTTTTCTCTTCATGGTTCTACTGGTTAATTGCACTGTGCTTCTTTTTCATATTACAACAAAGGCACAACTAATATTGTCATTAAACCTTCAGTAATTCACACATTGCAAACCCTTTACAAAATCAATACCGAACCTGATGAATAAAATTACAGCTTTTATCTCCACTATGGTGCCTTGCCCCATTTCTTTCTGCAGAGGCACTCTCTGGGAAGGCTTCCCCAGCATGGGGTGCGTGGGTCTAAGACTGTTGTCTAACACTTCACTTGGCTGATGGTCCTAATGGTTTGACGAAGATTTTAATACAATAATTTATTACTTGTTTTAAAGGATGCTAACTAAAGATACACCAAATGCATTTGTGAGTTCGATAAGACAATATCTATATGTGTATTGCTCTTTAAGTAAATTTATTTTGATTACCAAGAGCAGTAAATAATAACATTGAAGTCAATTATATAATTGTTATGTATACTTCATGTCACAGCAGGAAGGAGATATGTAAGATTAATTTTGGTAATTTGTCAATAATTTGTAAACATGAAGATTTTGACAACAGCCCTTATATTTGTTTATGTACTTCCTTGCTGCATATAATAGGAATATGATAAGTGCATTTAGTATGCTTCCTAAACAAAATAAACTTACGAAATATCAAATGCACTCTTAAATTTAATGGTGCTCAAATAGTAAAGAAAAATTACTTTGAACCTTTGCTACACTTTCTGGCCATAAAATTATGTCTTGTACATTGTCTTTAAGTTTTACCATCAATATTTCTTTCAAGTGTGCATTAAGCATTCTTCAAACAAAATGGAAGAATTTTTCAGGCATTGCAAAGGTTTATTTTTATATAGCATCCAAATGCTAAAATATGTTGCAATAAACTGTTATTTGAATTTTCTTGCTTCATAAGACATAAGTCAGAATCTTTATGTTCCCCGAGTGCTTTCTTGTGGCATTTGCTGTAGGTAGAGAAGGGAGAAGGTGCAAGGGAGCTAATAAATTAGAAGACATAAGTGCACTAGCAGCATGTATGCTAATTGCTAATAAAGCATTAGGCAATATCAAGTCACAATGACTTAGAACAGTGCAACTATATATGGTAATTTTGTATAAAGTAAAAATATGCACAAGAGAATAAATATGTGCACATAAACTATTCCTCTCTTACATAATAAACTTAGTACTAAAATAATTCACTGTAGAAAATGTATTAGCTGACCTTTGTCCTGGAAAATTTTTATTCATATATTTTAAATTATCAAAAAATGGAGCAATTCATTTAAAAAAATTAAAGTATAGGGTCTATTCAGATATTATAATATGTGCAGAATACACCTATGACATTTTGGATAGACACCTGCTAGCTTCTACACTGATCTTACTTCATCCTGCTAAAAGAGCTAGAATTCATTGTGGGTGGATTCTAAGTGGTAAGGTTCTATATGCATCTCAGCAGACCATTCACATAAAACTTCAAATGTTATTCTCAGAAAAAGTTATGATTCTAGGAGTAAAGCATGACTAATTCAAATAAAGCAGTAGACAATTCATTTTTTCAAAATTCACTATATTAAGTTGAAAAATAAATGTGGCGTGCACTGGCCAAAATTTATGAAAGTCTTACGAAGATTGTGAAGATCCTATAAAACTATGATCAAGCAATGGGAAGCTTTCGGTTGGTGCATTTATTTCACGTTCCTTTGTTTGAAATGAGTTTTCATTGAGTAGGGTGTTCTTTGCATGTTAAAAAATGGATGAATTCTAAGCAGGAGTTCATGCATTTCATGGAGATAAGGAGCTGGGTTTTGTATCTTTGAACACCACCTGTAGGAGCATTCACTAGTAGTAGGTAGTGGTAGGTAGCCTAGTAAGAGCAGAGACACAAGGCAAGACAAAAATAGAGTGCTGTAGGGATGTTCTCCATGTCCACTCCTTTGATTTTCATTTCAGGAAAAGCCTTTACCTCCTCTCAAAGACCACGGCCCACCAGCCCATTTTCTACTGACAGTAACACCAGCGCTGCCCTGAATCAAAGTCAGAGGCCTCGGCCCACCAAAAAACACAAGGGAGGGAGGATGGACGCACAGCCAGTGTTACCTCATCGGAGGGAAGGGATGCCAGATGGTAGGTGTCTTGTCTTAACTTTTATCTCCGTATGAAGAAATATGCTTGGTGTTATCATTAAATTTCAGTAAAGTAGCTATTGTAGCTTAGGTGTTGCCTCAATACTCATTTGGCAACATTCCGTGTTTAAGTAAAACAGACTCTTTTACATTCATGTGGAATATTTTATTATTAAAATTATTATTACTGTTACTATTACTATTGCTATTACTATTATCATGCCTCAAGAGAGATCTAGAATGGAACTTTCCAAATTTTCAGCTCTTCTGAAAATATTCAGCATCTCATTTGAAGTGTAGGAAGGAAGCTGTCTGTATCATGTGATCTTGTCATGTATCAGGACATCTATAATCACATGTTAGTCTCCCTGGGACTCCTTTTCCTTCAGATCAGTCTGTGAAGTGATTTATTAAGGTTTTAAGTTTCTGAATTTCAGAACTAGAAAGCAGCCATACACGATGGATATGAAAACTTTCTTTGTTGCGGGATCTTCTATATGTGCTCACAATCTTAGAAACAGCAGAAAAGATGGAAAAAGAAATTTGTTTCTCAGTTGTAAAGTCTGGAATATCCAACTGTGGGAATCAGTTGAGAGACTCCTTTATGGATGTAGATGGTGCCTCCTCATTGTGACCTCACATGAAAGAACTCTCTCTGGTGTTTTTGATAAGAGCCCTGAGCCAACTTCATGATCTGATGACCTCACAAAGGTCTCAGTTCCTAATATCATACCAATAAGTAATAGGAATAACTTCAATATATGAATTTTAGAGACATAATGATTCCACCGATATGAAAGATTCAATATCTTTTTAATGTTAAAATAGTAAATACTTCTGACTTTGTGGAACATGGGTTTTATGTTCTAAATTTACTGCTTGTTGAGTGAGTGTGCCTACAAAAAAAAATTTAAAATATAACTGGTGTGGCTCCATTTGTAGAATGCTTGCCTCGCATAAAATTGAAGCCTGAAATTGGTTAACCAACAATACACAAACTGGCACATACAGGTAATCCAAGCACTTGGGAGGGTGAGATAGCAATATACAAAGTTCAAGTTAGAGGAGAACCTGGGCAATAAGAAACCAGTTCTCAAAAACTATTAGTGCAAATGATTTTCAATCCAACTTTCTTTATCAATGAATCAGTAACTGAATTTGAATGATGATGTTTTATTTAAATAATTTATTGCACAGAGTATCTGATATTTGAGCATTTCATTAGATACTGCTAAGTTTTGGAAGACATACAAGCTCAATAATGATTGTTTTAGTATGTCTACTGAATACTCTTAGTTATAATGTTTTCAGCTCAGTTCCGATATCTTCTCAAATATTCATCCTAAACTTTCACTTTAAGTCCTTGTTACTTAAAACATTTGAAATACTTACTGAAACCTTAGATGCAAAGATAGATTTCTGTTCTCATCTTAAAAACACCACCTTATATGTTCCTAAATTTTATCATGAGATCATTTTACTAAGTATAAAAAGGATGCACCTTGCTAACTGAAGGCTAAAACCATTTGTAGAAATTCTAAAATATGATCGTCTGGTTCTGATGTAATTGTCTGAGGTAGAGCCCACTTACTGGTATTTTTGTATCTTGGTTTGGAGAAGCCACAACCAGTCAGTGGGCATCATATTTACAAATGTGGAGTTAAACTTTAGCCAGAAAAAAAAAATGTTTTTGTCTTCATTTTTATGGGGGAAGAAGGCAGCAGCCATCACTGTACTTTCTTTCAATCTCATCATGCTAAGACTTAGAACACCAAGCACTTTCGTATTATTGCCCCTCTTTGTTCTTTGGGAAGTGTTTTCATGGAATATGGAAGTTAAGGATACAGGTGTATTCACAGGTGGGGAATTTGCTAACCCATAATGCACACACAAAGAAAATGTTTATGATCCTCTTTCTGCTTCAGATGCTCTGAGGATTAATTGATTACTTTAAGTAAATTGTAGTGTTGATCTCATTCTCTAAATATATGAAATTCTCTCACTGATATGCTCATTTCTAACATCCAAATTAATATGTATTATTGATAAAATCATTCTGTTGCAGAAGGTCATTGCTTAGCAGCATTTACTCTATAAGCATTTTACATTGAAACTTTTGAATTAAAGATTTTATAATCCTTATGAGCACATTAATTAGGGTAATTATTGTTGACTATTTTCTTTAATATTTAACCTCAGCATCTTAGCACAATAACAGTCTTATTCTCATTGACACAATCATCTTTCAAGGTCAGACAACTTTCCTTTAACCAGTTAAACAGGCATTAGGATTTGGAAATATTGGGGTAATCACTGTGTGTGTTGAGTGTGTGTGTGTCTGTCTGTCTGTCTGTCTACTCTGTAGGTATTTATGTTCACGTATATATGTTGAAGGGTGCACATGTATTTGCATGTGAGCTTGCCTCGTGCATGTTTAAATTAGCAGGTAATGATAGGTGTTTTTTTAAACAACTTTTTTTGTTTGTTTGTTTTAGAGATAGGGTGTTTCTCTGTTTCTGGAGCTCAACCATTGTTCATACAAGCTGGCTTGCAAGCTCCAAAGATACTCTTGCCTGGTCCTCCCCAGTAATGGGAGCCCATTAGCACTGGGAGCTCAGCAGCACTTGGAGTCCAGGAACACTTGGAGCCCAGTAGCACAGAGAACCCAAAAGCACTGGCAGCACAGAGGTCCAGGGAGCCCAGAAGCACTGGGAACACAGAGACACAGGGAGCCCACTGTAGCACCTGCCTTTGCTTTTTCTATGTGAGTGCTGGAGGATTGAAATCAGGTCTTCGTGCAGAGCAAGCATGTTTCCCTCTCACCCATCTGTCCAGCCACCTGTAACAACAATTTTAGAGTTGGACTTTGTGGACTCCGAAGCTAGAATGACAGATTGTTGTTGATAGTGGACTGTCCTATAGCAAGCGCCACACCCCATTCCTCATATGTCATTGTCAAGATTGCTGTTTTCTCGTGTCAAATCATCTTCTTCTTCTTCTTTTTTTTTTTTTTGGATTTTCGAGACAGGGCTTCTCCATAGCTTTTTGGTTCCTGTCCTGGAACTAGCTCTTGTAGACCAGGCTGGCCTCGAACTCACAGAGATCCGCCTGCCTCTGCCTCCCGAGCGCCTCCCGAGTGCTGGGATTAAAGGCGTGCGCCACCACTGCCCGGCTGTCAAATCATCTTCTAAGAAAAGGAAGTAGTTTTCTCTGTGTCAAGTGAAAGGAATTTGGAATAATAAGAAATGTCAGTTTCTATCCCAAAGGCTATGTAAAATCCCATACACAGTTATGGACATGCTGGTTTTTCTTGTGGAATGTCTCTTCTAAGCTGGGCTTGTTCAATATAAGTTTCTGTCCCTATAAGAAAATATCCTGACCAGTTCTGGTAGATGGTAGGTTCCCCATCAATGTGTTTTTCTGAGATGATTTTCTCTTAAACTGTTCTGTCTTTCCTCTAGTCTTTAATTCATAGAAAAAAATTCCTCCCTAGATCTGCCACAATTTAGCTTTCTGCAATTTTATGAGCTCATTGGTCCCTCCAGTTAAACATTGAGTGAGCATATATTTTAGATATGATTCCTTAATCTCCTGCATTTGATATCTAGTAAAAAACAAACAGAGGTTCACAGCAATATAAATGTGTAATGTATGCAAATGGTGAGTGTTGCCATGGAGAAAGAAACAACAGGAAATTGTAAAGTATTTAGGAGGAAGTATTTTAATAAAGGGAGCTTCCAGGGAAAGACTCAACAACAGCTTGACATATGAGAAAAGACAGGAATAATGTAAAGAAAAGAACAATACTTATTTCCAAGGAAAGGTCATCTTAGAAGTTGATACAGCAATTGAAATCCTGGTGCATATTTGAAACTTTATTTTTTTAAAGGAAGGTGAGCAATATGACTAGAGCAAATAATATAGAATATGATGCCAGGCATGCAAGGAAGGAGCAATGCTTATGGACCTTTATGCTGAGGAACTGTCATAAACTTTTACAGTGTTTTGAATGGAAAATTCCTAAAAGACTGTGTGTGTGTGTGTGTGTGTATATATATTCTGAAAAACGCATGTTTATATCATTAAGGTAAAATGGTGGCATAATCGTATATCTTAATATTAAAAATGCAATATATGTTAATATAAAAATAGTCTCAACTTTTTTGTAACAAAGAATTAAGTGCCCAAAAGTGTAAAAATATAGATAATTGAAGTTCATAGAAGCAATAACTAAGGGTAGTTCATGCCAAGATGAGATCAGTGAAAGCAATAAGAAAGGTAAGATACTGGAGATGGAACTAGTGGGATTTGTAAACATAAAGTAATATAGGCCACCACCCTTTCAAATAGAAAGGGATTCAAAGACTTTCCAATTTGGGGAGTGAGAAGAATGGAACTGTAGCAGACTGAGGGGAGAAACACTGTTGTAGAAACGTATGTCTTCATGGGATGATGCAAAGCTATGTGGAAGTACTTCCTAAACTCCTGAGCTGAGCTGGACCCTGGGAACAAAATTTCATGAATTGGATTTTATGAAAAGAAAGACATATGCTGGAGATGCTTGATTTCTTTGTGTTCCATCCCCATCCATTTACCTAAAAAATAAATGAGAATAATAAGGTACCTATGTCATTGGACTGTCATTGTTTGACAATAGCTAACCCACAGTAGGCCAGTGAGATACTCTAGTGAATGGACTTACTTGAAATAATTCCACTAAGAATTGAATAATGAATTTAATTTAAGTAAATGTATTGTATTATATACCTTTATTTTCCACAATCATCTATAATTCCATCTCTTTCCAGTTTATTTCAATGTGCATTCAATGTCCCTTATTCTTAGAAGATAAAATCTCCAAGGATATTATATAATTACAAAGCTATATAATTTCAAGTCAAATTAAATAGGCATCAGAATTTCAGCTGCCATAAGCAAATGCCATTTTGGCCATTTTAGAAATTAAACAACTCAGATGGAGAAGAAAAATCAATGACAAGATATGTTATTTTAGAAACCAATACAATCCTTTCCCCTCACTGACAGACTAAGTCCAATAACTCAAATGAAATAATTAATTTGCATCCATAATAACACACAGCAAAGGAAGCCAGTATTGAATGTAAAGGAAACACCAAACTCATTAGATTATCATGCAAACAGATAACTCATTATTGCATGAGCTCTTCATTTTGGGAGAAATGTTCCAAATGCAATCCTATCCTGCCAGACAACATCCCTTTCTCATCAATGGTTAGTAGTTGTGATCTGACATGAAGACATTCATGAGAGCTGAGAATGCTGCTTCAACTTGGAACCTCGAAGACAAATGCTCAACAAAGAATTAGTGTCTTTCCAATGGATGATAATAATGCTTTGCTCATAAAACAGAGAAAAGAGATTTTAAGAGAGCTGACTTCTAGTGTATAATTTTGGCTTGGCCTTTCTGATTTCATTAGTATTATTAGAAACAAAAAAAAGTGTATTTAAAAAGAGGAATGAAAAAATAATCTCCCACATTAAATGGAACATCATTATTTATTTAATAAATGTATATTGCATGATACATAAGTTTTATACATAAGCAACATAATTGTCTCATCTTAGGGTGAGCCAAGAAGTTTACAATAGCTTGAAAGAAAACTTAAATGACCCTGATATAAATGAATGTTTAGAAGATTTCAAAGTCCTTAATCATGTCATTTTAGAAATAATATTAGAAAGATATAAAGGGAAATGTAACTTCATAATCAAAGACATTCAAAATATAAAGATGAAAATCTAAAGAGTTTGCAAAGGAAAATGAAAAATTAACTCACATTCAACATTTAAGTTTTCTTCATTTCCAAAGTTTCATTTTAAAAGCTCTTTCAGGCTACAGTTAGGTCCAGACTCTTCTAAAATGTTCTTTCAAAATCTTATCTCTTCCCCTCCATCTCTAATTCACAAAATACATTGTCTACTCTAGTCACCATTTAGCATATTCAATCGGTGCTCTGAACATTGGTTATTACTTATGAAAATTAATACAAGGGACGATTATAGTATATTAGTTGTAACTCATTAGCTAACTCATGAAACGAACAAGTAGGATCAGTTGTCAGGCAGAATGTTAATTGAATTTAATACAGTTAGCTTAACCCTTTGCCTGTTGCTCAATGTGGTACGCACTTGTGTAAAGACAGACCTACCCTGCATATGCTTTAGACTCTAGTCCCTAATGTCTGGAGCATGATCTTTCCTGTGGAGATTATTTATAGAGCTTTTGTTCTCAGGGCCTTTTACTAGTACAGCTGCTAGAATCTATAGTGATTTTTTTTTCCCTCATTGTATTTCTATCTTGAAGAGAGGGGGATTGAATTTAAACCACAACTCGTTCTTTACGTTGAGTGTTAACCC
The DNA here is from genome assembly GCF_950005125.1 of Chionomys nivalis. NCBI lineage: Eukaryota > Metazoa > Chordata > Mammalia > Rodentia > Cricetidae > Chionomys > Chionomys nivalis. The sequence continues at coordinate 23,949,539 of NC_080088.1, forward strand.
GTAGCATGCTGCCGAAAATATATTCCCTGTTGAACAGATGGATGAAAACAGTCGATTATTAGCTCAAAGATGCTATGGCAAGAAGATAGAAGACAAAGCAATAGCATGCATTTTGAATGCCATTAATTGATTCTTATTTTCAATAAATTCCTTTTGCATGGGTGGTGCTTGTAAAAGGGCAAGGGGTTTTTCCTTTTTGTTGTCGTTTTTTGATTTTTTTTTCAATTTTTCAACTTGAAGTTAAACTTGTATTTTTCATTAAATCATAGTTCATTCTAAACATTATTCAAAATTTTTAGATCTTCCCCCACCACCAGATCCCCCACCAAGTCAGGGTTTAAGACAGCAGATAGGCCTGAGCCAGCATTCTGGTAACGTGGAAAATTCAACAGAGAGAAAAGGAAGCTCTCTAGAGAGACAACAAGCGGCCGACTTAGAAGACACAAAGAGCTCATTGGATTGTCCAGCTAAAACCGCCCTAGAGTGGCAGCGTCCAACCCAGGATTGGATAAACTCTACTGACCGCCAAGAAGATACACGGAAAGCCCCACACAAACAAGGGGTTAGATCAGGTGTGTGCCGCACAGTCCCAGGAAAGTGGGACTGCTGTCACGTGTTTGTTTCCTACCAGGTATTTTAGGAATGGCAATTGTTAATGGCTTCTGGAACACATTTGTCTTAAATCTGTCCAAACTAGCATTCTTTGGCAGAGCTTAACAGCAAACATTCAGTGTGGCCTAGTCCACAAGTTAACCCAGTATAAGGTCTTTGATCTTAAAAACCTCCAGGTTTCATCAACAATGCTCAGAAAATAGCTTGATGTTGATATCCATGAACATCTATATTGAGTGTTTTTAAGAACACTGAATTTCTTCTTTCATGTCAACTTAGTCTACTTGATTGAAGTAGCCACTCGTTTGAAAAAGAGCTCACAACATTCAAAAGGGGGAATTAATTTAGCTCACAAAACTGCAAGTAGATGTCCAATCAATATCATAAGGTTAGAAAAGGTGGAACTGAGTTCATATGCTATCCAGCAGACTAAATGATGTTAAATGTTAACATTTGGAAGAGTTCTTATTTATAAGAAAAAAAAATCCTGGAAGTCTGACAACATAAACCCCATAATTCCTGCTTGGATTTTTTTGGGGAGGATGTAAATCTATTACACAAATATATTTTGGGGGGAACTTCCACTTTTGTTTAGTACCTACTAGAAATGAACACACAGACACACACTTCTATAAAGCATCCCTTTAACTATTCTCTATTAATCTGTACTCGGTCTTGTCTAAGTATGTCTTTGCCTCATGCATTTTCCATAATCACATTTTTTCACCATGTGATGCTCAAGTCTTGGAAAATTCTTTTGTGAAAGGGCCATAAAATGGCAATCACAACATTGAGATTTAATTAAATATTTTGGAAAGTTACCAGCTGTAAAAGAAATACAACCTGACCCTTTTTATTAAAAAGTAGCTAAGGAATGAACTGGTAAATTCAATCAGATGTTTTATTCACTAAATAATGACATATACCCAGAAAATCAGAAGAAACAATAGTGGAGCTGGAAGGGATGGGAGATGAGAAATGACTGGAATAAAGAGAAGAGGAGCTCTAAGCATTAACATATTGATTGTAACACATAATTTATTTCTGGAAAGGCAATATCTAAAAATAACATTAATATATTATAATTAATGTTTGGTTCTCTTTTAATGAAACACAGAACCTTTCAAACAATAGATTTCTGGCTCAAGAAATAAACAGAAATTTAAGATTCATATTTAATTCACTAATATATAGTTCTAGTTCTAAACTGATTGAGACAATATTGCCATAATTTAAACTAAAACAAAAACCATGTTTCCTCAGTCTTAATGGAAAAATTAAATTGAGCTTCACTGAACTCCAGAAATAATTCTCAGACATTATATTTGTTTAGTAAAAATAATGGTTCTTTAAAGCAACACTCTGTTTCGATGAATTTAAACCTTGAAAATACGATTCTGTACTTATCCCAATCTCTTAATCCCATCCCTCTCAGTGTCTGTGTTAGGAAATGTTGCCTGTGTGTGGAAATACCTTTAATATTTGGGACTGCTTAAACTTCATGGTTTTAATTTTGTTCAAGAATGGAAAATAATGTTTGGGTTTCGGTTTGACCCCTGTTTTGCAGTTCAATTTAGTCTTTTATGACTTGTTTCTTTTTTTTTTTCAGAGGAGTCCTTGGTACCCTACAGCAAGCCCAGTTTCCCATCTCCAGGTGGGCACAGCTCTTCAGGAACAGCCTCCTCAAAAGGGTCCACTGGCCCTCGGAAGGCCGAGGTATTGAGGGGCAGCCACCAGCGGAATGCCAGTGACCTTCTGGACATTGGATATGGGGGCTCAAATAGTCAAGGACAGTTTACAGGTGAATTATGTAAGTCTTTGGGGTCATTTTAAAGGCCATCGTGATTCAGAAAGTATATTGGCCTGATGGAACCACTATATTAAGCGTATTTCTGAATGATAGAAAATTTCCTCTGCTAATAAACAACCAAATTATTTTGTTCAGGATTGTTCATAAGTTAAAGGATAAGGTTTATAGCAGTCAGTGATGCAAACGTATCATGGGTATTTCAAGTTATTTAAACTCTATATCAGTCTTTTAGTGCCTGAAATTAAACTTAATATTTAAAGTTAAATATAATTCATTTGGTCGGGGGCCTCTTTGCACTTTTTCACTGAGTACAATAAAGAAAAGGATGGAAATTCTCCACTCGATATTTTGTTGGTTCATTGTGAGGGGGACTGAATGTAGTATCTCCTCCTTAGCACTGAGATGATTTTGCCTCTCCTGTTAGCTTTTGTGAACCTTTTCAGCAGTTCCCCCTACTTGAATTGGTCTTTATTCTTACATTTTAAAAATAAACAGGCCGGGCAATGGTGGCACATGACTTTAATCCCAGCCCTCGGGAGGCAGAAGCAGGCTCATCTCAAAGAGTTTGAGACCAGCCTGTTCTACAAGAGCTAGTTCCAGGACAGGCACCAAAGCTACAGCAAAATCCTGTCTCGAAAAACCAAATCAACCAACCAATAAAGAATTAAAAAGAGATAACATAAATTCTTTCTACATCAATTTTCTCCCATGAAATGTGGATCTGCTGGTGGTTTTGTGTCAGTGTTGGAACTAATTCATCCTGTGATGAAGGCAGATTTCTGACAAAGCTGCAGAGTTCTATACGAATCTGAATTACTACTACCAGCTACTGCTAAGTTTGTTTTTATGGCTTGTTTATAACTTCTACTACGATTCACACATGCATGGGTTCTTTTTTTTTCCATACTTTACAGTATCTGTCATCTGATAAGTACTGCATGAAAGCCTCCATGTGCATCACAGATCTATAAGCTTCCTAGTACTTCCCTGCCCTAGTCAGTCTTGAAAGAGAATGACTTAAACTCACAAATGCAATACTTAGGTGACAATCTTTAGATGACTGTCTGGCTGCATTGATTTTATTGCTATCCAGGATAGAAGAATATTTAACATATGAGAAAGCTATATTTATGAATATTGTTTTTTTGTTTGTTTGTTTTTTTTCAGAGTAACTGAGAGGGGACATACAAAGATGCTCTGAGGACCATCAGGTCTGAACTCATGGAAGTGATTACATTTAACAGTGCAATGAACATTTTCTTTATTTATGTACTATTAAAAAACTGTAAATGCAATGTAAAGACACACAGCCACATGTATCCCACAGTTATTTTCTTGTGTTCTCCTCTTAATTACACCACCTACCTTAACTCTTTCTTGTCAGGAGTATATAAGAAAAAGAAAGAAAACAAAACTCACCCTCCAGGAAGAAAAGGATTTCCTCTGTATATAATTTCTTTTTTGCATTGCTATGCAAGCTCACTCAACTCTGTTCAGATTATTGTCTGTTCTTATTGGTCTGTTGTACTATATGTGAATTAATGGGCTGTGGTGCCATATATTAACTTTTAATTGTGTAACTTTTTATGTTTAAATTTTGCACTGCAATTTTATTTGGTGATAAGCACAAATCTCTACTCCTCATGACATGAAGAAAAAGATTGAATGTGAAGGGAGTTTTCTGTACTGTAAGTTAAGTTGGGTAATACTGGTGTAACCAATTCTGTGAGATGGTTTTCATTTGGGGGTGTAGAAATAGGAAGATTCGAAGGAATGATAGTGTTGGCAAAGTCTTCTCAAAACATCAGATATTGCGTGAATTTTAAGAAGGAGAAAGATGGCTTTTACTATTGAAAAAAAGCACGGGTCAAAAGAAATAAGTTTAAGTCTAGAAGAATATGGGTTAAAGTATGTTGGTAGCAAAGATGTACTAACTTGCTGTAAAATTATAATTAAAGTTTTATTTAGAATCAACTTTACCGTCATTGTAATTGACCCAACTGAAAATTACAATGAGCAAAATGAAATTAAGGTGTTTCAAGAGATCTGTATTTATACTACAGCTTTTAAAAAATAACTTGCTTGAAAGACCATAATTAACCTTTTCAATTCATTAAGTCAGAGTATAACATGAAGTTCCCCAAGGAAACAAAGAATCAACTCTAGAAATTTTAGCAACTAGTTAAAGAAACAACTTGTTATTAGGGCATACTCAAGCCAATTTTGGATATTGCTCATCTTTCTAATACATGTACAGTACATACTAGAGGATGTGGCCACATCACTTAAGTTCATTACTTAAAAATCTAATGCATTATACATACAATTTTGTTTTTAGTTTGATTAAGCAGTGAAATTGATGCCACCAAATGTATAGGCAAGTTGTTAAGCGCTTAACTTAAGTAACTTAAGCAGTACTCACAGTATGTTCAGTTAACAATTAGTAGATTTATTGGACTAAATATTTTCTAGTACATTCTCAGAAATTGGCTACCAACGAAAATCTGTTTGACCCATTTTGAATGAGTAAATTGGAAAGAACAGTCAAACGGGAGAAAATGCATGTTTATACACTTTTTAAATAAAACCAAATCTTGTAAGTGGACATTAATAACAGTGTCCTGCCTCATTTGTTTTCACGACTTTGAGAACAAGGAGTTTCTGGACATCAATTACATATGCTCAAAATAAATGTGACTTTGAAATGTATGTTAGCTACTGTACATGTATGTAAGTCGAGTAGATGATAGCCTTCCTCAAATTACCACTTATGACATTTTCCCATGTGCTACCTACACAATCTTAAATTTGAGTCTTGCCAATGTTTTCTATTACTTTTTCTTATGATATGTTCAATAGATGTTATCTTAAAAAATATTCATTGTGATGGTCAAGATATTCAGTTTTCAAGTAGGAGTCGTTTTGATTGACAATACACACTGTGCATTATTGGCTCAGATGCCAATTCATATGACATTACAATATGAAATACATAAGTTCATGGTTTCAAGGCTACTGTACCACACAGACAAGCAGAGAATGTGATGTTCTTCGTGGGTCTCAAAATTTTCTTAGTGCCATATAGTTAACTTTCTTCACTGAAGGGACAAATAATTCTGATACAACTTTTAACAACTTTTTACCATCAGTGCCTAAATTTTATTGAAATTTGATGTCTCTGGTACAAGGAAATGGGAAAAGTTGAACAGTTTCTGTGAAAAAGAAAGAAAAATGTAAACACAATGACTTTAATTTTGCATTTACATAGTTCCTTTTTCTATGGCTTCTATTTAAAAGCATAGGATCTTTTAAGAAACATATTTAGTTAGATTTTCACTTCATGTTCATGAATAACATAATTTAGTGTAAAACAGTATAAGTATGGTAACTGACATTGACAGATTATTATTAAACCAAGTCACAAGAAATGAGATCTTCAGATCACATGATGGCTTAGAGAATTATTTGGGATTATAGCACCATGTCTTCCTCATTGTCTGCAGTATAGAATTATAAACAGTTAGATTGTGTTCATACAGATTACAGACTGTGATTACTGCAAAATCTTTTACCCAATATCTGCCAGGAAGACAAGGAAACATGCTATGACCATTTGAATTCAGACATACTATCACAAACAGAAAGGTATTCATCATCTAGGTATTTGTACAAATACATTCATCGTTAATATTCATATTGTTGACAGAGGAACACATACCTTATGAGAGTCCCGTGTCTTCCCTTTTTGAAGTCAACTGAATGTTATAGGAAATATACTGAGCTCACTCTTCTGTGAGCCTGAACAGAAACCTGCATAAGCCATCAGAAGGAATTCTGGGTGGAAATGAAACCTCATTTTTTGCTCATAGGCAATATTGCTGTGTAGTCATGCCAGACCCAAGCATAGCTTCTTTCAGAACAGGCAAAATCTCCTTAGGGAATGCAAGAAAAGCAGCCCCCAAACTCAGGTATGCCAGTATAAGCAGTGGAGTCTGCCTACCCTTTCCAGGCCATTTTACAAAAGTAATTTAGGTAAGGACAGCACTATGAAAACATTGAACTCCTTCACAGCATTTGGAGAAGCTCAAGGAAGTATATAGGAAAGTCAAGACCAATGTGTAAGACAACACACGACCAAAGTGAAGTAAAAGCTTGCAAATTTACTTACTTTGACTAACAAAACAGATCTAGTATGTTCTATGTTATAGTACAATATTCTACATATTTATATACATTTTCGGTAAGATTTCAGTTGCAAGTTTGTAAGTGATTTCATGAAATACTACCAAGTTTTACTTAGTGAATTTATGCAATTTTTCATTGATGATAAAACAATTGCTGCATCAATGAGCTCATAATTGCAGATCACTTCCCTGAGAATTGATCTTGTCAATACTGAAGATATGCAAAACCATAATATTCACTACTGTTAGCTTGTTCATCTACTTCTGTATATTGTGGGTGGGGGAAAACTCTGTCTTTCCACATTATCCGAGAGGTGAAATGATTTTTTCTTTGTTTTATCATAATGGTTACTTCAAATGAAACCACATACATTTTTAAAGGACATGCCATTTACAGATATTTTTTACTCTCATAATTTTAAAAGTGTTCATTGTGATTTTAAAGTGTTACAAGATAATAGATTTTGTGGCCGTGGGTAGACTTTTTATACTTTGTTTTATAGATGAATTTTTTTCAATGTAGTTTGAGTCACGAAACACTATCCCAAATCTTGTTATGTTTCATTTGATGTTATTAGATCAGCAAAGAAATGGGCATAAAATTGATTCACAGTATTGTCAAAAAGTTGTGTATTGTGTATTCACTGGGAAAAATAAAAATATATTCACATTTCAATTTTGTAAAAAAAAGCCATTTATGTAAAACAAATTTGTCTGTGGACAAACCAAAAATAGACCTTTGTGTCACTTTGGGAGCTCTGTGGATATTTTTGGCCCTATTCATATTTCTTTTAATAATTCAGAGATGGATCAGAAGTGCTAAGTAGGAAATTATGTTGACTAGGTAGTCATGATTAAAAGACACTAATAAAGACTACAAGTATTTAGAATTATACCTCCTTCTCTGTCCAGGACTAATTTGCAGATCTATTCCCCCCACATACACATAATGATGTTTAGGTAAGCAGCAAACTTATTTGACCAACAGAACTACTGTACTGATATTTTGAAAGGTAAGTAAATGCAACTGGAAGCAAGTGGTCCCCTTTTGCTTGTTTGTCTTAGAGAGGTAATGATGCATCTCTGTTAGGGTATAAAGACTAATGCATCAATTCAGGGAATGAGTAGAAAAGTATTCTCTCTTGTACTTCATGAATATTCCAATCTTTTAAATTAAAAATACAATTATAGGTCACGATTCTTGCCAAAATAAAAGATGCATTTATGTTCATTAATAATCACAGTAACAATAAAAATAAAGAGAAAACTGGGAAAATCATGTTACACTGAAATGTTCATTTTAAAGTATCTTTAAGGAACACATAGTAAAAGTACTGTGTAATTCAGTTACATTTATTTTAACTAACTGAGGAGGGAATAAGATACTATGAGAATAATTATAAATAATGTGCACAGTGTGGTGAAAATATATAAACATGTAAATTAAAACAATCTACCAGTTACCTGTGTGTCAAATGACAGAAGAATGAGAAAACCACCATTATTTTATTGAATCTCTATTTTGGAAACACCAAGACTAGGAAAATGTGTAAAAGTATCAAAACAGTTTATACATACTTTCTTAATTATTGCATATACAAACTCAAGAAAAGATATGTCATTGTTACGAGAATGCTCACACAAAACATAATAATGTATAGTTCCAATTTAAGAAAACCTACTTTATTTTGTTCAGATAAGAGAGCAGATCTCAGGTTAAAATTACTTTCCAGAAAAAAAATGTGAAATAATACCAGATATTACCACAAATATATTTTTAAGAGTTAAAAAGGAAAGATGAGTTTACAAGTTTAGCTATTAGGGTCAAAGCACTGACATGCACACACACGTATATATGTGCACTGTAAAACATAACCTTCAGCCTGATAGACATAAATAAGGAATTGAGGGAAGGATCTATTATAGATTTGTTCATTGCTATTGCTTTATGCATCATATTTAAGACAAAATTAGGAAAGTAGCTAGCCTTTGCATTGTCTAATCAACACAACTTGGTTTTGCAGTAGAAACCTGTGGAACAACCTGGGCAAGTGAGTGTGTGTGTATAGACAAACAGCAGTGTATATTACCAGAATACCTGATATTACCAAGATATCTTATTATATACTCAGGCATATAATGTTTGATACCCATGTCTTATTTGTATGTTATATGTTTGAATGAGTGCATTATATCACAATCAAAGAAAAATACATTGCACTCAATTGGGCTAAGATTACATTTATCCCGGGCCACTTTACCTGTTCTTTCTCTGAAACAATAACACCACGTTATTCTTTACTTAAACTGTAGGCCTCGCTAGATCTAGCCTTTAGGCAGAAGACATCTTTTAGACAATTTATTCTGGTGTTTTTTAAAGCAATACTTTCCAATATTTTGCATCTGAATAATTGATTTATTTACTGTTTGTTCACTTGTTCCATTTAAAAGAAAGAATAGTGCTTCTGAGCTTAAATTAAGTATTCAGGGTGCTTGAAAGAAAAGTAACCTTTGTCTTCAGAAATAGATTAATATCTTCTGTTAAATCTTGCCCTGGTTTCTAGGAAAGCATCATTTGATTAATGGTTTGTGCTAAGAGGAAAGACCAATAAACAAAGCTTTCAAATACATTCCTAAGCAATAAATTCTATGCCAACTTTATTTGCATCTCCCACTTCCCTCATGTTATCCATGTTCCTAGGCATTCTCAAAATAGTCTATTGAATATTAGTGACTATTTAAAAACAAAGAACACAGGGTAGATATTTCTATACTAGTTGATGTCTTTACGAAGGCATTAAAATCTTTATAAAGTATTTTGAAATTACATTTAGTCTCTCTGTGTGTGTGTGTGTATACATACCATAGCACATACATAGAGAACCGAAGATACCTTGAGGTAGTCAATTTTCTCCTTCTACCATGTAGTTTTGGGGACCAAACTTGGATTTTCAGAGTACCCGTGTCAATTCACCAGTGATGGTGCTCAAATCTTCCATGACAAAGATCTTTACCAGGAATATCTTATGATACTGGTGCTATATGAAACCCACCTTGAAAAAACAATCTGCCTTATTGTTCATGGCCATGGACTTTTTATCTTTCAGTGTCCATTAAAGGCCATCCCTTGCTCTTTTTTTATTTTAAGGCAAACATTGAGACATGAGAGAAAAAAAAAACATGCAAATATCAGGTGTTCTGTGGAGATAACAGAAAATCATATTCAGTGAGAAATTAGTTCTTTAAGTTGTTTCCAGAACTAAAACTTCTGTGCTCTGCTTTTCCAAAGGCAGGATTGCACAGTGTTCTTTAAGTCTCCATAATTCTTTTGAACACTTGAAGTTTGAAATCATTAGGCTGCAGTTTAGCCATTGAAGTGCACCCAATACCTTTCATTAAGTTCAAATCAGAGTCCCTCTAATCGGATATTGTTTTTAGCACTAGTGTCTTATCCTTCTCAGGTTCTGTGTTAAGTGGAACTTGGCTAAAAATAATAGAAGGCAGCATAAAATTTAGGAATGTGATGCTTATCTCAGCAAGATAAACACAGCTAAGTCTCTGTAAAAATTGAAAGAGTGCTAGCTAGTAATCACAGAAATCAGACTACTCAGAAACGTGTAAAGGCAGAAAGATAAAAGAGAAAATGGACAACTATTATGGTCATTGACTGGCCATGAGTACAAAATAGCCATATAAGAAATAAAAGTAGGATTGTGGGTATACTTATTTAAATTTACTCAATTTGTTTAGAATAGCAACAGATCAGCACAGTAGGCAGATTAAAATGTTCAAAAGAATATGATTTGGAAAAAAAAGATGCTGCTGAGTAACTATTATTCTGAAAAAGGTATGGGTAAGGGAAAATGATGCATGAGGAGAGTAATGAGCCATGATTGTAAGAGAGGAGAAACTCAGAGTGTTTCAGTAAGTGTGAAAGCATTGCATTCTTACCCAAAAGTCTACAAAGTATTAGCAGACAATTTAAAAAGAAATAAGACAACAGAGTGAAGAGCCATGGTTGAACATGAGAAGAAATTTAAATTTTACTTGAGTACTTTAGGAATGTGTTTAAATTTTACATGCTATATAATTTTGATATAAATTAGTTCCAGGGCACATTTGTAGTGTATAAGAGAGCTACTTTTTTTTGTTTTTAGTTTCCAGAATTCAAAGAAAGTTTAAAATGTACAAAAAAGAATAAAGAACTATTTTCTTCATTAATATTCAAATTGAAAATATGGTGTTTCTTTTCTGATATTTCATGTAAAATAAACATAATCCTTAAAATGTAGGGCATAGGCAAAAAACAAAGTAGAAACTCAAATATACACTCATATACATGAATACATATATGCACATTCTTATAGGAGGATGGAGCAAAACGTTTTCAGCTCAGAGGTGGTGGATGACTCCAGGAACATAGCACCTTCCAGACATAACAGGACAGATGCACATATAAACTCACAGAAACTGTAACAACATGCCCAAAACTTGTGAAAATTGAGGCACTGAAGCCAGAGAAAATCTCTACACTGAGAAGGGGAAGTGAACACAAATTTCTACCTACAGTCAAGAAAGTACGTGTAATACATTCGGGAGAGCAAAAAATTCAGCCCAGCCAAAATCCAAAACCTGTGTTAAGTACACACACATACATACATGTACTTACTTGTAAAAGTATCACCACCATATATAGCTTATGCATATGAAGAAAAGATATTTGATACTTAAATAGCAAAACATTATTTTAAATGAATAACCCCATATTTTACAAATAACTTTGTGCCCAGAGAATTTTAATAGAGTAGGTAAACATATAATAATGTCATGATACAGGCATGGCTTTACCACTAGAGTAGAAGAAGAAAGTGAAGTAAAACATCTAAGATCATAAATGATGCCAAAATATTTTTTGAGTGGTGCATATAAGTGATAGAAAAGGTCAAAATGGAGCCCGGGAAACAATGAAGGTTGGTACATTGGATGATAATCCTGATTGAGCTAAATGAACCTGAGCTTAGCACTGAGTGGAACGAACTTATAGGGGATATCTCAGGACGAAGAAACGAAGCAACACGCTACATTAAGCTAAAGGAAAATGTACTCTGGTTTGGGAGCCAGTTACAGATGACAGTATTTGTGTTTGGTGGAATGAAAACTATGGAAAATACATTATATGGTGCTCCACAGAGCAGGAAAACAAGCCTCAGGCTCAGGCACTGGGAGTCAAGTCAAGAATCTCAGATGGAATAATCCGTTCTGGGGTACTCTTTCTCAGAACAAGAGTTGTATTGCTGGGCTTCATTTCCCCTAAAGTAAAGGCACCAATCCATGAGGTCGCCTAGCGTATTAAATACAGAAGAAATGTCGTATAGAAAATAATAAACGAGAAAGTTAATGGCACAGCCCATTTGTCAGACAGCAGTGGAATAAGCTGGGTGATGTAGTAGGGGTCAAAGGTAAAAGGACTACAGAGGAGGTAGCATTCGTGTCTGAAATCACTAGATACCTGAAAGGGTGCAGACAGAGTCCTACATGGCCACTTCACTGTCTGGGGAGAATCCTCAATGCTCAGAGGAGAGCCTAGCCTTTGGAAAACAAAGAGTCAATTTCATCTTCAACTCCCATGCTGTCAAACTTGTTATTCATGTGGTAAGACTCAAAACAAAATATGCTAAAAAGCCTAAATCTGCAAACGAAATACATAGCATAAATAAGATCATGGACTATATTTGTATGAAGGACATTTCATAGAAACATCAACAGGAAGTGTGAGATAGAAGCATGATGTGACTGACTCAGCTGAGCACAGTCAGAGTCAGAGTGACTTTTCACCCATGCGCTAGTGAATGTAGCAGAAGCAAAACAGACCCCGAGGCTCAAATAGGAACTTCATTAGAGAAAATTAAGAACAAAAGACAGTGAAGATAAATCTTGCAATAATCTGCCTGAGGATCAAGCAGTAAAGAAACACAGACAAATAAAGCTATAACCTGGAGAGAACGGATGAATGACAACAAAGATAACAGTGGGTAATAAAACTTCAAGAGAAAATTGGAATGAAAAACAAAATGTGGTCTTTTTCTTTTCCTCCCTCCTGTCACATCCTCCCCAAGACCATAATGAGTTGTTGATTTTCTCTTATTAAAGACCAACAACAGAAAGTCTTGGAAACATGAAAAATAATTAGAGTGTAGGACTAAATATGGGTAATTATAAAGTGGCAAGACACAATTAATCACCCATTCCCTGAAAACATCTTTTCTAAAATAACTCTCCAGTTGTAAAAGGCACAAGAATTTTAGTTTTATGGTATTCTTTTACACACACACACACAAACCTATTGGCTAGCAGTAGAAATTTCCTATAAATCTTAGGGAAATAATCAACACACATGTTTAGATAGGAGTTTGTTAGAATAGTTTTCCAAGGTTCCACTCGACCCTGCCCTCCTCCCACGGCCACCCTTTTGTCTGCGGGATTCTTGGACTACCAGGCGTCCCTCTTTCTGTGCTGAGGAGTTCCATCCAGACGGAACCTTCATCCGGCTATGGATGGAGATAGAGACAGAGACCCACATTGGAGCACTGGACGAACTCCCAAGGTCCAAATGTAGAGCAGAAGGAGGGAGAACATGAGCAAGGATGTGAGGACCACGAGGGGTGTGTCCACCCACTGAGATGGTGGGACTGATCTAATGGGAACTCACCAAGGCCAGCTGGACTGGGACTGATGGAGCATGTGATCAAACCGAACTCTTTGAATGTGGTTGTCAGTAAAAGCTGACTGAGAAGCCAAGGACAATGGCACTGGGTTTTGATTCTACTGCATGCAATGGCTTTGTGGGAGCCTGGTTTGTTTGGATGCTCACCTCCTAGACCTGGATGGATCAGGGAGGACCTTGGACTTCCCGCGGGGCAGGGAACCCTGATTGCTCTTAGGACTGGAGAGGGAGGGGGAGTTGGGGGACTGGGAGGGAAATGGAAGGTGGGGAGGAGGTGGAAATTTCTAATAAATAAATAAATACTATTAAAAAAGAATAGTTTTCCAAGTTAAAAATATGCACCTGTTGACTTTTAATTGATCTCTCTCTCTCTCCCTCCCTCCCTCTCTCTCTCTCTCTCTATATATATATATATATATATATGTATATATATATATATATATATATATATATATATATATATATCTGTGTGTGTGTGTGTGTGTTTGTGTCCATGTTCTTTCTCATTACAGATTATTACTGGAGATTTCATGTTTACCATGTTAATATTACATGTTGTTAAAAGGGGTGGTTCTTTGTGTTTTTAAAGACATGTCAGTTTATTTTTCCAGCCATTGTAAGTTTGGAAAATCATTTTAAATAAAGATTGAGGATTATAAGAATGAACAATACTGTTCTAGTTAGTACTTTATTGCTGTGAAGAGACACAATGACCATGGTCACTCTTATAAAGGAAAATATTTAATTGGTGTTGACTTACAGTTTCTGGCGTTTAGTCCACTATAATTATGTGCAGCCAGGCAGGATGCTGGAGAAGAGGTTGAGAATTCTACATCTGGATCCACAGGCAGCCAGAAGGGACTATAAGCCACTGGCTTGTCTTGACCATTTGAGACCTCAAATTCACTCCCTTCAACAAATGCATTTCCTCCAACAAAGCCACACCCACTCCAGCAAGGCAATTCCTCCTGTAGAGCCACTTCTTGTGAGCCTATGGAGACCTTAAGCTTCTGACAAAATTTTGAATCATGGAGCTGTGTAAATACTGAGTTGATTTGAAAATGCTAGCACCCACTGAAGTCTTTTTACTAAATAGAATTGCAAAAATGGTGATTCCATTTGCCAAACTGTCCATTCTGGGTTTCACTAAACATCCCATGTACCAAATCAGATGTGATAGCACACTCTTGTGTTCCCAGACCTCCCAAGGTTGAAGCAGAATTAGAAAACCTCGGCCATTCTCACCTCCATGATAAGATCGTTTCTCCACATTTTCCAATCAAACCAACCAAATACTCATGAGTTCTAGTCACGCTATACACCAAGTATTTCAACAATCTGTTTAACTCCTCAGATGTTATCCAACATACAATGAAAAGGAAAAAACAACCTGTCAAGTGAATGAGTGCATCTAAGACTTTCCATCCAGGTACTTATGAATGTGGGAAATAATATATCTGTGGAAAAATCTGACATTGTCTAAGCCAAACTAAAAAAAATAATGTAGAATAGGATTCAGAAGACTTTGAGCCTGTTTTGCCTTTAGAAATCGGCCCCAAATGTTTGGAATTCAGAAGGACTCTTATCTCACACCCAAAGACAAGACTATTTCTCCCTCTATTTTCATAGGGCAGGAGATTCCCCAATATGCCTCATATAGTGACATATCATCCTGCACAGTTGCACTGAACAAATAAATAAGCAAATAAAATAAACAATAATAAATAAATGGAATGGAATGGAATGGAAATTATTCCAATGGTTTTCCGACTTGCTGGGTACCCACTGCTGTTCTTCTTTTTGTTTTCTTCCCTTCAGGACAGGAGACTCTGTTAGAAGCTTATTCAGCTATCGTAGTCTGGAAACACACAACTTTATTACTAGAGAGGAATTGTGCCTTAGGATATTTAAGTGATATTTGATGAGACTTTAAATTTTAGATGTTGAATCAATTGATGCTAGAATGGTGCTGGAATTTGGTGGCTGCCAGTTTGAAATGAATACATTTCCCATGTAAGTACGTCAGGAGGGTATCCTAAGTTTGATCTTCAGTACCAAACACAAACAAGCAAGCAAGCAACATCAACAAACATCGAAACCCAGGTATGGTGGCTTGTACTTAGAATTCTAATGGCAATGGGGGATGGGAGGCAGAGGTGGAAATACGAAGACCTGTGAAATCTAAGATCACTGTTCAGCCATCTTAACTTACTTGGTTAATTGCTGGTCAATGAGAGAATCTGTCTCAATTAAACAACAACAACAACAACAACAAAAACACCAAACAACAACAACAACAACAAAAAACCAAACATAGATCAAGGAAGGACAATCAAGGATGTCCTCCTCTTGCCTCTACTTCTCCACTTGCCTCCATTTGTGTCACATATGCACACACACAGACACACACGTGTGTGCATGTATGTGCGTGAATACACACATATAAATATGAAGCATAAAGCTATAAGCTAAATTATGTCTCCCTGAAATTCACATGTTGAAGCTGCAAGTCTCAATACCCCTGCATTTATAGACTGAAGGTTAAATGAGGCAAGGCAGATGGAGCACTAATTAGATAAACTTATTATAAGAGGAGGAGACAGCCAGGATTGTAGTTGATGGGTAGAGTTCTTGTTTGTCTGGCACAGGGCCTGGGTTTGGTATTTAAATCCACAAAAAAATATATTGGAAAAAAACGAAGACTCTTAGGTTCCTGTGTTTATGGCAACAAAATCAGAGCCATATGAGAGATGGTGTCAAGGCAGCAATGAGAAGCCAGAATGGGGCTTCTCATCAGAAATGGCCCTGTGGAATTTGATCGGCGACTTCTCTCTGGGACTAGATTTCTATGGTTTCATCTATGCAGTCGGTTTCTGTTTATTTGCTTATTGCTTTTGTTAGGATGGTTTGAGCTAATAATCAAAGTTATATTTTAAAACTTAGATGTTGAGCAGAGAAAAACAAGTCTTACTTGCTTATGCTTAACCCACTCAAGGTGGTTTATTTTGTTTTTTAATTGTCTCTGTTGTCAGCTTAGGGCAGAAGCCTGGGCTGGAGAGTTGGAGGACTCATGAATAAAACAGTGCATCGCTTTGGCACTGCTCTTCACTCCTGTTCTTTAGTCCAGACGGTTAATGATGTCATTGCAGGACACTCTGTGAAGACTATTGCCACCATACGCATCATTTGGCAGTGGTATACTTCCCAACCACCAGTTGCCAGGGCAACCCAAGTATTGATTGCTGTCATTTTGCTTCTGTTAGCTTCCTCTTCCTTTATCTTCTTTATCTTCTGAGTTTGCTAAAATATATTTATAGGAAAGTAAAACGTATGTCTTTGTATGTGTAGGGATAATTGAGACGCACATACGAAAGTGAAATAATTTTCTGTGCCTTAATCTTACCCTCTCTTTGCTTGTTTATTTCTTTTCCTCACCCCAGTGAATATAACAAACCACTAACTCCTCTTGTACTCTGTAATTTTAACAGAAGCAGAGCTATGTTCCAGAGTGTTTTCTAGGATCATTTTCACAGGTCCATGCACCCTAGATCTAGGAAACCATGCAAACCACACACAGGAAATGACAAACTCCTCTTTCAAAATATTAGTCCTAAATTTAGTCACATAAGAGACATTCTCATATGGAAAGAATCAAGTCCACTTGTGTCTCAAATTCTCATTAACATTTCATTAAAGAACAATGAGTGTGGAGTTGGAACACAAAGAAACTTCTAGTTCTCTCTGACACTAACTAACATGACAGCATGGGTCATTGTCATATGGCCTCTCACAGCCTATAAATACCATACAAATTTATCATATAATATTGGTCAATGATAGACTATATCCAAATGATGAACAGAGAGAAAATAAATGAAGTCAAACACATAAAACAACACAATCATCAACAGAATTTCAGGTTTCATATTGTGGAAGAAATTATACCTTTGTGAAAGGAGCACAAAAAAGACAAAAATATTAGCATTTTGGGTGACCTTACACCTGGGAATTACAACCTGCCTGCATATGGAGTGTGTGATATGTGGCTAGTACTCCAAGTTTACAAACTGTGTTCATTCTTAAGCCATAATAAAGAAGAGGTCCCATGATTTATGGAAGGACCAGAAAGTAGTGTGTCATTCCTGTTTATCAGCATTCTAGGTGCAGAGACTGAGGATCCCTGAGAAGTTAAGGCTTACATGGTAAATTGCAGGCCATTCAGGGTAAGCAGATAGACTCTATCTCAAGAAAGCATCCAAGATAAAACCTCAATGAAAAGAAGGGCTATGGTCAGGAGATGACAAGGACTGTGTGTGAAGAGTTGGGTTTTCATGACATTTGCTTTCCCCACAATTGCAGGAATGTATCTGCTAGGCAGTCAGAGGACACCCCACAGTCCATGATGCTGCTTTCTCTTGGGAGCATAATGAAATTGTATTTTGTTTTATAGCTCTTTTAGTTTTTGACTGCCCTAGTTATCTGATCCAAGAGGAAACAAAACATTATTCTCCTTATATGACATAGATTTATGGCAAGCAGAGCCAACAAATAAGATAATTCAATAAGTGACCAGAAGAGTACACGTATCAGCAGTAGTAACGTGAGGCTAAGGTGGCCGTACCTACAGACAAAATCTTTTAAATATATTGTGACTAAACAATTAGAGTGGCAGATGGGATAGACTGGCCTTCCAGAAGTCATCTCTAAGAATATAGAAAAAACCTGACGCAGAGAAATGAATGTCAGGATTATTAAAGCCTTAGGGTCTATGGAGCTTGGATTGGGACATACGTGCTATATTAAATGCAAATAAAATATAAAATAAATATACTGAATGCCATGCAAATAGTTTGAAGGATCCATAAACATAGGAGATTAATAACTTTAAATGTAGATTAAATACTTCCTTGGAGGTAAAGTAAAACACATAGGGAGAGAAATGTTAATATTCATTGTTTAGGACTTGAAGAAGAATGGAAAATAAAAATTATTGTCCATTGCAAAGAGCAGATGACCTGAAGATAGTAACTGAAACACTGAAGAGCTAAATTTTCTTAGATAAGAAAAAGGCGCACAAAACGCTTCTATTGGAAATATGTCCTAGAATCATCAGAACACTTCCTGGTAGTGTGATTATTTCGAGTCTGGGAAGCCAGGAACTAACAAGCCGCCTCCAGCAACATCAGGCAATGACTTTGGCTTTAGGACCATATTTGAAACTTAGAATATTATAAACTGCTTGCTTAACCATTTTTCCCCTGGAACTAAATTGTGTGGAAATTTTTTTCTCCTTCTTCAGTTTCTGTTGAAACTATGGTCCCTTTAGTCATGTATACTGCACTGCAAGTGCTACATAAAAATGTCCTCAGCCTTATATCTAGCATCAAGAAGTGGCCTTGGGAGGAGCACAAGACAGGACTCCTTTACAAGCCCTGAGTCTCAAACAGACTCTGTGGTCTCATTCTACTGCTTGCATAGGTTAATATCATTTAGAACAAATAGCATAAGAGTGTTTAGCCACTAAAATTATGGAGTCCCTTGTAGTCCTGTGATTACTGATTGATTTACTTCCTTCTATCCCTCTCAGCACACATATACACCACAGCCATATTTTAAAAGATTGACAGAGTGACATTTAATGAGGAAAAAATCAAGGCGAAAACAAGCCTTTCTTTATTAGATATATAGATCCCTACCTTGGCTAGATTTATAGTCTTTGTTATATGCAGCTACATAACCATAATGGAACCTATTGAATAACCTTTCCCCACCCCATTACAACTCTTAAACCTGTGCAAATTCTGTCTCTTATTTCACTGTCAAAAGTTTTGAAGTCTTGGGTTGTTGGGTAATTCCCTTGTTTCTTTCAAAGGACATGACTGTTCGTTAAGCTTGAAGCTATGGCCTTCATGTTTCTAGACAGTCACAAATATCTTTAAATGTCATTCAGGCATGACTGTGCGTATAAGATTGAGGAGGTTTTTGCAATTGGGTTCAGAGAAATGATGACCTTGCTGTCATTTATCATCAATAAGCCCCGGATGACGGTTCATGTCAACACTCTGCTGGACAGAAATGCCAGGCCAGGCCATTTCACCAGCATTCAGACAATGCTGTGGATTGCCCTTCTTGGACAATCTTCTTTATTTCACTTTGTTAAATTACTAAAGTTAAAGAATATATTTACTTCTATTGCAAGTAAGAACAAACTACTTGTCACGTGCACGGATTCTGTGAATTCAGGAAATACTTCTCAGCTCTGGGGACTATAGACAAGAATGTTCACTGAAAAAGGAAATCTTTATTACTGTAGAGCAGAACAAGCTGTTGATACTGTAGAGCTGTGACATTTTTCTAACTGGATTGCATCTGCACATTGAAAAGACAGGCAACTAGACTGTTGCTGAAGATAATAGGATCTGGGACTGGAAAGCCTTCGTATTTTATTAGGACTACATTGATCCCATTTCTCTAAGCCACCAGAGTGTTATTTCACATTCCAGCGTCTGCATAACTGCATTTCCTTTGTTTCTCAGTTCCATTTAAAATTCCCTGGCACATCTAGGCTAGTGAATGTCAGCAAAGATAACTATCAACATATAATGGTCTCCAACTACAGCAACGTGTACTTGAAAGCCCTAAATGAGCAAGTCTCTCTATAGTAAGTGGGAGCGAAGGGAGGACAAATTAACTCCAACCACTTGGTATCTCTGCCAGGGTTCATTTGCAGTTTCGTTGTGCAGAGATCATAATACTTACCACAGATGGTCAAGGAATGGGAAAATGTTCCATACATAAGACCATCTAAACTAAACGAGGGGCAGGTATTCCCCATACACATTGCAAAGAAACTTTATATAAAGCCTCAAAATCATGTGAGGAAAGGACATGAGTTGGTGCCATGAGCACATCCTAAAATGACAGTTTAATAACTTCAACAAAACTCTTGTTTCAGTTCTTGCACAAAAGGCCATGACAAATGAATTGTTTCCCAAGTATAACTCATTATCTCTACTGATTCAGTGAGCCTCACCTAAGGAGTAAACAAGTTCTGCAGAATTTTCATAGTTTAACTTGTGTAGCATGCAAGATACTTCCTTTCATCATCTGTCAAACATCCTCCCATGGTAAAACAGTCCCCATGCTTACCTCATCATGTGGCTAGTTAGACTTTCTCAAGATGCTGGATTTCCCTGTAACATGGGTTTCCTAGACTCTAAGGTAGATACTGTAGGAGTTCGTAAGATATTCCTTCAAGTATCAGCTATCCTTACTTCTTACACAAATTTTGTTACCAATAAAACATCATATCAACCCGGAATTAAGGCAAGACAATTTTACAAGGGCACAGAGATTGGGAAACCTGATTAGGGGAGGTCCAAATTACAGGACATCTGCTAAGATTCATGATAATATTATAGCTGAAGGAAATGTAACAACGTACTATGAGATAGGTACCATTCTACATCAGAATGTTCTTCAGATATTATATAATTGCATTCTGATAAATTGGCCGAAAGTCAAAAGCATTATTAATTAGACATGCACTCAATCCTGATCCTGCCAAGTAAAACAGAAAAAAAAAAAAAAAAAGCTTTGCCTAGTCTATCTTAAATGTACTCATGACTCTTGCATTATCCTATGCTTGGGGCAATATCATCTAGATAAAATCTATTTTATAAAAAAGGGATAATATATGATAGATTAATATAGATCCAGGATATGTAGAAACACTGCAGAATATCGAAAGCAAGCCAGCAGCACACAGTACACTATAGAGCACTGGTTGTATAACTTTATGGTCATGTAGTTCCTGAGAGATGTGACTCAAGGTCACTACCAAATATCAAAGGCGAATAACCTATGGAAAAACCAAAATCCAGTATTTAACTTTGCATTCTAATGAATTTATCTTGATTCCACATATTTATAAACTGGAGACTTTTTAAAGTCAAGTCATTATTAATGGGAGGCACCTTTATTTCCACTAGTCTTTCACTTTTAATCATTATAATAATCCACTGAGTTTTTTTTTAAAAGATGGTAAGTTCTAATAAATTAATTCACTGATTTTACCACATAGCACCATTGTATCCAAAGCAGTGGCTAGAATTCTAAGACAGCCCTTGTGATCTCTGACCCACATTGTCCTTCCCCTGACTGTTACATGACAAAAGGATTTTGTAGATTTAATTAAGGTTTCTAATTAGTTGACCTCAATATAGGGAGATTATCTAGGTGGGCCTAACCTAATCAAGGCTTTTAAAACCAGGGGATTTTCTCTGGTGAGCAGTAGAAGAGAAAGCCAGAGAGATAAAAAGCATACAAATGATTCAAGGAGCCACGCTTGACTTTGAAGATAGAGGCGGCATGAGAAGCTGCACTGATGACTCTTAATGCTTGCGAGTAACTACAGAGCGACATCCAACAGGGAAATCATAGCTCCAGTCATATAATTCCAAGACACTGTATTCCATCAGCTCTTTGAGTGAACTTCGAAGATAATTCACCCAGTGTCTTCAGGTGTGAACCAAGCCAGACTGTCCCTTCATTCAACTTTGTGATATATAATCAGAGATACATCTAAAATTTCCTGGATTTCTAAATAATAAAGTTGAGCTCAAACGTAAGTATTTTTTGTTTTGTCACTAAATGTGATAATTAGTTATATAGCAACTGAACCAATATATCTGCAGGACTTTTCATGATCTTACACTCTTCTCAGCATTTGTATTTGTCTGTCTGTGTTGTTACGTCAAAAAGACTACTGGCTGGGTGATTTATAAACAATAAAGATATATTTCTCACAAAATTAGAGACCAGCAAGCCCAGGTTTAAGGTTTGCATAGTTGTCTATAGAAATTCCTTCCTCTGGAGGGAAGGACAATTTGTAATCACAATTATGTGTAAAACCATGTAATTATGGAAGAGTTGGTATCTTTATAAGGACCTTAATACTGCTCATAAAGGAGAAATGATATGCCTTAATCACTTCTTAAAAACCTTACATTTACAAATAATAATGGGCAACAATTACATTTGGGAGAGAAAAAAGATTCAGACCATAGCAACTTCCATTCTTTCCCATTCATATCTCCCCATTTCTATATCACCCCAAAAGGGGCATATTCTCAAAAAATCATGTCATCAGGTCCTTCCATAAATTTTCTTTTGAGGAATTCAATCTAAATTAACACCGATGATTCTAGAAAATTGACAGAAGGGATAGAAACCTGGCCTGGGTCATTTACCTGGTGGCCATGTGAAAAAATTGTTTATAGTCATTAGATCATAATTGCTTGTATAGTATGTATATAGCCTTCCCCTGTGACAAGATGGTTTTGTATGAAGACCGGAAGGGGTAGTTTGGCTCATGCCATGCCCCTTCCACTTGTGCTATACAAAGAAGAGGTTTATTTTAGAGTTCATGTTACGTATCACTATGCTGAAGGAAGAAAATGACAAGCTGAGGGCATGATGTGAAAGTGAAATGGCCTCTCTGGTAACATAAACAGAGACATACAGCCAGAAAGTAGAGCACATGGAGAAACGGACTGAAAATGAGGTGACAAATCTACCAGAGTGAGAAGAATGCTAATTCAGAGAGGCAGTCTCTAAAATTAAACCAGAAAAGGAATGATATTCTGATACTACACACAGGGATCCTTGGTCGAATGTGCTTGAAAACATTGAGCTGAAGATTTTTATAGTTCTCTGTTATTGAAAACTTGACCAATTAACTCTGCTTGAGCATACTAACATTATCTTTCTTAAGTCTTTGCATGCAGATTATAGTGAGTTCTCCCCTGAAGAACACTCTCCCTGACAAAGACACTAATATCTAGAAGCAAATCTTAAGACATTCTCCTGTGCAGTGTGATCACAGGGAGAGGACACAGATAATTTACAAACAAGAACTAAAGGACTTGAGTAGTATTATACAGGTCAAATAAAGAGAGAATGTGTCTGGACAGTGAAAGGTAGATTTGTTACTTCGTCATTGGTTTGGAAAAGAGAATGTGGAAATAAACACCTGGGACTGATGCTCAATTTGCAAATCTTGATATAATATTTTCATCCAAAGAAAATGTGCTGTCAGGATTTACAAGAAAAAAAAAGCAGGGAGACAAAATGTCTCACTAGTATAAGTCACCCTCTTCTGCACTCATCAAAGCCAGAGTTCACGGAGAGCTATTGAGTATTCATGACATAAAAAAAAAAAAAATGCTGCCTAAGCATAGATGGGAAAAGTATGGTTTCATTGTAACAATGCTGATACAGTGACTATCTTTGAAAAGTTTGACTGGTCAGCAACACAGATAGATGTGGTGTCTTTGCTCTGTTATCATCTCTCCAGGGGACTCAGCTTGGTGGCAAGTGGATTATACCGGACTCCCTCTTCAATGGAACGGGCGGTAATTGACAGATATGCTCATATGAGTTTTCCTCATCTAACATTGTATTGGTGTAACATATAATGCTTACCATATGTCTGACTGTTATTTTATTCTCTGTAATATTTCTTTAAACTGGAGAACACATTTTAGAGAAAAGTGAGGGTATCGTCGAACATGTGCCTAGGAAATCGCCAGCTGTACTATTTGGTGTGACACCCAAAGCCTGGCAAGTAGAAAGAATGGTGCAATTGCCACCTGACAAGGCTTGGTAGAGCTGCATATCATGTACTAGTTTAGAAGATTGCCACAGGTGTGCTATGTGCATTTGATCAATAGCCTTTTACATCATTCACCATACCTAGAGGGTGTTTGCATAGATGGTGGGATGAAAGCTGAAGTGGAGCTGCCCATTGCTTCCAGTGACTCCATTAGAGAATTCTTCTTCTCTCTCTTTTATGCTCAAGGACAATTTTCTTTCCTATGTTGAGTTTTTGGAGTTCATTCTGAAAGAGGCAGAACTGTAGAACATATTTCAGCATTTTACTTCAAGAGATATTTTGGAAGAAGGAGTTCCTAGGTACAAAGGTGGAAGGACAAATTCAGAAAAGAGGAGGCAACTGAAGGTAAAATATGGTAACAATTTATATGAGGGTAATAACATGAGAATATGATCAATCATGGATAGACTAAAGAGAAATGATGATAGACCTCAGATCCCGATACATTTAAACGGCCTCTGACTGGAAGGAAGATGTCAAGGCTTCCTTAGACCTCAGCTTGTATTATTAGGGAGAGGGATTACCAGTTGGTCAAAAAAATGCAAAGCAGTAAAAACAAAACAAAAAACTCATAATAATGCAACTGGAAGTAGGCTAAAAGGAAACTATCTGAATAGTGTAAAAGAATACAAAGTGCATCTTTTTTTCTCCTTGCTCATTTCAAGTGAAACTCAGACTGGAGCCTCCACCTTCCATGGTTTCTAATTTCACCACTGTTGCTTTACCATCACCATTAAAAGCAAATTCCATTCTCCCTTTGTGAAGTGACTTTTAGGAAAGGTTCCATTGTTGTGTTCAGCCACTCTGAGATGGGACTTATTCTTCTTGGGATAGCCATTAGTACCAGCTTAGAGTCCGTCCATATTATAGAGTTAGACCAAGTTGAGATTTGGAGTATATCACTAGTTCATTTGTGCAAATCTCAGTACCTTTGAAACAACTCATGTATAATGAGATAAGTAACTGTACCTATGCCATTAGATGAAATAAGAAAATAAGATAATAGCATAAAAGCAATTAGAGTTCTGTGTTCAACCACTTAACAGTCACATTTCTAGACTTTTAAACAGGGGTTCATTTTACTGTGTGAAGTTTCTGAATGTATACTTGGTAAGTTGCGTCCATGTAACTTTTGTTTACAGACAGTATGTTACCACGTCTGGCACAGTGTTCTATATGACATATGATTATTAATACTCTTCATCAGTCACACACACACATGCGCACACAGATGATATGTATCACTTAATATTCCAAATTATGTGTCAGTCTCTTTTACCCTACTGGATACCTCTTAATGTTGGGGATTGTTAGCACCTGACTTGACAACCTAATAAGACAGCCTTACTTCTTTTGCGGGGGAGAGATGGTATCATTGTAAATGGGATTTCAGCTCTAAAAACCAAAGCCCTATTTCTGAATTATTGTGCTCAGTGATAACCAATCTTAAATGCTAACATGACAGAACTGAACATACCTAGTTAGCAAAGCATTCCATTGGGTTTGATTAGTAGAACATTTCCAGAGCCAATGAGAACAAGAAGCTTGAGCCTAAATAATTTAATCCATTGACAGGTTCGAAACCACAGTATACTATGAGGGTCGTGGAACTCTGCAAAGCAGGACTTGACTTTCTTGGAGGAAATGACCACCTGTGTATGTTTTCTGAAGGTGACCTCCTAAGACTGACTCTTCCCTCTTTATTTTCTGTTTCCTGGAAAAGCTTGGGTGGACAGTTTTGCTCCACCACATACTCGACCACAAGTCAAGAACAATGTAGAAGATAAAGAGAAATTATTGGATTATATTATGATGTAAAATAAATCTATGTGCTTATACACTGCTTGTGCTGTGTGTCTATAGTGATAAAAATCCTTTCATATACAAAGCTAGGACTAACCTGTTTACCTTTTTACCTCCAGTGCTAAATGGGCTCTATGTCACCTTTATGGTACTTATTGCTTTCTTATCATACCCAATATGGTATGATGGACCACACCCTCCTGAAGGGTTGCTGTGAACACCTTCAAAAAATCACTTCACTCAACTGCTGACTGAGATGAACCTAGCAGACAGGTTATCCCATAAAAGACCTGAATAACAGTGCCTACATTCAGCAGGAAGCAGTTTGGAGAGAAATAACTGTGCCCATATTCCCAAATACTGTTTATAAATGTTCTTTTACATTTAAAAGGGGATAAGATATAGGTATAAATAATTTGCATTGATATGGATTTTGCTTTAGTGATTTAAATTTAAGGTCAATTTTGTTATATGTATATGTATTTCTGATATTGATTAAGGTATTGTGATTGTGTAGCTCATGTAAAAATGTTATGTATATAAGTTGTTAATGAATAGTTATCTATAATAGTCAAGTTTGTAGTCATGTTAGATTTTCTAGATGTACATAGATATATTTTAGATAGACATGCTTCATATCTTTCAAAGACTACGGAATATGCTATTTAATGTTTTAATAACTTAGGTTTTTCATGACAATGAGACATGCCTGCTCCTGGCATCACCAATCTACTTCAAGAAGAAAGAAGATGGGCATCTAGGAGGATCCTTATGGAGTTTGATAGCCATTTGGGCAAGAAACTGCTCTTTCCTGGACTGTTGCATAAACTGGACACAAAGAACCCGCAGAGAGAGGACTACTGAACTTGCCTAAAGGTGAGATGATCTTTCGGGGTTCCTGATTCATGAAAGAGTCTGCGAGACATTCTGCAGGATACAGCAGATAGTGACTGAACTGCCTTTGAAATTTCCTGCGTCATGGAAATGTCTCTGGATACCACAGGCCTTTAGGCCGAAGATGGATGCCCCAACGGTACAGAGGAACTTTGGGTGACTGTCCAGGCAGCGAGATGTCTCTGTGATTTCTAGAGTTTTGTAAGTTGCTTATTTCTCATTTACTTAGGTAATATTATATCCTTCTGGAGTCTTTGATGGAGTTGAAGAATAGATAGATAGTTATAGTTTTCCTTTGTTATGATAAAAGATAAAGTAGATATAAATATTGTAACTGTAATTCTTGCTTGATAACTGTTTTGTTATATGTAATTTTGATGTTAAAGTTAAAGCCTTCCTTTTTGTTGTTTAAACAGAAAAAGGGGAAATGATGAAGGAAGGTCATTGGCTAATAATGAAACTGCCTTGGCCCATTTGATTGGACAGCCTTTAGGTGGGTGGAATAAACAGAACAGAATGCTGGGAGGAAGAGGAAGTGAGCTCAGATGCCATTTCCTCTCCTCTCTGGGCCAGATGCGATGAAGCTCCGACCCAGGATGGACGTAGGCTAGAATCTTCATGGTAAGTGCACCTTGGGGTGCTACACACATGAACAGAAATGGGCCAAGCAGTGTTTAAATGAATAGAGTTTGTGTGTTGTTATTTTGGGGAATAAGCTAGCCAGGCTACCAGGAGCTGGGGTGGCAGGATCACAGCCTGCAGCTCCTACTACAGTTCAGTTTTTCAAAATGTGAAAATCAGGATTATTGACTTTATGAATTGCTAAATTACTGATAAATTGTGGCGAGATGATGCATATAAAAACTTAAAACCTCGTTATGATATGGGTTTCGATGATACACAGGATAATATCTTTAAGATCTAGAAAATAATACCCCAACATACACAACAATTCTAAGTCCCTCAAACCATCCCCCACCTGTTAGGTTAAAATTAGCAAGATACTAAAAATTGCTGCAGGAAAATATTTGAGTTCAACTGGAATTATTTCAGGAAAGCTGGGTAAACTGAACCTGCACAGGAAAGAAATCTGTGTATAGAGATAAGGAGAGTAGAATGGGTGCAGCTGAGGGTGATGTGCACGAAGAGGCGGGGCAATGTGAGTGTGAAGAAAGGCCTGGGGTGAGAAAATACCACATCCACGCCCAACATGGCCAGAGTAGACAGTTCTCCTTTAAGATACTTGTCTGGATTTCTCTTCTATTCATTTCACTGGTATCATTCTGGTTTAATGTGTGGTGGAGTGTTGAGTGGATTTGCAGGAGTGTAATTATCGGGGTCTCCGAGAATATTTGGGAAAAATAAAACCAAAATTATGAAAGCTATTAATAGAATAAGGACTCCTAAAAAGTCTTTGACACAATTCCGACAACTCTCTTTACTCCTGTCTTTCCCACCACCATTCCTCTTCCATTCCCTTACATTTTTCCTCCTCTATCCTCCTCCCTCCTCTATGTCTTTATGGGGACCAGAGACAAAGTTAAATTTTGAGTTTCTGTGATGTAAATTTCCTGCAACTGCTGTTCCTTTGGAAAATGGAGGATTTTTCTGTTTTGTTTGTTTTTCAGATATATAAGTTGCATAATTTAAAATATATGTAGTGAATAAGAAATGTGTTTGAAATGAAAGATTAGTAATTAAAAATCAGAGTGGAAGAGATGCAGAATCAACTAAGTGATTCCCATAAATAAAGAGAAAAATTATATTCATATTTTGACTTCTGCTCAGAATAAGGTTTGGAAATTATCACTGCTTATTATACTTTCCCTGAAACAGCATTTTGAAATCTTGGGTAATTGGCATTTGGAATACTGCTCAGTAACAGGATGCTTGCTTAGCATGCACGAGGCCTGAGGTTTGATTTCTAGCACCAAGCAAAATAATCTACAACATGTGAATAAATTCAGTGATTTTACTTTTCTTACCTCAAGTTAATGAATATCTGTCTTATTTCTTAACTAGATACATTGGTAGCATATAATTATCTTTTTCCGTATTCTTTATGTGTATAAAGTTTAAATGCTTGTGTTTAACTTTCTCATCAGATTTTGGAGAGTGACTTCTCTCTACACAGCATCATTTTGATCTCTTGTATCAATTTCTATCATCAAAAACAATTATTCAAGAACAGTATAGTCAACATTTGCTGATCATCTCTCCCAGGTGTAATGTACCATCCCAGTTGTCCATGTAAAAAAGATGGCCTATGCACAGGCAATCAGCAGAGTTTCTATTGGTCACCTGTGGTTAAATATAAACTGTTTAAAATAGATGCTCAGAGAAAAATTCATGAAGTACCCTTTTGGTATTGTTACAGGTAAGACGGAAATATTTTTTAGGAAGTGAATAAAAAGTACATTTTAAAAAAATGTTCTGTAAAGAAAAGAAGTACTGTTAATAAAGCATTGTACTTGTTTGTAAAAAAAAAAAAAATAAATAAAATAAAATAGATGCTCAAGGACCATAAGTCTAGTGGCCATAGTACTAAGCTTCTCGTTCTGAAAGTTACAAAATACAGCTTTGTAACTCAGGACCCGAGAAGTCACAGTTGGCAGGGTTGAGTCCTGGCCTTTTTGCAATCAACCATGTTGTCCTCGCCTATAGTTTCAGGTCATGTGCCATGCTTTCAACATAGTAGAAGTCCTCTTAATACGTCCGAATTTACGCTGGAGAAATTTTAGGACTTGTTTTGCAAAGAAGTAAACAATTCCTCTCTGTCCAATTTTAATTTGACATGTTTAATTTTTAATTAGTGTTTATCCAGCCAAGCTTATACTCATCTGTGTATGCAAAATCTGCAATATGTGGGGGTAAGCAAGAACAAAGGAGTAATGATTACATATCATCTATTTGACATAATCATATTTAATAGGGTTGTATTATATTTGGTCTTATTTGTGTAACATTCACTGTATGGTAATCTTGGAGATTATTTAACTTCTTAAATGATCTCATTAATGAAAAGATATTTAGGACAATTCTAGATATAAAGCTGGAATTATAGCTTTTGCAAATATCTTTGTCCCGTACAATAGTGATTATTTCCAGAGTACCTGAACATTACTAATTTTAGAGGTTATGTTAATTAGTACTTCTGGTTGCAAAGTTAAAAAAAAATCTCATTTGAATTAATGAGATAAACTAGAGAGTATTTCAGCTCAAGAAATCCAAGAAACTAAGAAATATCCTAGGAAAGACAGAGGTGAGATGGAGGCCAAGGAGAACCTAAAAATCATACTTGGAAGGCTCAGACTTTCACAGATGTATTAAATTTTCAGTTATTAGTTCACATAATTTCTTCCAAATATATATTATAAAGCTTTCTTCTATACAGCAGAAATATAACTCTGGTTCTCATATTAAGACTTTAATTCTTT
Source organism: Chionomys nivalis (assembly GCF_950005125.1). Classification (NCBI taxonomy): domain Eukaryota; kingdom Metazoa; phylum Chordata; class Mammalia; order Rodentia; family Cricetidae; genus Chionomys; species Chionomys nivalis. Next base: position 23,979,678 of record NC_080088.1, read on the forward strand.
CTTTCTTTTCTCTCATCTCTGTCCTTCCTCCATATTGACTACCCTATCCCCTCAAGTCATCTTCCCTGCTCCCCTTCTCTTCCCTTTCTGCTCTCCCTCCTCCCACCATACCCATAAACCAATTTTGCCAGGCTATCTTATGTATTCCGACTTTGCAGGTGGATCTCTATATATTTTTCTTAGGGTTCACCTTGTTACTTAGCTTCTCTAGGATCATGAACTATAGGCTTAATATCATTTGTTTATGGCTAGGATCCATATGAGTATGATTAATACACACCATATTCATCTTTTTGGGTCTGGGTTACCTCAGTCAGGATGGCATTTTCTAGTTCCATCCATCTGCATGAAAATTTCAAGATGGTTATTTTTTTTTTTTTTTTTTTACCACTGAGTAGTACTCTAATGTGTAAATATGACACATTTTCTTTATCCATTCTTCAGTTGAGGGGTATCTAGATTGTTTCCAGGTTCTGGCTAATACAAATAATGTTGCTATGAACATAGTTAAACAAATGTTTTTGTAGTATGATTGAACATTTTTTAGGTATATGCCCAAGAGTGGTGTTGCTGAATCCTGAGGTAGGTTGATTCCAAATTTTCAGAAAAACTTTCATATTGATTTCCAAAATGGTTGTACAAATTTGCATTTCCACCAGCAATGGAGGAGTGTGCCCCTTACTCGATATCCTTTCCAGCATACGCTATTCATTGATAATTTTGATCTTAGCCATTTTGACAGGTGTAAGATGGTATCTCAGAGTTGTTTTGATTTGCATTTCCCTGATGGCTAAGCATGCTGAACATTTCCTTAAGTGTCTTTTGGCCATTTGAGATTGTTCTGTTGATAATTCCCTATTTAGTTCTGTACCCCATTTTTAATTGGGTTATTTGGAATTTTGATGTCTAATTTCTTGAGTTATTTATATATCTTGGCTATCAGTCCTCTGTCTGATGTGGGTTGAATTTTTGTCTTATTGACTGTATCTTTGCTTTGCAAAAGCTTCTCAGTTTCAGGAGGTCCCACTTATTTATTGTTGCTCTCAGTGTCTGTGCTTCTGGGGTTATATTAAGGAAGTGGTCTTCTGTGCCCATGCATTGAAGGATATCTGGATTGAGGGAGCCATTATGGGGCTAGCAAAAAATTTCCAGGAATTCACAAGGATGACCCCAGCTAAGACCCTAAGCTGTAACATGAGGGCCTGCTTGTTAGGGTTTATGTCCTGCCCAGTTCCCAACAGCTTGCAAGCCCCAAAGAAAATCACACAGAAATCTCCATAAGTTATAAAACTGATTGTCTCATTAGCTCAGGCTTCTTATTAGGTCTTATAGCTTATATTAACCCATTATTCTTATCTATGTTAGCCACATGGCTCAGTACCTTTCTCAGTGTGGCAGCTCACATCTTGCTTCTTTGGTTGTCTGGGCAGAACTGGGAGGAATGGGCTTCCTCCTTCCTAGTTTTCTCCTGTTCTCATCACCCCACCTCTACTTCATGTCTGGTTGACCTGCCTATACTTCCTTGGCTGGCCAATCAGCATTTATTTAAAACATGATTGACAGAATACAGACAATTGTCCCGTAACACTAAGCAACAGAGGAGAGGGTGTCCGAACTGACCTTGCCCTGTAGTCAGACTGACGAATATCTTAAATACCACCATAGGCCTCTATCCAGCAACTGATGGAAACAGAGGCAGAGAACTGCATCAAAGCACTGGACTGAGCTCCCAAAGTCTACTTGAAGAGTCCGAAGAATGCGAATATGAGCAAAGAGGTCAAGACCATTATGGGTTCACCCACTGAAACAGTTTACCTGAGCTAATGGGAGCTTACAAACTCCAGCAGGACAGGGAAGGAACAAGCTTAGGTCTAAACTAGTCTTTTTGAATGTGGTTGACAGTTGTATGGGGCCACTGGCAGTGGCACCAGGATTTTCCCCTACTGCTTGTACTGAATTTTTGGGAGCCTATTCTTTTTTGATATAGTAGGGAGAGCCTTGGACCTTCCCCAAAGCAATGTGACTTACCCTCTCTGTGGATGAGGTTGGGTGGGGTGGGGTGGTAAGTGCATGGAATGGGAGGAGAGGAATCAGTGGGAACTTGAATTGGTATGTATAATGAAAAATGATTGTTTTTAATAAAGATAAAAATATTTTAAATATTTGTAATGAGTTTATTTTGATTGATCTAGTATGGCCAAGTTATGAAACTGGAGTCATTGAACTTTATCTCTCTCTCTCTGTCTCTCTGTCTGCCTCTGTCTGTATGTGTGCATGCATGCATGTACATGTTCATACGTATGCGTGTGTGCCTGTATGCCTGTCTGTCTTTGGCTTTCTTTCTTCATTCTGTTTATGAGCATATATGCATATATATATATGGTATTTTATGATGTTTGTTCATGTTCTCACATCTGTATGCTTAGAAAATGGGTCCCCTAACATGACCACTCTAGAGAACATTACAAATAGAAGAAATTCTAGAAGCAAAGTAGACAAGCCAAGCAATAGATATCTAAAACTTGAAGTAGGTTTTAATGTAAAATCAGTAACCTCTTCAGTCTGGTTCAAAATCAAGCTTGGGCCCCAGCTTTCACATAGAAGTAGGGTCTGTAAACTAGTCAGGCCTGTAAGGTATGGCTCCCTTAAAGTTGTTTGCTATCCTTTCTCACAAAAGAGGCACTTTCTGCATTTACGACACAATAAAATAATCTATTTACTATGCCCCAAATACAGTGTTAGATTATTAATTAACCCCCGTTGTTGCAGCAGAGAAAATAATAACAAGAATTCTCTCCTCTTATTACTGAGATTGTAATTTAGCAGGCGTTTTATTCCTGGATTCCTTTCATTAATAGGCAATGGCATTTAATAAATATCTACAAGTAACAGTAATATTTTCTTACTTAGTCCTTGCCCTCTCCACTCCTGGCCTTCACTCGATCTTACTAATCATCTTGGGTCTTACAGAGGACACCCTCTAGATGTTTGGATTCCAGAATGACAAGACTCACAGTCAATGCCTATTTTCATGAAGCAGACTTGTGTTTCAGACACTAGACACACAGCAGTATTAAGTCTGCCAGCTTTATTACTGTGCATTCCACCATCTCAGAGAAACTATCGTTGAAATCACTGAAATAAATCTGAGCATTATAAAAGTAGTATACTACTCGTACCAGATAGTATCTCATCTGCTTGTCCCTACCAGTGGTATGTTGTTTGCTAAGCATTTTATGATTTAGAAACAAAGCATGATAAAGTCTGATTGAATATTTAAACCAGACATCTGGAAGGATAAAAGTAAATGGCAAGGCAAAACTATCCAGGTGTTTTCTTTTGATGGTGAGGGTAACCCAGCAATACTATCCAAATGCCTACATGCAAACGTGACAACATAGAGAAGGATATTGACTGGAGAGACTATCCCGTACATGTTACCGCAGACAGGTAGACACACACTTATACACAGTGTGTGCATCCCTAGGCTCATTCTCTGACTTGTTAAACTAATTAATGGGTTGTTCCATATTAAAAAGTTTACACTGGGGTTTTCTTCCCTATTTTCATTGGGTAGTTGAAGTTACTTAAGTCAACTGAACTCAGTTGCTATGTGAACAACTTTGCTATCTCAAAAAAAAAAAATACAGCCTGTTTGACAGCAAGATGTTTGGAAGCATTCCAAGAAAAATGAAAAAAAAAAGGAAAGAAAGAAAAGGAAAAAAGGGGACACCTGGTCAATGGAGAGAAGGGATCATAGTGAAAGGTATGAATTCCTATTTGCAGTCTGGTCATAAATCATTATCCACTCTGGCATTGATTAATTGCCCTTTCTCAAATCCTCCAGGATTCTTATGAAAATCCAAGGTAAAGAACAATTCCGCTATGAGAAGCAGACACAGGGATACAGTTCCGAAATGTTGTCTGGAGATAACAGTCCAGATACAGAATTGTGTCACATCTGAAGCTCATCTCTGCTCTATTTACATTTTTAGAGTGATTTAATTTCTTTTGTCAAAGTCTTCATTCACCCTTATCTGTGCTCTACAACCGAGCTGGGGAAAGGTGAGGGTGACAGAGACTACATATCCCACCTGCCTGCACGACAACAGGGCATCCCAGCTGCACTGAATTCTCATGTGATTCTGCCGGCTTTGTTGTTAATGACCAAGTTGTACATTGCCAATTGAAGAGAGTATCTAAAATACATTGGGAGTGGGAAATACCAGCACTCTGAATGTCACATGTGGCCAGCCTCATTGAGAGTTGTCTTGAAATTCTAAGGACTGAGAATTAATAAGCTTTTGAGTATGCATATTTCTCTTTTTGCCTTCCTTTCTTCTACTTTCTCCTTTTCCTCCTCCATTCCTCACTGAGTTTGCTCGTACACATTTCGTGCACAAAGTACATATTGTGTGGTTGTTGCCTGTAATGGATGTCTGTCTTTACTCTTTCCATAATAATACATTGATATGTGTTATTCATTAAAGATGGCTATTAATACAAATGTGTAAAAATAAAAAGGCATACAGTACTGGAGAGATGGCTGCACTGTTAAAAATAGTTTCTGTTTACCCAGAAGATCTGGATGTTCCCATCCAAAGACTCATGATAGGGCACTCATAACTACCTGTAACCCCAGTTCCAGAGGATTCAATACCTTCTTTTGGCAAATCTGGGCATCCTCACACATGTAGCATATACTCACACTAATACACACCCAACACATATACGTAAATGAAAAATAATGATGTTTTAGAAGTAAAATGTCACGAGAAAAGAAATAGAAATAGATGATCACATTTAAAAACCTTGATATAGACCCTACTATAGACATGCTAGGTGTGTGACAGGACTCATTTTGTACATGGACGGTTTCACAGATGATATTCCAAAGATGGGTTAATTATACAAACATCAAGAAATCTATATTCCTATTAACAGTAAACAAAACCTTTATGTTCAGGCAATTTAAAATATTAGTTATATTCAATGCTATAAATTTAATGCAAGTTTAGGATTAGACTTTTGTTATTTTACTAGCACTATGTTCTTTATTTTCTGTGCTCAGTGTAGGAAAACTCAAAGTCAGTGCAAGACATCCCAAGCCCAAGTTTTTAGCATGAAGGAAATGTACTTGCCCCAGGTGGACAGGTGACAGAGAATCAGAGACAAAGACAAGAGAAGGGTATGGGAAGAAGGGAAAGGGGACATGGATATTTCTCCCAAAGGGACAAAGGACTGCCTCTAAATAGAGAGGAGACAGACAAGAAATATAGCTAAATGGCAATTTATAAAGGTACAAAGGTATCCGTGTTAGATTGATAAGTTTAATTTTAATTGGGAATGATAATTAGGTGAGCCAAAGAGGGCTTTTGATTGCTAGACTTCAATACTTTGATAGCTGGATCTTGGTATTTAACCTCAGAAGAAGGAAGTGGCCAAATAAGGAAATAGAGATTGGTGGTTATCTTTAGGAATGTAATCTAGCAGTTTTTAGCAAGGCAGAGGGAATGAGGGAGAAGGGCAAGGCCTGCCAGAGCCATGCCTCATGCCCGCCATGTTCAAGCTGGTATTCTGCTGGTCATTCAGTGAGGAAGTAGGCAGAAACAGGGTTGGCTTAAAAGGTGAGTCAAAAGAACCTCTTTATGTGGAGTAAAGAAATGTAGATACGAGTTGCAAATAATGACAAACTTGTTTTATTCCCCAAAGTTCAAAGGAAGACATTAGAACATCTATCAGAAAAGCTAGAAAATTTGCACTCACTGTCAGCTACTTACAACTATCTAAGGATTGGTAAAAAGACTCCAACAGAATCCAAATCTGTTAAGAGAGAACAATGTTATGCAGACATTGGGTTACCTGGTTACGGAAGCTTCAGTGTCAAATGACATCTGTAGAGAGCAGATGTGTGAATGCAGACACACTCCATGAATGCAAACGTTAGAGAAATTGATTAAAACCTGAGGGAGGACATCTTTCACACTAATACCAGGTTTGTTATTATGTTTCTTATATATTTGCCCATGTTTCATCATTCATGAAATTCAGCCTTCCATTTAATAAAATGCTTTATGTAACCCTAAGTCTAGCTACCTATGAGACTTTCGGGTGTCTTTTTCTTTCGATCATCTTTTTTGTTGGGTTAATTCATAGACTCTAATAAATCAACTTACAAAGTGACCAAGTTTCTCTCTTTAACAATTACTTATTCCCTTTATCTTTATCCAAAGCAATTCATAGAGGTTTGAAATTGTATACCAATTTTCTCTAGTTATTTAAAACTTATCAATATAATACTATCAACAATATGGAGTCTAACCTACTAAATTAATATTGGTTCTCTGTGAATTACATGTGATATTAATACTATTATGTCCTTAAATTTTTTTTCAGTTAACATTCATTCTATACCTCTTGAGATGGGAATGCATGTTTTGGGTTTTTCTTTTTTTTTTTTTTTTGGTTTTGGTTTTTTTTGTTGTTGTTGTTGTTTTTGGTTTATCAAAACAGGGTTTTTTTGTGCAACAGCCATAGCTGTTTTAGAACTAGCTCTTGTAGATCAGGCTGGCCTCAACCTCACAGAAATCCATCTGCCTCTGCCTCCCAAGTGCTGAGATTAAAAGCATGCGCCATCACGGCCCAACCTGGAGTGAACGTTTGTTATTCCATAGTTGGAAGAAATCACAGTGTGGCTCTTTAAAAATATGAGACAGCATTATGTTTATATGGAAAGAGAGTGTTTGTGGTGTAGCTATATAAAATTTCATGTGTGTATGTGTGTACACATCTTTGTGCCTCCTTCTCTCTACCTTCTTTTTAAGTCATGTACTCTCAGTGCTTCTGGGGCTAATTGACTGGATGACCATAAGTCAGTGACACTCATTGATGCAGCTGGATTGACTCTGCAGGTAACAACAGGGATCTACCTGTCTTGCCCTCCACCTGTCTTTGATGAGCAATGAGCATTGCAACACAGGTTTTTATGGTTGTGCTGCAAACACTTTACCTGGTACAACAATTTTCCATTGTTTTCCAGTGCCCACATTTTATAATCTTTCATATTTTAGGGTACTAATGAGTTGTGTAAATATTTCTCCTGATTTTAGGGTTTTTTGATATTCATTTTCAACCTCATTCCAATTTCAATGGTTATTTTGAGTACATAAAAATTCACTGAATAATTTTGTATTTACTTGAGGTATGACTTTTATGATATCAATCTCTACTCTCCTTGGCTTACAGGGGTTACCAGCCTTACCTTTGACTATTTTGTATCTGGTACATTACATATTCTTTCATGTCCTACTATTCATTTTTTTTCTAAGCCTTTAGAGTACTGCTTGGATTCAGACTTTTGATTTTTCTAAAGATTGATCCTATTTTTTTGAATTCCTTGGTTAACTTGCTCAAAAAATGCTTATCCCTACGGTATATCAGAATATCTGTTTTTAGATCAGTTTCTGTCACCTTTACCCCAGTAATTTGCCATTGGCATTTTTATAATTCCAGACCTTTTCAGAGTTGTAGGAATCTTACTCATTTAATCCTCATAAAATCTTGTTAGCCCTACTTTATGGTAGAGGATACTGAAGAGCTAGTCCAAGGTCACAGCTAGTGATTGTCAGACCATAGAATAAAATCAAAACCTTGTTAGTTTTTCTCCCTCCTTGTGTTTCATAGGCAAAATCGACACCTGAGGAGTACTGGGAATGGCTTGATAACAAAAATAACTCTTGCTGGCCCTGTTTCAGATTCTGAAATCCTAGGCATGCTACAGCTTTTTCCTTTAAGGTAGCTGTTTAAATGCAAATTATCTTGAGAAGGGTGTCACATTAATAGCTACTACCAGCTATTAACTCCTAAACACAAATCAATGTTCTTGCTCTCCAGGCTAGACAGGACTCTAAAGGATTGTAAGGACTGAAGGGAATTTTGGAACTGAGAATGGGTAAGGTTGTGAGTGTAAGGATGCTGTCACAGTGAGGGCCTTGGACAAATGGCAGATCACAAGGGCTGGGAGTTGGGCAGGACCTGACAACTGAGGCTGCAAAAGAAGCAGTCTAAAAGCACCATTAGAGGAGATGATAATTGCAAAGATTGCCTGCTTTGCATTTTTGCATATAGCTATTTCAAATTCTGGCATACATTTTGAACATGCTTCAGTTTTTCTGATAAAACTCAGGAAATTACCCTTCCCCGTGAGTGTAAGGTATATGCTAAAAATGAAGAATTAATCCAAGCCTGCCAAACCTGATTCACATAAGGTCACAGCACGAGCTCATATTTGATAATCATTAGCATCTTTAACTTATTCCTTAATGTATTTAATGAGTAAGTGCATCTTATGTCCTTATCAGACAATTGCACTTTTCATTTTCAGTATTGTGTGATATGCTGCTAAAGGAATCTATCCCACAATAAATAAACAAACTTCATCATGCTATTTTGTTGGGAGAATCATAATTAATGTGCTGAAGTTGGAAAGGCAATATAGAAACAGGTCTAAGTTTATACTTTTTCTGATAGATAACTCACTAAAAACAGATTCCGAGACTAATAAAGTGATTCTGAGGTTGTGTACATTACTTAATTACTTAAGCTTTAAAAAAAAGTGACATTTGTGCCACAGTAGTGAATGTTAGTGGCTAATAAATTTGTATAAAATATTAGAGGATTAAAAAGGAAAAAAATATCATCACTTAGGATCGGATTAACAATGGAAAGGAAAGAGCTTGTCCTAAACCTCTAGGTGAACAATGGCACTTGAAAATGAAATACTGGCAAATTGCCCATCTCCTGTGGGAAAAGCAGGAAGGAGGCGGCAGCATCTTTGTAAGCAATCACACTGCACAAGGCAGGCTTCTTCCTGGGGCATTAACAACATCTCAACAGGACTCGGGGATTTTTGTCAAGAGCTACAATTTACACAATAATTACACTCATTGGAGCAAACACTGATCCCAAATTGCCTCGACTTCTTGTTCTCTCCCCAAATCAACCATTTTGTCCTTATCCCCAAGTTGTTTTTAAAGGATTCTTTCATTGGCATTTCCATTTTAACAAAGAGTATTTTGTGTGTGTTCTTTATTTTTTCTAAACACTTCATAGAGCTGATTTCTTTCTATTAATGGACTAAGGGGAAAGAAAAAGAATGTATCACTTCAGAAGCTTTTGACATACCTAATCATACCTCTCCTGTATTCAGAAGAGAAATAGATGTTTCTTTTTAGTGTGGTTAGGCATGTTAATCATAATTTAGTATGGAACACAAAACCAAGTGCAGTGAAAGACAACCTGGACTTATGTGAAAATGACAAAGATTATATTGCACATTTTACATGACAAAGGTAGTTTTTCCAGACTATTAGTTGCCGGTTTTGCAAGGCCAGATGCAAAGCTATCTCTTTCTTCCCCTGATGAATAGGATGAGCGAGAGAGGCACATGTGCTGGGGTGAATTCTCATGCACACACTGTGGATGTTCGCATTGTATTCATGTGTCCGTTTGTCTTGATGACATGGGAATTCAGGGACCCTGTGATCAGATTCTGCCTTCATGGTGCCATGAAAGAGAAGTGATTTCCAACCACTCCAGCTCACACTATTGATGTCTGGGCTCATTATACATTATTAAGTTCTCTCTGGTGTTGGGACACCAAAGAGAGATCCTGTTAAGAAGCAGAGAGTGCAAAACAGGATCAGTGGGGTATTGTAATCAGGTGGAGAAGGAACGAAAGCGCCTAAGACCTCCAGATGGTGATGAAAAAAAGATGACCTCCAGTGGAGATGCTACACAAACTCCTGTAGGGGGGCCTCGTGGCCACTTGCTGAGATGGGAGTTAAAGATGAAGAAGAAAGAGCAGCTAATTTTCCCTTCTAGGTAGCGATCAGGGCAAAAGCTTCTTTAGGGATAAAGGACTAATACTTCCAGGGAGAGAAGTCTGCTATTATCTATGACTGTCCATCACTCATGCATACTCCCCACTCCTGGCTGGCAAAAATTACGTGTCACACGTATGTATGAAAATAGGCTTGCATACGTACATATTGATTTCTTGAATGCTGATCAATCCATATAACGTAGCTGGATTCTACTGTTAGTTCAGTGCTCTGAACTGACATTACGTTCCATGGATTCTTATTGGATGTATTTATAAAGTAAGATTTGCATTGCTGCTACCTAAGAAACACTAATGATTTATCATTTTGTGGTTATGACAGTTTTGTACCCGTTCTTAATTGTATCTTCTCAAGGAGTGTGAGGATAAAATAAATTCAAATGGTTTCACTGTTAAAATGATATACAAATAAAATCAAGCTATTTTTTTATTTTGTAGATATGGAAATTTGTGTATTAACCTGCTAATTTCATAAATAACTGAGTTCTATGAAATGATGAAGTAACTTCTTACTATTGGATATTACCAGAATATTTTTCATTTCCATTACACCAGAAATATATCTCAGAACTATAAATTAGGTTAATGTTTTAAGGGTAATGGTAAGAAGAGTTGATACAAAATGATCAGAATATACCACCAATGCCATTGCCCCATCCTAAAGAAAACATTACATACTAAGTAGAGGGATCTAAGAACATTGTTTATCAATATTTTGTTCTAATGTTATAATGTAACCGATTCTATTTGATTGCAAACAAATACATAATTAATGCAAACATAAAAAACAAAAAATTAAAATATAAGTAGAAGTAAGTAAGCTTTAGCAAGAGATAATTATAATTAATAATTTAGAAACATGCATGCTCCAAATAAGAATGTGTCTACAATGATTTAAGCAGATAGTCCTTTCATTTGTGAACCTCAATCATATCTATTATTTGTACTGTGCTTGCATTGTCATGAAATATCCTTGAAAACCTTCAGAATCAAACCTGAAGGGGAAAAAAAAGCTACATTTGGTGTAAGAGGTTCTTTTGTCTGTGTGTTGATTTTATTGGTTAATGAATAAGGAAATGCTCTGAGCCTATGGCAGGGAAGAGCAGAACTAAGTGGGGAAAACTAATTGAATGCTGGGAGAAAGAAGGGTGGAATCAGAGAGAAGCCATGGATCCACCGCCCAAAACAGACTCTAGGAAACTTAGCTAGTAAGTCACAGCCACTTGGCAATATACAGATTAATAGAAATGGGTTAAATTAATATATGAGTTAGCCAATAAGTAGCTAGAGCTAATGGGCCAAGCAGTGATTTAATTAATACCATTTTTGTCTTATTATTTCAGGTCTAAACTAGTCAAGAGACAAGGAAGAACAAGCGGCCTCCCTCCAACATACATCCTTTAAAGTGTGGCCTTTGTTATTCATGAAATATATATGTACTTTGATCCTGCAGAAAGAAGAATACTTAATTAGAGGGACAAGAAGAAGTAGAGGCAGAAGAGGACAAAGGAGAAACATGTCATTTGTTTATTATATTCATCATCATCTCTGGATACACAAAACAGGTAAGGGGTTAGAGGTGGGAAGATTCATGGTCTTGGGGAGGTTTTGTAGGAGTGTACAGAGATGAATAGGACTCCATTGCCTCTGCCTGCAAAAGCAAGCTACGGAATTTCATCATCCCACAAGGCCATCTTCCCTTTTCATCCTAACAATTTAGTACTTGTTCTTATGGAAGCATTGACTATGTCTTCCTCTAATTATAAGAGACTATTGAATCACAGATAATTTAAAATTAGCACATAAAGAAAAGCTACCTGCCCTCTATGTGCTTAAATCAAGGTATATATTTACAAAGACAAGCATAACCTCTGGAAACAACTCTTGACGACTTCCTAAACGTGCTGGGAGAGCTCTACAGCCTTAGGAAGGAATCCTCATCTGCCTCCTCACAGACTATTTTCCATCCACTCAAATACATTTTCTTTTGTCTTGACATTTCCCGAAGACATTTACGTTCTTTGCTGAAGATGTTGTATTAGTTGAAATTCTAAGCAACCCTCTGAGAATTCTTTATCTTCTAAGTGGCTCCAGTGTGCCCCCCGCTGCGTGTGTGTGTGTGTGTATGTGTGCATGTGTGTGTGCATGTGCGCAAATGTGTGTGTGTTCATATATTTGTATCTACTTGTCATTTCTCTAGTCTGATATCTGGGACAAGCTCCATTTCTGTGAAGAATTTTAAAAACTGGTTATTTTTCTTTCCCAATCAATCTTATGATTGATACATCCATGATTATAATTACCTAGTAGTTAATTTATCAAGGCCAATCATTTTCTCATCTCCAACTTCTGTTTTTTTTTTTTTTTTTTTTTTTTTCGAGACAGGATTTCTCTGTGGTTTTGGAGCTGTCCTGGAACTAGCTCTTGTAGACCAGGCTGGTCTCGAACTCACAGAGATCCGCCTGCCTCTGCCTCCCGAGTGCTGGGATTAAAGACATGCGCTACCACCGACCGGCTCCAACTTCTGTTCTTAGCCCAGTACTTGGAAAGACAAACTATCAATAAATATGGAAAGTAAAGGTGAGAGAAAAGAATGAATCCCAAACCTGGAACTAGCATTTCATCCATTGAGGGCAGATCACTTTCTCTCCTTGATATATGAAAGGCTCTGTATCTCTCTTTGTAGGGAAATAATTTTGTTGCAAGTAGGAACAGAGTTTGGAAATGCCAAAGATGGCCTACGTATGGAATTATCCATGTGCCAAACAGCCTTTCAAGACCATATCTCATTACAAGGGAAGGAGAACTGAACAGTCCCCATATCTGTGAGTCTCAACTGTCTCTAACATTCCAGGACTGTATCTGAGTGCAGAGTTTAAGTGAAGATGGGATTATTGATGTTTAACTGTTCCATTAAGAGAATTCTCTTTAGGGTAGGGTGCTAAAACTGAATCCCACCATTCCTTAATAACCAGAAGAAAGAATCTGAAGTGAGTTTAATTTAATTCAACTGGAAAGAATTGTGGGGCTCTGCAGCGGGCTGTGAAAAATATGCTTTGGATCACTGCAAAGTGCTGTGTGTTCAGACAGAGGAAAGAGAATCTTCTGTGGCTTCTGATCTGCATGGTTATTAGTACAGCTTTCTAAACAAAGTAGCACAGCATTTCAGAAGTTTGCAAGGTCATATGCCAAAGAGGCTCAAAATACAGGCCATCAGAACCCTTTCAGAAACAGTTTGGGAGTTTCCCCTTGAACCCATGTGCATTCTGCATCAGACTATTTACATTTGACACACACTGTGTCACTCAAGGAGAGAAGATAGACATCAAGTGCTTGAGGGCTCTAATATACCATTTAGAAGTGAGCCACCAGCTGAGGCAATGAAAATATAAGGGAAGAATACAATCTTTAAAAAAAAAAAACGGAACTCTTTGAAACATAAAAGAAAAATTACAGTGTGCCTTGCTTGACTGTCTACTGTACAGAGGCAACTGACACTGACTTGAATTTGTGGCCTTGTAGCCCAGGAGCCTTCAAGATGATCTAAATTACTCAGGCTTGAAATGAGAAAACTTAGGCCTCGGCTTGCATGTAGACAGACACGAGCACTTTGTTTTTGTCAATCAAACTCCAATACTACGCATCACTCGGTCCTGTCTGCGAACCAGTCTCTTAAACGCAAAACAAGCTGACATGAAAATATAACCTTCATTCCCACTGAACACGGACTGTTGAGAACTATAATTATAATATTCATAAAAACGTATACTAATATATCCCTCATGATCCTAATTTTATCAACACTGAAGCTTGGTACTGTCATTTTGACGGCTGACGGTGGGTTTTGTGATCCTTAGGCAGAATTCTGATTTGGTGCTGCACATGATCAAGTGTGGCTGGCAGAACATTCCCTGAGGACCTGTTTTCCCTCTCTCCTTACAGCCTTCAGCTAAGAGAAACATGTCTGCCCCATCCATTAAAGGCTGTTGCCTGCTTTCCTAAAGAAAGAAAATACCACAGTTAATTTTGATTTTGACTAGGTATGTGTCATTTATAAATGAAAGTCTCCAGGCTTAGAGGCACATGCCTTTAATCCTGGCACTAGGGAGACAGAGAAAGAGAAATCTGTGTGTTCAAGACAAGCCTGATTTCTATAGCCAAGTTTTGAGATAGTCGGGGATCAACACTGAGAACACAATTTAAAGAAGAGAGAGAGAAAAAGAAAAAAACCAAAAAGATGAAAATTATTTGTATAACCAAAAAGAAGATATAAAAACAAAAATACCAACTAAATAGTTTTTTTAGGCAGGGTCTCGAGTTGCTCAGGCTGGTCCCAACATCATCTGTGTGGGCTAAAATGATGAATTTCTTATAAAATTGCATTCATTTCCATAGTGCTAAAATCGCAGATATGAGCCAGCTCGGTATAGGCAGTGCTGGGGAATCAAATCACAGGCCGTTTTGCATGCCAGGCAAACATTCTATCACCTGAGTCTCATTCCCAGTCCATTGTTTCTAAAGTCTCTGCTTCATCTAGAGCATCCTTGCTAGTTTAGATAAGTCCTATCTACGATGTGGATTCTTCTCTCTCCCAATCCTACACCAAAACGTTAAGAGCAGTATTTAAATTGGAGATATTTCATTTGGTTTATTAAAAAATCTATCAGTATGATGTTGGAGAAAAATGTGCTAGGTAGATAAGCAAATAATTGTAACTTTTTCTCTCAATTTCTTTCAATTCTATGAAATGTTTAATATATAGTATATATATATTCATATTTTTATTTTATTTTTTATAAAAAGAAAACAAACTATCCTTTTTCATTTTACATACTAATCCCAGTTACCACTCTTTCCCACCATCTACCCCCCCTATAGCCCCCATCCTTTCCTCAGAGAGGGTAAGGCACATTGCTTTGGGGAAGGACCAAGGCCCTCCCTACTATATCTAAGATGAGCAAGGTACGTGCCAATACACAGATTAATAAAAATAGGTTAAATTAATATAAGAGTTAGAAATAAGAAGCTAGAGAAAATGTGCCAGCAGTTTCTGTGGGATTATTTTGGGTCTAAGCTAGCCAGGTGGCTAGAAAGAACAAGCAGCCTTCTTATAAGATATTGGCGCCAACGTGGCAAAGTAAAATCCATTTAAAAATCTGGGAGAGCTTGAAATACAGTGTTCAACATATCTTGTTTCTGCATACCACAGATCCTTTAAGAGAGGTCTTACTGATTCAGCAGTAGCAGCCACGTGGTTTCAAAATGGCAGCTTCCCAGCCCTGGCCCGTGCTAATAGCATAAACTTTGACTCTTTTAGGAAACCCAGCATTTGGATGGGGTTTGTGTGCTGTGTGCTTCAGCTTGCTTTGTGGCAATGTGGACTGCCTATGTGCCTGGAAGTGGGGCAATGTGCTTATATACCCTAGTAATGGAAAAGCTTAAGTTTTAAGAAGCGCTTAGCATTTTAAGAAGTAACTGCTCTTGGAGAGTAAGAATTACAGATACACAATAGGACAGATTCAGACATAAAAGACCTCTAAAAGGTCACAGTGTCGGATAAATGTACGTAGGCTTAGGAGAGAGAAGAAAAAGAGTATAGAGAACTATAAAAAAGCCAACGGATTAAAAAATAAATAAAACAAAGTCTTTAAAGAGACATAGTATAGATAGTCATAGATTAAATAAAATAAAGGGGGCATTCTTGGCATTATCCATGTCTTTGTGTGTGTGTTTCAATCTCCAACCGTTTTCCCAACTCGCAAACCATACCACAGTACATAGAACATAGAACAAACATTGTGCAGACATTGTGCTACAAATTGAGGCCCCCAGTGAGATCAGGAACTAGGGATTCCTGAGAGATTGTCCTCGGGAATGGTGAGGGTGAATAAAAAATGGGTATGTGTCTATGTGTTTTTTTCATCTCCAGACTCTTGCTTGATAGTGGTTCTGAGTGGTGTAGGTGCGACAGCAGGAGGCACATCTGAGTTCTGGAACTAGGGATGCCCTCTGGATGACTGGCCAGCAGGAAAGCAATAAAGAGGAGGTGGGAGAGTGAATAAAGGGCCTTGAAAAGATGGAATATGCACAGAGAATCTGGATATGTATATTATTGTGTATTCTTTTGGTTTTTTGACTGTAAAGAGACATTTGAATCTGGGGACTGCTAAGAAAGGTATCTTGACTTCAAAACATGGGGTCTAAGGATGTGATGCTTTGGAAAATAGGTTCTGTTTTTGTTTCCACAGAAGATGAGAACTTGTGGGATCATTCTAATCTAATGTGGTTTTATGGACCAAGACCACCTTTAAGGTTGCTGTGTATAACCCCCAAACATTACTTCACTCAACTAACAGCAGGAAGTAGTTTAGAGAGAATGACTTCCAAATTCCCTAAATGACTGTTTACTGGAGGTTTTGGGACCAGGGAAAGCTCTATAGGTGGCAGTGGTGCCAGGAGCATTGGCCAGTTGTGGTGGTGCACACTGGTAGGATTTGCTGAAGGAGGCACAGGTAGGAGGATCTGGAGTTTTAGGCCAGAATTTATGACTGCCACTAAACATCTGGTGCTGAGCAATGCCGCCAAGACTTCCGGATCACTGCGGCTGTAGTAGCCACTATTGTCATCACTGTTTGTTCCATGACAGCCAGTAGTGCCATCAGCCAGATGGCTGCTGTGGCTATCTTGTACAGTGAATATGTTTATTAGGGCATTTTCCAATGGATTGCTACACCCATGCCAGTCCAGAACCTTGGTCTAATTATATAGAAAAGAGGGAGGTGTTGGGAACTGTGGACCCCCAGAACCTAAATTTCTTGCAATTCCCTACCTGCCAGAGTAAACAACTTGTTTTTCTATGCTTGCAGCTGCTCTGAGCAAACAACTTGGTTTGCAGCTTCTCTGAGCATGAGACCCTCAGGAGTTCCTAATGGCAGGGGAATGGCTTCTGGTGGGCTTGCAGCTGAGAGTTAAGGTGTGGCCATTAGTCAAGAAGATCCTATATAATCTGCCCTGGAACACAATAAAGGGGGCATTCTTGGGGTTATCTGTGTCTCTGTCTGTGTATGTGTGTTTCAATCTCCAGCCCCTTGCCCAACTCGTGAGCCATACCATAGCACATAGTGCATAAAGCAGGTATCGTGCTACAATCAGCTCCAATAATTTCCTCAGTCATTTCAAATATTTTTACTACTGTCTTCTGTAAAGCCTGGGGTCCTTGTTCTGTGTATGGAATTGATTTAATGGCTTTTAATTTGTCATGCAAAGCCTATTTAACCAGGCACCAATGAATAAATACAAAGTGGTGCAAGACCATTCATGCCCCCCCGGTTATGTCTCTTTGCCACATGACTACAACGGTGACACCTACTAGACAATTATTACACATACAACAATTTACCAAGATCTCATAACAAAAGTAACTATTTGATTAATAAATAAATAAATAAATAAACTTAAAACCAGAAACTGTGCAAGTTGCTGCATGCGGCTGGGAAAGGGGCAGTAGGTTGGTGGGGGTGTGCATGAGCTTAGAAAATATACAAGTTTCTCTTCTTAGTTCCACTGTAGTGGGGTTTTGCAGAAAATCCATTAGTAGGCGAAATCAAGCCAGGTGGTCGGGGGATGGGCTGTAGGTGTTTTGGGACTTTTAGACCAGTCCACCTGGTTGACATGGAGTTGGGATCCAAATGGGTACCAGAAGATAATGGATGTTAAAATGAAATCCCATATTAGCTCATAATTGAGTATAATTAAGGGTTATTTATTTAGGGGTAGACTCACAGATCACAATCCTGTGTATGAGTGGGGAAAAGGAACCAAATCCAGCAGCTGGAAAAGAGAGCGAGTGTATGCTTTACATTGACATTTATAATATAAAAAGAGACACCCAAGTGGGCTGATGCCTTAAAGGCTACTGGCTGAAAGAGTTCCTATAGAAGTGTGTTTCTTGTATACAGCAGAAGGCTGAATCCTACTTTTGCGTACATTTTCTTAGTCTGTCTTTTTATAGGTGAATTGAGTCCATTGCTATTAAGAGATATTAATAGCCAGAGGTTGTTAATTCCTATTATTTTTCAATGGTAGTATGTGTGTTTCCCTTCTTAGGGTTTTGTTAATGTGAGGTTATTTGTTGCCTGTGCTTTTCTGGGTTTAGTCAGTTTCCTTGGGTTGGGGTTTTCCTTTCAGTACTTTCTGTGGGGCTGGATTTGTATTGTTTAAATATGGTTTTATTTATTTTCTCCATTGATGGTGATTGAAAGCTTTGCTGTATATAGTAGTTTGGGCTTGCATTTGTGGTCTCTTAGTGTCTGCAGCACATCTCTTCCCAGGACCTTCTGGCTTTCATGGTTTCCATTGAGAAGTTGGGTGTAACTCTGTTAGGTTTACCTTTATATGTCACTTAATCTTTTTCATTTGCAGCTATTAATACTCTTTCTTTATTCTGCATGATGTATGTTTTGATTATTATTTGATGAGAGGACTTTTTTTGATCCAGTCTATTTGGTGTTCTGTAAGCTTCTTGTACCTTCATAGGGATATCCTTCTTTAGGTTGGGAAAGTTTTCTTCTATGATTTTGTTGAATATATTTTTGTGCCTTTCAGCTGGAGTTCTCTTTTTTTTATTCCTAATAATCTTGGGTTTGGCTTTTTCATGGTGCCCCAGATTTCCTGAATATTTTTGTTAAGAATTTGTTGCATTTAATGTTTTCTTTGACCAATGGATCTTTCTCCTTTATAGTATTTTCAACCCCTGAGATTATCTCTTCCATCTCTTGTATTCTGTTGGTTATGTTTGCCTCTGTAGTTCCCATTTGTTTACCCAGATATTTCATATCCAGAATTTACTTTGTTTGTGTTTTCTTTATTGCCTCTATTTCAGACTTCAAGTCTTGAACTGTTTGTTTCACCTGTTTAATTGTTTTTCTTGGTTTTCTTTGAGAGATTTGTTAATTTCTTCCATTTTTTGTTTTTCTTTCCTCTGTTTCTTTAAGGGAGTATTTCATTTCCACTTTAATGGTCTCTATAATCTTTATAAAGTTACATGTTTTTTTTTTTGTTTGTTTGTTTTGCTTCTTCTGGGTTATGATAATCAAGTCTTTCTGTTGTATTACCACTGGATCCTGGTGTTACCATGTTGCTTTTTAGGTGGTTGGATGAATTCTTGCATTGGTGACTACCCATCTCTTCCTTCAATTGATGCCAGCAGTGTCTTTGCATCTTGGTCCAATCCTTGCAGTGGCTGTCTGTATCTAGAGAACTGTCCATAATCTGTTCTGTCCTGTCACTCTTCATGTCTCAGGGTTTTCTGAGCAACCTACCTGTAGGAAATTCATCTGCTGATTGGCTATAGAAGCTGAGGCAGGTGGGGGAGGGGACCAGGGTTTTTGCCCCAGTATGGAGGGCCTAGAGAGTGTGGTGTCCTGCTGGGTGGCTGGTCACTCACCTCTTAGTCCTCTCTGTGTAGTAGTAGGCTGTGTTTCAGAGTTCCACTGAGGTTGCAGTGGGGTTGAAGGGTTTGGGGGCATGGTGGGACTTGGAGTTTTCAGGGTCCAATGGTTGGGATGGGGTAATGGAGCAGACTAGCTGCAGAAAACTCTCCTACTTGCTGGCTAAAGAAGTCGAGGCAGGTGGGGGAGGGACAGGGGGTTTGCCCAAGTATGGAAGGCATAGAGAGTGGGGTGTCCTGCTGAGTGGCTGATTACTCACCACTTCGACCTCTCTGTGTAGTGGTAGGCTGTGTTTCATAGTTCCACTGAGTTTGTGGGGGACAGGTGAGTTTGTGGATGGGATGGAATTTGTAGCTTGCTTATTATGTATTAATTTTGCATATTTATAACTTTCTTTAGCAATAAAAACAGGGAAGATAAAAATTTTGCTTTTTTTAAGAACACATATACCAATGCAACTTATTCTTAATGAGCTGTCTAAAAGTATTTCAGACTTGATGGGAAAATTATGAACTACTTGTGATGGAAAAAATTATTATAGAAACAATAATGTGTAATGTTCATCTTACTGTACTATAACACACCGCAGTTCTAAAGTAGGGATAAACTCAAAAAAAAAAAAAAACCCTATTTGTATTTTCATAGATCTAATACAGGTCAATGGTAGCAAATTGGTTTATAGCCCACAGAAAGTTTGAGGACTAGTGAAAGAAACAAACAACAAACAAATATAGAAATAATCAGAGATACATTCAAATAAATTCATGAAAAATAAGATAACACAGAACCACCAGTACCAATGTTGAACACTGAGTGGGGTCAGTCCTTTTTTTCAACTACATCATTTCTATAATCTCTTCTCATTTTCCTTCAAGTTCAATGTAAAAATTGGAAGAATTTTACCATAATGCATCCTTTTAACAAAATACATTCTTTAAGCTGTTCTACATTAGTATCAACTCTAAGGTTTATAGCTTAATTTATTTCCTTACTGTGAAGAGATTATTGTTATAAATGAAGTTTCTAAAGTTCCTGTTAGTGAAATTTCTGTACAAGCTGTATTTTAAGAGAAATTAAGATTCTAAAACATTCTGCCATTTGTAGTCATCCCAACTTCACAACTACCACTTAAATAAAAAGTAAATTCCAGGAAAAATATTACTCATTTCTTTACCTATATATGTCTCTATTAGGATTTTATGTATCATCTTTGCATAGAGGGAGTAATCATAGGTGGGGCAAAGAACAATTCATGTTCTTTCAAGACCTTTTCAATTTTATTAAATATCCTCGGTTTCTATAGTTTGCTTTAGTGTTTATTTCTAGCAAAGATCTTATCAGAAGTTAAGACAAACCTAATAGTGACACTGTTTTATGAATCAAAATGTTTGAAACTAGATTTTGGCAGTTCATCTGTGGGTTCTTTCCACACCTGTTCAGTTCCTTGCAGAATTATGTACTTGGAGGCCTAATGCCATGCCCCAAGGGTAGATCAAGGTGTGCCCTGGCAGCAACTGGCTGAGTAAATTCCCTAGCATCTGCAAATATTAATTGTTGGTTGAATTTGGACAGCTGAGGTAGGTAAGTCTTTTCTTTTTTATGTATTTTCCCTGCATGTAGTTCCAGTCATAATTATAGGAAACTAGATGATATGTGACATTAATAAATGCATATGCATTTTGGGGAACGTTTCATTCTACAGAATGAGAGAGAAAAAGTAACAGTTTCTTTAATAAGTGATTGTTGTAGCTATCAAATAGAAACACATTACTGCATTAAACATGAATAATGACACTATGTGTGCAAATGAACTAAATACTAAAGTATATTTATACATTCCTGATAATGTATAAATGTTGATAATGCTTTGAAGGTGTGATGGAGAGGGCTATGGGGAATCAGGACACAAACTCTGAGAATATGAGAAACACTGCACATATTTTTATGGCATGAGTGGCGATTTCGTACAGACTATAAGTCAGATCTTGGGAGACAGGATATATTTAGAGGAAGGCACACATTTTACCGATACCAACACCTATTATCAGAAATCAGAGCAATGTGTTATAAAAATTAGACACTCTAAAAAGAGTTGCTGAATGAATGAGTGAGTCATGAAGAATTTCCCATTTTTTATGGAGAGAGGATGCTCTGGAAAGGAAGTGTTCTCTACATTCTGAACTCTAGAAATAGGTTTCATCTGTTAGCTGTCATTCATAGTTTATTCACAAATTAATTTACAATAAGCCTTTCTTTTCAGAGCTATTTTTAATTATCAGTATGTGCACATGAATGAACGAGTGCATGCGCACAGAAATGAAGGTACTGAAAGAGGCCAAAGACAATGGAAAACAGTTATCACTGGAGCTGGAGTTACGAGCAGTGCTGAATCAACATATATGTGGCTGGGAACCTAACCCACGAACACTGAAGGGAAGTCAGTGCCCTTAACCACTGCACTATCTCTCCAGCCCTAGAAGAAGCATTTTTAAGGTTTATATTTATTTTTTAATATCAGACAGAGGGGAGAGAAGTGTGTAAGAAATGAGTTAAGGCAACATTCATGCACTCTTCACCAGATAGATGCCACACTTCTCATTTTACATTTTATGCAACTGACATTTGAATGAAGTGGACCAACTAGTCAACTACTGGGAAGTGGCACGCTTACTTGATTTTTTTTTTTTGGAATGAGATTATGGAATTAAAAGACAGAAGAAACACGTATATCACAAATATATATATATATATATATATATATATATATATATATATATATATATATATATTAGATGTCTTAGGGTTTCTATTGCTGTACTGAAACAGTGTGATCAAAAAAACAAATTGGGGATGAATGGGTTTATTTGCTTTCCATTTCCACATTGGTGTTCATCACCAAAGGAAATCAGGACAGGAATTCAAATAGGGCAGGATCACGGAGGCAGGAACTGATGCAGAGCCCATGCAGGGAAGCTGCTCTACTTGTTTGCTTCCCATGACTTGCTCAGCCTGCTTTCTTATAGAACCCAGGACTACCAGCCCAGGGATGACACCACTCACTGTAGGCTGGTCCTTCACCCATTAATCACTGACTGAGAAAATGCCTTACAGCTGGATCTCACGAAGGCATTTCCACATCTGAGTCCTTCATCTGATGACTCCAGCTTTTGTTAAGTTGACACACAAAACCAGGCAACACAATAGGTTAAATTGCATGATTAAATAATACACACACACTCAATCTCAGACATACTGTTAGACACAATTTTTTGGTAAGCTTTCAATGTTTTACTTTATCAATAAATAACATAAAGCAATATGAAAGGACCTTCATATACCTAAACTAATACAAAAAGTAAAAAGGCGTACCTATTATATTAGGCTCAGAATAGTAAAGAGAAGGCTGTTATATGGTTTCTAATTCACTAGATATGACTCAACCATTCCCTTTTTTGAGTTTTAGTGGCCTAATATGCAAAGCAGGATTTGCATGCTCTGTCATATCAGTTTTATGCCTGTAGTAAAAATGAACTAAGAGGAAACCCATGAAAACAAAGTATTTTATTAGATAATCGTGATATAATGAAGGATATACATGGTAGCAATCATAAAAATGGATTCTAATGTATAGAAAGGATAGAAACCTTAAATGATGGAACAAAAAGCACCAAATATGTCCCATTTTAGAAAGACAAGTCTCATGTTTGTCTATGATATATATCCTTTAGCTTCAGTTTATAACTTTTAGCCTAAATAATGCTCTGAATTATAACACATACTACTGGTTTGAAAGTATTTTCAATGAAAAATTAATTTTTCTTGTCATTGTTTTACAGAAAGACACACATACACAAAACCAACTTTCCTTAGTTAACACATCTGAAGTTTGTACTTGTTTGTTTGTCTTCATCTGACCTATATCCTGAATCCAATGTAGAAAAAAAGAAACCCCCAAACCATTTATCTCATTTCTTAAACAAATAGTGTGCACTTAATAAAAGACAGACAGAAGCATAGAGGATGCCTGGAGCAACTGCTATCTGGAAGAAGGACTCTGTTACTGTGGACATTGTTATGTGCCTCAGTTATGTGCCTGGCCTAGAATGAGTATTTATCAACTGTTCCTGCTTCTTAGGTTGACATCTTAAACTTCTAACATCTACATTAGAATTGAACTTAGATTCAATGCACTATTAATTTTTAGTGTAGAAAGCCAAGTGTAATTTTCATCTGTGTTACTGTGTCCATTGTGAACATATTTAGCTTTAGTATCAGTTACTGGCTAGAACACTTCCTTGAGCCATTAAACTATTTCTTGGAGAGGATACTCTTGGAAGTTCACAGGTAACATGCTCAGAGCAGAATATGGAGTATGATTTTCTAGGGACAGGTATTGTACCACTGCATCAATGACACATTGGAATTATTTGGCTTATTTTTGTTTATTTTTAGGGATTAGATCCTAAACACATAATCTAATTCCTCTAGGTAGGTTTCTTCAAGATATCATTAGACCCTTTATGAAATGCTATTGTTTGTAGAATGACATCTACTGTGTAATACATCACCATTTCCTTATTGAACTTTTAGGAGCTAGGATTACTCTCAAGAGGCTCACCCAAGATCCCATTACTGATCCTTCATGGGCAGTACAGGGGGCTCAGGTAGTCCCACTTATCTACATGGGAACAATTTCTGGCAGGAAAGAATTTTATTTTTTATTCATGGTTTAGTCACCTTGAAGTTGCCCATAATACTATAGAACCCCTCTTTACTGGCTTCTCCTTTAAGTGACCCTAGTTAACTCATAAGTTCATCAATGGATAAGTTTATTTCCTTCATTGTTATGGGGCCCTTATCTGGGGTGAACACATGCTTCTTTGTATATCCAGGAATAATCCATATTACACTTGGAGCTCAACAGAATCAAAACGAGTTTGAGAAGACTACATGTATTGTTTCTGCTGTGGGTAAAAGACAAACAACTAAAACTAAGCTATCCGAAGGGTAAAGTATTCACAGGGGAACCACAGATGTGGTGTTGGAAATGAAAATGGCCTCTATTGACTCATAGGTGTGGCATTAAGGAACTGTGGCCTTCTTGGAGTAGGTGTGTTCTTGTAGAAAGAAGTATAGGGGTGGGCTTTGAGGTTTTAGGTGTTCATTGCGGGCCCAATGTCTCTCTATTTCTACTCTCTGCTAATTCAGAGGTATCACTCTTCTCTACCTCTCCAGCACTATGTCTGTCTTCATGCTGCCATGCTTCCTGCCATGATAATAATGGACCAAACCTCTGAACTGTAAGCCCGTTCCAATTAAGAATTTTTTATAAGACATGGTGTTTTATCTTACAAGAGAAACCTAACTAAGAAAAGAGACATGGCTAATGTTCTTCATGGTGTAGATTGTCATTTCTTCTTATTGCAATGGCAGCTACATTGCATCTGTTATCGGTTTAAAAAAAATGTATGTAGCTAACACAACTCTGAAGGTACTGTGGAGACAGTTCCAGAGATACTGTTGTCCATTGTGAGGTGTGGATTGGCACAACTCCTTGATGAACTGGGTTTGCTGCTTGACTAAGTGACATCCTTAAAAAAGCCCAGAGAATAGAGAACATCATTACAGTCCTTGAAAATAGCACACAAGGTATAAGATTGATTATAAGCAAACTGTGGCATCAGTTACATGGCCCTTACTTTGTGCAATAAGACATACAATTGATGCTCAGCTGTCTGCCCAGAAAGAACTTGCCTGGAGAAATTATGAGAAACAGACACTATCCTACTCACTAGCCATGAAGTTGTCAAGCAAAGTGGGCAGAGAAATGGAGAATAAATGAGATGGAAGTGGTAGCTTGTCATTTCTTGTAGTTGGGGAGAATAAGAGAAAGAGTAGACAAATTGGATTTCTGCTAAATAGCTCTTCCTGAGATGCCAAAATTTAGTACTGGTGGAAAGAATCAGGCAGTGAGGGGGATTAGAGTGAGGTAGAAGGGATAGAAGATACTCCTCTAATCTGACCTTTAGTGCAAGCGAAGGGAAAAAACCCTTGAGAAAGTATGCAGATGAAGCCTGATATAATGGCACAGTATGGGAAACTATATTACACCCTGACTTCAAGCTACTAGAATTGGAAATGACATTTAAATAAGAATGAAAGAACCTCTCATAGAGCAGTTTATGAGGCTGTGAGACTTGAGGATGGATAAAATCAGGCTGAGTGCTATGGAAGCAAGAACTGAATAGTATACATACTCATTCTCTGAAGATAAAGACTGAATATTCAGAGGCAAAATAAGGGAAACACATCCTTGATGGATAAACTCATATGAGCCACTTGAGATACTCGATTTTCACTGGCTGAGATCCTCATGAATATCAGAGATACTAAGACAGCAAAGAATAAACAGGCATTTCTGAAGGAACTGGACTCTGAAGGGTGGTGTTCAATGACCAGCTTTTTAGACCATATTTAGGACTGTGTCCAAAAGTGAGTTAAGTGTAGTGAGGCTGTGGCAGAGAGGACTTGTTTAATCTGGTATGCAAATCAATTTTACAATGTGCTAACCAAGAGCAGAAAAGGGAAAATACAGAGGGGCCTCTCTGAGTCTCTTAAAAGTAAATACATCTGATTTCTGTCAAGCCAGAATTCCTGATGGGGGTGGGTTATCAGATGCTAACTTCTATGTTTATTGAAGCCTGAATGGCTTTAAGATCTGAACAATAGTATACGGAAGGCATTGATAATAAAATAATGCAGGAGAAACAGACAAAGTAAGCATCTCCAGGAGTGGATACATTTCCTCCCACAGAACGCTTTGGGCACTTCTCTCCTCAAGAAGGGATGCTGGGGGTTAGAGGATGTTTGCTATGTTATGTTCTTTCCAACAGCTATCCAGAGCCAATGGAGAGGCAGCAACCCACCCAGAGATTCAGGACAGAGCCTGTCAGACCCCAGGAGCCTGCTAAAGCCATATTCATGACAGGTAGACATAGGTACATTTTAGTGTAGTGGTACACAAGTAGAGAAAGGATTACTCCACTTAAGGATTCTGGAGAAACAGCTTTTTCATGCGATGGCCACAACCCTTTTGGAAGGTGTGGAAAAATCCAAAGGACTCAAGACCTGAGCTGCATATACCAATGTAGACATATGTAACAATAATAATTACAGAAGAAGAGGTCATGAATTTAAGGAGTGGGGGAGCACAGGAGGAATTGTAGGGGAAAAGAGGCAAGAATGGAAATGATGTAAGCACAGTAGAAATGTATATAACTGTCAAAAACTAAAAATCAAAATTTAAGTAAAAAAAAAAAGAACGAAGCAAGTCTAAGAAGCAAACAACTATGTACCTCTTGTTCCTCCAGTTTCTTGCCTTGAGTTCTCTCCCTGATTTCTCTCAGTGATAGATGGTCACCTGGGAATTGTAGGTAAAAATAAATCTTTTCTGCCTCATGTTTCTTTGGTCATATAACAGCAACAGAAAAGTAAGGTAGGACAGTAATTTAATGTTTCGTTATAATGAGTGGGGAGTTTGGCTAAGTATGGTTGTCCAAAGAGCAAAGAGTTCCTAATCTATTTTCTTTTCTTTTCTTTTTTTCTTCCAAGACAGGGTTTTCTCTCTGTATCTTTGGAACCTGTTCTGGCACTCACTTTGTAGAGTAGGCTGGCCTTGAACCAGGGAGATCCACCTGCCTCTGCCTCCCAGTGCTGGGATTAAAGGCATGTGCCACCAGTGTCGGGCTGTGTCCCTAATCTATTGACAATCACCTGATGGGAGCTTCCCAAGGATTCCTTGTTCTAATTATGTCTGCGTCTTCTGAGGCACTCTGGAATGGAAGTCTTATGATTTCTTAGAGAAATGAATAAGGGAAAGATTCATTTCACTGGGGCTTGAACATTGGAGAGAAGTGTTGGAAGACAAAGGAAGGAAGGAGGCTCAGACACGGAGGGGGAAGGAACAACTCTCATTTTATATGTGCTCAGCGCTACTGAGGATCTGGCATGTTTCGAAGTCAAATAATTAGTATGGCATAAAAAATAGAAACAAATTATATCACTTGAATATTAATCACATTTTGATTCCCCAAAATAGAAGCAGCTCTAAATTTTCATATTTTATTTTTAGAATGATAGGCATGCATCAGAGTCACAAAACAACTTCTGTGTATTTATTTAAAATTCATGCTATTGATGGTTTGTGTGTGTATCTAATATATGAATATAATATGTTAATCATTTGAACACTTTCAGCAAAAGGACCCACATGGAAAGATTTTAAATAGTAAAATTATGTGTTGGAGCCAGATTTTTTTTTCAGTTTAATATCTGTTTTGCTCTAAGGAGGAGGGAAGAGGAAGGAAATTGAGAGGCCATTTAATATAGTCATTAGGGAGATTTTAAATTTTAAGATTTCTTAGTGTAGCAGCTATTGGCAATGATGAGTGCTGAAGAAGTAAGAGTCATCTTTGGGCAGGATGTGGTCACTAAAAGGTTGCCCATGTCCCAGTGGATGGTTGCATGTCTATTCCTATATGGTCAAGACTAACTGAACTTAGAGTCCACCACCACTGCCATCACCAATAATAATAATAAGACACAATAATAATAATATAATGGAGTGGAGTTGGTGGGTCTTGGGCAAGTTGGGAGGACGTACTGAGAGCAGATAATTTCAAAATACATCATATATGTGAATATAAGTATATTTATATCACCCCAACTTTCACATTCCCTCTGACTCCCTCCTCACTGATCTCTTTTTTATAGTTGTTTTTATTTAATAAGCACACACACACACACACACAAATCACAAATCCTACTGAGTCTAGTTATTGTTGTTTTTATGTAACCATGTTTAAGTTTGACCATTTGGGATTAGGTAACTCATCTGAGGCTCATTCCAGAAAACTGATTTTTTTCCTTCCTCAGCACCCATTCATAGACTGTAGTTCTTCATCTAGCTGGGGCCTTATGAAATTTCCCCTATCCATGCTGGCATATTGACTAGTGTTGACTTGTTTGTGCGGCCATATTATTGAGATTTCGTGGGTACAGAATCTTTATCATGTGTAGAAGACACTAGCAAAAGGCATCTTGATCCGCTGGCTCTCAGGATCTTTCTTTCCCTAGGTGATGTTCCTTTGACTCTTAAGTGTAGCAGTCATGTGGTAGATGTGCCAATACGGGCTAGGGAACCCTAGTCACTTATTCTTTGCATTTGGCAAATTGTGGTTCTCTGTAGAGACCACCACCTGCTGAAAGAGGAAACTTCTTTGATGAAGGGTCAAAAATATGCTTACCTGTGAATGTAAGGATTGTTATTTAGAATACTGTTGGAAATTATTGTTTTAGCAAAATGGAAGTAGTATGGTCTTTTCTAGGATCTATTACCTCTACAGCCAAAGGTAGTTGGCTAGATTTACAGTTATCACCTATAAATTCCCTCTTATTGAAGAGGGCTTATGCTAAATTAGGTGGTAGTTGGTTATCCCTGTTCAGTCATTGCTGTGGTTCATAAACTTTGCATCTGGATAATATCATTGGTTGTTTTTTCTCTTTGTCTGATTGCATAGCACACGACATTATGAGAACTATTCCTCGAGATGGAGGCTTCCAATTTAGTTCCAGACAATTTCTCAAAGTCCTGTGTCAAAAGTGCATGGTATCTTTAGCAACTGGATCTTAATTTTGATTTCTGGGAAGCAATCAAGGACTATAGAAATAGTCTACATTATTTTGCACGTCTCTTGGATCCTACAGACCAGCAACTTGAAGGGATGTTTTTCATGTCTGTTACTATGGTTCTTGCTAGATAGTCTACTCCTCCTGAGGAGTTGGGGGATCAGCACATCATATGTCATAGCTTTTTATAAAACACACACACATATAAATTATCTTTAAGTTAGTTTATAAAATATTTTCTCCTATGGTTTCTTCAGTCATCCTTGGCATTTGTCTTTCCTGTCTTCTCCTTCTGTATTACCCTCCCTCTCACACCTGTTTCTCTTTTTACCTTTATATCCCCTGTTTCTAGGTATTAGCTACAGAAGTGGCCTTTTATATAAAGTGAATCACTATATATGTATTCAAAATCAGTTTACCTTTACACTCCATAGGAATATTGTTTTATAAAGTGTTCCTCTGCAATAAAATAAGGAGAATTTTTGTCCTAGTAAATACAAAATCGAAGACATAGACCTACATATTAATAAGAAAAAAATCTTACTAAGTATAATAAGAAAGGAGAACATGTAAGTTATTTCTAAAAGAGTGTCCTCATAGAAAAGAAGAGGCCTAGGGGTTTTATTAAGGGAATGTAAGCATATTCAGTCAGAAAAGCACTACAGAGAATAGGCATAATTCAGCTAAGTGTACTCTTAAGCATGCAAGTTTAAGTTCATCAGTCAAGACGTAACAAAACAGACACCACTGAACTTTCTTACCTTGGATCATAAAAATGGTGGACAGAAAAACAAAGCTCTTGGCAAGCTCAGTTTTTCTACAGCATTTAGCTAAAACCAAACAAAATAATAAATGACTCTTTGATTGTGGGTTAATTTAATAAAGTGCTTCCCCTTCAGGGGGCTGTTTTGCTTAGTCACTAATACCCTTTCTTTCCAGACTCTTGGTATTTGCTCACCAAAGAGACTTTTCCATCACTACACGGTCATGTCTGCCTTTTTAATTTTCAAAATGAAAATCAAATCAAAGTAATAGCATCCATCCCTTTCCTGTTCCCTCTATTCCTTGGAGAGCAAAGCAGTGAGTCTGGCCTACACTTTGATTTCAAAGGGATATTCTAGACTTTACAATCATTTCTCCATTGGCTCAGACTTTACTAATAAGGTTAACATTCTTCAGTTAAAATTACCACTCAGATGTTGATGTTTTTGATAATTGAAATGACACATACATGTACATTTTTACATATGCAGCATTGTCTTCATTATAGGAGATTCTGAGGATTCAAATTTTACAGAAGACAGTGTATATTTTAACAGTCTATCAGTAACAAAATTTCTTAATAAAACTGAGTTTTTCTGGTAAGTATATGTGCCTTAATTAGGGTTTCTATTGCTGTGAAGAGACATGACCATGGCAACTCTTATAAAGGAAAAACATTTATTTGGGTGGCTTACACTTCAGAGGTTTAGCCCAATATCATCATGGTGTGATATGGTGGCATGCCGCAG
The DNA here is from genome assembly GCF_950005125.1 of Chionomys nivalis. Taxonomy (NCBI): domain Eukaryota; kingdom Metazoa; phylum Chordata; class Mammalia; order Rodentia; family Cricetidae; genus Chionomys; species Chionomys nivalis. The sequence continues at coordinate 24,010,226 of NC_080088.1, forward strand.
ACATGGTGCTGGAGAAGTAGCTGAGAGTCCTATAGCTTGATAAGCAGGTAACAGTAGAATGTAGCTGGAACATAGAAGACCTCAAAGCCCATTCCCACAGTGACATTCTTCCTCCAACAAGGCCATATTTCTCATTAGTGTCACTCCCTCCAAAGGCCATTTTCTTTCAAACACATCTTCTACTCCCTGGCCCCCAAAAGTATGTAGTAATTTCATAATGCAAAATTGTGTTAAGCCAACTTCAAAAGTCCCTGTAGTCTCCACCAGTCTCAAACATATTTTAAAAACCTGAAGTTCAAAGTCTCTTCTGAGACTCATGCAATCTCTAAACTCTAGTCCGCCATAAAATTTAAGTCAAAATGCAGATCACATACTATCAACATATAATGGCATAGAATATACATTACCAATCCAAAACTTCACAGCTTCATACAATGGCCTCTTTAGGCCTATGTTAAGAAACACTACTGATACATGCCTAGCCTCACCTGCTTTCCTTAGTCACAGAGGCAAATTCCATAGCCCCTTTCTTCTCTCCCTAACTCTAAAGTAGAACCACATGACTGAAGCTATCAAGTTCTGTGGCCATCTTCACCAGCTTTCTGTTTTCCATTGATTCCTTCACTGCTTAAGCTTGACTCTCCTTGAATTTGCTCTGTAGAACAGGCCAACCTCAAACTCAGAGGTCTACCAGCATCTGCCTTAAGTGTTGAGATTAAAGGTATGCACTCTCACACCTGTCTCTAAGCTTTTTTTAAATTTCTTTCTCGAGTTTAAAACTTAAATGGATGGGATCTTCCCCTGAGTTCACCACTCTCTTTATTTCATTTCTTAATCTGTTTATCTCTGTTAACACTGGATTTAGCTCCATTCTACTTCCAGGTGCCTCTTTTCCTCCTCAGCTTGCTCCTTTCATTAACATTCTTTATAATCATAAATACTAGTAACTACATAACAGAGTCTATACTAGGTTGTTTTGAGATTTCCTCTGCCAAGGGGATTAATCCAAATCTCTTCACTTTAGCCTCAGGCAGACTCTTCCAATAAGGGCAAAAAGCAGTCACTTTCTTTACCAAAGTATCAGAAGAATGATCTCTAGGCAACATATTAAAATTCTTTCTTCTGATACCGCTCGAATCAGTCCCCATAGTTCAAATCATTCTCAGCACCATGTTCTTCCATGTGCCTCCAGGTATGGCCTATTAACCAGGACTTAAAGTATCCCACTGCTTTTGTAACCCAAAGTACCAAAATCTAAATTCCTTCAAACAAAAATAAGTTCAGGCCTATCACAGCCATACCCAAGTCCCTGGTACCAACTTTTGTTTCAGTGTTTCTTTTCTCACAAATATCTAAGGCTTTTCAACTATCTTCAAAGAAAATAAAGTAGACCAAAGGGAAAGCTTAACAATGGAGGATGAAATTGGAGAAAAGGAGACAGGAACTGAAGAATAAAATTCCTTAAGGAACGCAGACACCAGAAAATCATGAAAGGATAAATGATTAAAATAGAGAAAAGCGCCAAGAGCACTTGGAATAAGGACTAAGAAAGTTTGTGTCACACAGAAGCAGAAATTAAGCAGAGCTAAACAGTTTTTATTTTCCTTATTCTTTTCTGACATCAAGTCCACATGTAGAAGATTTTGAAAATAGAAAATAATTTTGTCCATCAGTTTGAATCTGGATACTTCCTTAAAGGTAATGGAGTGGGAAGAGTTGATTTTATTCTCAGAGTTCCTTCTGGCACTAACACATATAAGGAGTAAGATACCAGAGAAGCCTTCAAGACGCTACATACTATGGCAGAGGGACACTTTCAGCGAACCATGGGAATTGTAATTGCTTTGATGATTTCCTTAGTAAGTGCTGCTGTGAGAGAGGAAGCACCTAAATTTGCCTGGAGGTGTCAAGCTTAAAGACACAGAGTATAGTATTTGATTTGAGAGTTTGAAAGTGAAAAAAGTTGTTTGGACTCAAGAGAAGAGAATCTTGGGCAGTGTATGAAATTGAGAGAGTAGTGAAAGCAAGGTTTTGCTCTGGCATCTACAGAGAGTTCAGACAATGTGGGATTAAATGGTGGGAGATGGAGGACCATGAGATATTCAAAAGCAGCAATGAGATATTAAAAAGCTGTCTTGTGTCATATCAAATTGTTTAGGATTTTCCCTTAAAGGTCAGTGAAAAAATACCACCAATGATTTTCAGAAAGCCAAGAGCTTGTAAAATCCCATGTTTTTGCTGGCAGGTACATTGGAGAAATGTTGAAACCTCAATGGAATATGAGTCTTGTATAACTTCCCTCAGCATAACCAATGAGCAAGTACATTCAAGGAAAATATGTTCTACCAGCTTAATATTTCAAGCTGCACAGTAATTATTCTAAACTTTCCTTATTAAAGGAAACTCCATGGTATATTAAGTGCTGGCCTTACAAAACTAATTTTAGATTTTCTTGTTCAATACTCTTTATCACATTAAAATGAAGCCAACTTGACTGGTACAAACAGAAAAAAGGTTTGTATAAAAATACAAAGCAAATAATTGACTCTGAGTATTTATAGAAAAAAATGTGATGGTTGTTCTATCTCTTTAAGAGACAGGCCACACCCACTCCCTCCCCCATTCACTGAGGAGGCAGGTCTTCTTTCCTGCTTGCAGCCTTAGTCTCTCTCTCTCTTTTCCACTTCTGCCCCTCCCCACTTCTCCCCTTCCCCTTTCTGTCTCTCCCCTCTCTCTGTTCTCTCTCTCTCTCTTTTTTTCTCTCTCCCTGCTCTTCTCCTCTTCTCTCTTCCCCTCCTTAGCCCCCTGAATAAATATCCAACCTCACTCTGCATGTCGTGCTATCCATGTCTCTGTTTCTTGTCTGCCAGCCATGTTTCTCCCTGTTGGGGGTCAGCCACTGCTTGGGGATGAGCAGCCATCTCTGTCTGCTGCCTGCTGCCTGCTGCCACATGGCCTACTACCACCGCTTGGGGACTTATAGCATTTCTGCTGCCTGCTACCGCTGGGGATCCTGCAGCAATTTTTATTTTTTCCATTACAAAAAGAATATTTTCTTTTGATCTGTCCACAAAGGTTCATAACTGAATCTATGAAATATAATAAAAATTTAGTGATTAATTGTATATGTATACAAACAAGCCTATAATGACAGAAGACCAATTTCATCTGGAGAAGACACTACATACTGCTTCAGTCTTTGTGAGTTCACATCAACTCTGTTAACTCTGAGGGCCTTCTTTTCTTCTTGGCTTCATCCATCCCCTTTGGCTTTTGCCCTCTTTCTGTCTCTTCTTCTAAAGGGTTCTATTGGGTATGAGGGATATCTATCTATCTATCTATCTATCTATCTATCTATCTATCTATCTATCTAACGATTTATCTCTCCTTCTCCCCACCTCTTTCTATTGTTGTACAGGTTCTTTGCATATAAATTTTGGCTTTCTGTTTTTGTTTTTTTATAGGATTTCTGAGTGTGAGAATCAGTAGGTCTCTGCATCTATAGGTTTCTTTTGCTTTTTCTTGGGCTATTTTCCTTTTGTTTGCTTTGTTCTAGTCTGATCTTCCATTTTGCTTTTATCTTAATATAGAATATTTTATTTTATTAATTTATTTCAAAAACCAGATTATTTTCTTATGAAACACAAAAAAGGAGGTGATCTGGATGGGGCGGGAGCTGGGAAGGAACTAGGAAAAACAGAGGAAGAAAAACCTTAGTCAGGTTATATTTTAGAAACTGTATTTTCAATAAAGGGGGGGTGTAGAAGAGTCTGGAAGCACTTTCCCATTTTATACTGGCAATTGTAGGATGTCAGGGAAGATAACCAACAAAGCATTCAGAACCTAAAATTAAGTCACAAGAGCAGCAAGACATTCATTCATGCTTCTCAGAATGAGACATAAAAAAGCTTGTAAATTCAATAATTTATTTTTACATAGTCCTCTAACTCCAAACTATCCCCCCTCCCCAAATAAGAGCTAGAAAAATTCTGAAAACTACAGAACTCTGACATTTTCTTTTCTAAGACCATGACAGCATAAAATCTATGGTCAGATTATATTGAATATAGAACACGACTCCTGTCTTCTACTTACCAGTACCAAGTTGCATATCTTTGCACCCAAAGTACTTCACCAGCAAAGGCCAGGTTTAGTGAGAATGCAAGGCAGTGAGGCAGAAAGACTAGCTAGCCTCTAAGAAACAACCAAGTATTATCTAAGTCTTATTTCCTATTGCTTTGATGAAAATACTCTGACATAAGTAACAAGCAGAGAAAAGATTCATTTTAGTTTACAATTCCAGGTTATAATTCATGGTTGCTGGGAAGTTACTGCACCAGGAAGTTGAAACAGATGTTCACATTGCAACCATAATTTAGAAGCAGAGAGGAAAGAACTAAAGATATATAAATGTTAGTCACCAGATTCTTCTCCTTTTCATTCAATCCATGACTCACCTCATCAAATATTGCTGCCCTTCACCTAGTGCAATAACTTAGACTTTATTATTCCAGTTAAGGAAATCATTCACAGGAATACTCAAATCCAGCCTAATCTACACAACTGCTCATTGAGACTCTTTTAAGCTGATTCTACATTACACTATGTTGACAATTAAAACTTACCACACAAGCACCATGCTTTACCTTCCCTCAAGTAAGACTCTTGAGGTCAGATCCAAGCAGATCTGGGCCCTGTGTCTGAAGTGCACAGTATCATCTGCCACAGGGACTTACTTTCCACACTTTGAGGGAGAGGGTAGCAATGAAAGGCAATAGTCAACTACCCAAGGCTAGGGAATTCCTGGATCTTATAGAAAAACCTATAGTAGTCACTATACAGAATCAGTAAAATCCCTAAATACATTCTAAATATTTATTCTTAAATACACATAGGGAAGAGCACACCAATGGTTACCTAATAACCAATGATCAGCCCAGACAAAGTATACATACAAATAACCTTAAAAGTACTGAGCAGGTTGTATTTATGTATTTAGGAACATACAGATATCTATTCCTAAATAGTCAATATATATGTGATATGTACATAAATAATTTTTACATGCTATATGAAAAGAAGCCATGAATTTTCAGTTTAACAGTTGGCACTTACAGGGAATGGCTTGGAGAGAGGAATAAAAGGCAGAAATAAAATAATTATAATATCAAAAATAAAAAAAAACTTTTAAAAGTTTGGAATATAACCGGGTTTTATTTTTCATTTTTGGCTTATCTGTATTCCCTAGATTTTCCACATGAAGAAATAGCACACTGAAATCAGAAGGCAAAATGGCAATGATAAACTTTCTTCACATTCATGTATAGAATTGATAAATCAGCCTCCAAAATTATCTTCCAGTCTTCTAGAAATTTGTTATACTTAATCAGTTGTACCTTGTGACTTGAAAATATGTAAGTGTGGTTCGAAAGCACTTACTGCTAAATGTGCTAATATTCTGCCCTTCTCTGGGAGGACTACTCAGCAGAGGAAGCGATTTTCAGACTCCAGGTCAGGCTTCCCTCTCTCAGCAGCTTCATACAGACTCACTGCCTGCCACCAGGCCTTGCTGGCCATGAAGCTGCATTTGAAGATTTCTGAACCACAATCCCTTTTCAAAAGGACTTTGTTGTGCCTGAAAATGCTTTCCATTTTTTAAGAGCACAATTATAAGCTGTGTAAATCTTTGATTTAGTATTCCTTCATGTGTATTTTATTTTCATAGCTGTTTCTTATATTAATGGATATTCTTTTTTTTTTTTCATTTTATCTTAAGCTTCTGTTGAGAACATAGCCACATGATCTATTGTCCCCAGGAATGACTTCAAATTTTCTCATTACTACAAGACATTAAGTTGCCAAGATATGATTTACTTTAGTAAGTGCCTTTTATGTCATCCATGTTGGAGAGTTTTTGTGACTGTTATTTAAAATTCATTTCCCTTGCGATCAGTCTCAGTGTTAAAAAACAAAGGACTATGTGTTGGAATCGAGAGATACCAGAAATACAAGCTAACAGACGCTGTCTTTTCAGGCAGAAGCCATAGGGCAGACTCCCCACCCACATGAAACCTGAGCAGTCACCTGGAAACTCTGAACATACTGCTCCTTGGCACTGCCATTCCAAATGTGTTCCTATCAGCTGCACACATTTCTGAATATGTGGATGCAAAGAGAAGACCACAGAAGTGGAAAATTGGAAGGAAGGAAAAAAATCCCCTTAGGCAAAGATTTAAAGTTAATTTTAAAGAATGTTAGGTGGAGAATGCGTGCTGGAATTTGATAAAGGCAAGGAGCACAATAGAGGGCATCTGTTTGGATGCTTAGGGACTGGGTGAATTGGCTGATAAGAAAATCAAATTGTGTAAACAAAGTGAAGGCAACATGAAGGAGTTCAGTCCTGCTGAGGACTTGCTTAGCAGAGCACAGAAAACCGTCACCGTATCTATCCAAGGAAGTGATGTCTTATATGTTTGCAACGAGTACAATATACATATATACATAAATATATGCATATATATATATATGGAGTAAATAAAACCTGCCTCATTTAAATCACTGCTGTGTATGGTGACAATATATTCCAGTATTTTTATGACATGCATTAAGCAACAGTGAGTGATTTAAAATGCAGGGTTATAGGAAATGTCTCTGGGAAGTGAAAAAAAATAACGTATTTTATATATGCACAGGCTTAAAAGTTACTAAGATAATAGTCATATTTGGTAATAATGCGTGAGGCCATTCTTTTTTATCTCTTTGATTTATAATGTCCACTTAAATCTAAGGCCTCCAGGCACATGTAAATTGCAAAATCGCAAATGATTTAAACAATGGCATAAGTAACAATGGCACTTAAGGATAGCATTAGCACCACACTATCACTGTTACTCATAGCGGCAGACCAGTTATGTTACCACAGAAATGACGCTGCTGAATTAGTCTCATTCTTGTCATCATATATTGCAGTTCAAAAGCATTACCTTCAAAACAATTTAACTTTAAATCATAAAAGTTTTACATTGTGCTTTCCAGAAAACTCTCTATTATAATTCTATACTGGCTTCAGGTTTTTTTCTTTTTTTTAATTTTGCTATGGTGACATGATTGCTTTCATTTAAAAACAAACAAGAGAGGCTAGGAGAGATGGCTCAGCCTTTAAGTGTTTGAAGTCATGGTAAAAGACTTGAGTTTGGATCCCAGAACTCACGTGATTTGGCTTTCATCTCAACCCCTTGTAACTGAAATTCCAGGAGCCACTCTATCCTCTTCAAGTCTCTGTGGGTACTGGGCATATACATTCTGCATATATACTCATGAAAGCCCATACAATTAAACTTAAAAAACATTTTATAAAAGATTCAAAGGCAAGATATTCTGCGCTAGAATACACATTTAAACATCAACTGTTTTATGAGGTAGAATTATATATATTAGAAAGAAATGTTTATATATTAGAAAAAATCAAGAAGCAAAAAAGATATTGCTTTCTTTCATCCTTCTGTTAATCACACAGCAAAGCACAAATACAACCTGTGGTGGTTTGAATGAGTGTGGTCTCCATAGGCCCATGTATTTGAATGCTTGCAGGATTCTTGGAAAGGAGTAGGAGGGGTGTCCTCATTGGAATAGGTGAGGCTTTGTTGGAGTCACTGAGTCACTAAGGGTTGACTTGGAGGCTTAGAAAGCCTATGGCAGGCCCAATCCCCCCCCCACACACACACCTCCTGTCTGAGGATCAGGCTGTACTGTACAGTTCTCTGTTACTTCCCCAGCACCATGCTTGCCTGTGTGTCACCATCATCTGCAACTAGATGATGAATGACCAAGCCTCTGAAACCACAAGCAACCATTGCCCCCCTTTATTAGTGTTACCACACTGTCTCTTCACAGCACTAGAACACCAACTAAGACACAAACTTATATTGGTTTTGCTTTGAAACAAGAAATTTTTTCCATTGTTATGATTACTTCAGGTTAATTTCCTTAGTTTTTTTAAAAAACAAACAATTATAAACTATTTATTGTAGTTTACTCTAGCATGTATTTTTAATCCACAGTAGTCAAAAGAAACATGGATTTTGAACATTTTTTAGTTTTCTATCTCCTCTCCTCCCCTTCTGTTTCTTTTCCTGTATCTCTCCTCCCTTCCCCTCTCCTATTTCTTCTCTTTCCCTTTCCTATTTCTCTCTAGCCTGCCTCTTTTTCTTCTCCTCCCTCTTCTCTTCTCTCCCTCTCACCTCCCCTCCTCTCTTCTCTGTTTGTGCTCTCGTGTTTGTGGTTGGAGAAGAGAAAAACTTCAACCAAACAAGATAATGAAGCAGGAAATGATCCTGAAGCAGGCAACTAAGACAGAGTTGACGATCAACATGGGCTGCAAGGGAAGTGGTTGCAGCCTGATGACTTAGGAAGTGACACAGCTGGGCTGTGGAAGCCCATACAGACACTAGTGGGAGGAAACTCGCTTCAGAACTCCTGAAGTCTCAGCAGCATCCTTGGTGGTGTGATTTGAGACTTCAGTAGTACAACAGAACAGAAAAGGGGGTTGGGAATCCTGCGGGTTCTAGAAAGTCCTTGAGATTTGTAGGATAAATTTCCTTAGCAGAAGGAGAGCATATGAAAGCCAAAACCACTCCTAATGTTAAAGGGACTTGTATGTTTTTAAAGGAATACCAGCTACTTTACAATGAACTTGAGGACAATGCAGCAGGAAAAAAAATTCTAATGGGATCATGCCCAAGGCCACAGCAATATCAGAAAAGGGGTTGGTATTGTTTCTGTTAGTTTGTTTGTTTGTTTTGTATTACTGAAGTACCCATCTGCAGAATTGATTAACTTTATAATACATACATCCCCAAAGGCATATTCATTTTTATGCTCCTCTCAGAAGCAGCCTCCAGGAGCCAAACTCACATAGCAAAGCTTCTTCTCTTGCTTCTCTGTCCCCAAGTTCTCCCTCAGTAGCTGCAGCATGAAATCCCAAATTTTGGGTGACTAATAATCCCTGCTATGTGACATTACATTCTCGTGTTCCCTGTCAGTGTTGGACAATGGGCTTTACAACAAATGAACAAAGAACAATTCTAAGGACGGGCATGCTTGAACAAGTAAACTTCACTGCTACTATGATCACGGAAAATGTAAGATGTGATTGAATTAGCTTTTGTTCAAGAACCTTCAGAAGAGTGAATCTTGAAGCTAAACACCCTTATGTACAATGTTCTGAAAAGTTGGAGGAAAGGAAGTGGAAAAGATAACTATAGGCAAACGTTAAATATACCATATCACCAAGAAGGGTAGAAAGTAAGAGCTCTTTACCTTGTCAGTTCATTTACCCTGTAGTGACAGAGAATAAGATTAAAATGGCCTTTGTAAAAGTGATAGAGAAATTAGATGTTATGTTTGCTTGAATATTTTATTCTAATGTCAGCTCTGTGATAAAAATACATGTGTACACATGTGTGTGTGTGCATATGTGTGACAGAGAAGGGGAGGAAGAAAGCAAAACTTCGATGTATTATCTGCTTTCAAAATGTGTCCTTGTTTCAGCCTATCAATTAGGATTAATCACATATAATCCTTGTCCTAAAAAGCCTGTCTTGAACATGGATAGTATTTCCATCTGCAAGAAGCTTTCTTACATACTGTATGGATAGAGGAGAACCATTACATTACCCTAAAAATATCACTGTGACAATTAATAGTTTACGTCACCTTCTAAACCTATAATGAAATCCACTAGAGTTGAATCATGACTTTTCTTTAAGCTTCCCTGTTTACTGAAAAGGAGAGAAAAGAAGGGGAAAGTACCTAGACTCATTATAAATTCCTGACTACACAGTAACGGTGCATCTCCCAGCGATTCATCACCTTAACACTGCTTTGTTTCTATTGACAGATCATTTTAATAACCACAATTCTCCAGGTGATGGAAAGTATTCTGCATTTCTGAGCTCAAGCAATTTATTAAACTGCCTCTAACAGGAACTCTTATTTTCTACATTTCTTGGTAATTTCTCCTTACAGTATATATGGATATATATATATATATATATATGGATATATATATATATATATCCTTAAAAATACACCTGAATAACAATGTAATAAGGATTGCCTTTCCAGAAAATAATTTCAGCAGTTAGTTAGACCTGATAGAGAATACAAAAATCATTTAAATAGGAGAGACTCTGACTACTTGTATATTATTTTCTGTGATGGTTGGCCCTATCACTGAGATCATTCAAATAAATTGTCAAATATTCCAACGGAACATATTTTTAAAGGTAGAAATCTAATAGGTAAGTCAATGTCAATCTGCAGTGCTACATAGGATTAGACCAGTAAGAACCCATATGATCCATCCTGTCTATTTGCCGGAGTTCACTACCAAGTCCTCTGCGTATTCTGTTTAATGAGAAGTGAGAACCTGATCTCTTTTTGTCATGGCTGGTCTAAGAACCAAGATGGCAATGACATTAGTTTTTACTCTTAACTATAGCTCCCAGTTTAAGTTAACGATATGACTAGATCTTGGAAAAATGCACTCCGGCCTTACTCATGACAAAAAACAAAGCTTGACTTGTCAACTTGTTCGCTTCATGTTTTGAATATTGAAGCTAAAAAAACACTTACCCATGTAATAAGAAACCAGTGTTTTATGATGATGAGCTCCTTTGCATCTCTTTCATGTTATTAACTAGCTAGATGGAAACTGATTGGAGAATAGACTGGGGAAAGGTGGTATTTTTTATTCTGAGAAAAAACATAAATGACAGTTCAAAAGGCTATCTTCCTTACCTCTCATGGTTTTGTTCTTCATTTCATTTCCTTATTTCTTGCTAAAGCTATTTTGCCAAATGCTACAATATAGTAAGAACTAGAACTAGTGGAGTATAAGTAAATCGGCTTTAAAGCTAAGTGGCCAAACCGCCTCCCTCAGGCAAAACTATCTCCTTATGATGAAGCAAAATTCCTTTATAATAGGCCTGGTGGACTTGTAAGGGATTACCTAAGTGTCAAGCCCAGTTCAGAGCATACTTACAATGCCACTTTGAAGGAGAAAAATACCATGTTTGCTCAAGTAAGTCTTAAAAGTAATACACAGGCTTTATTTGCTCTTTTCCTTCTGCAAGCAAGGTACAATAAAATTAGGGACCCCAAAGCCCTATGATCAGCGTCAGGCAGAGAGCTGATGACTAAGTGGTTGTGATTTACAAAAGGATTTGTGAGAACTATTGTGCATGGCTCCCAGCTTCAGAGTCTTTATAGAATCATGAACCTTTTCATATGAAGGCACTATGGCTTATGGACGCCATCTGGGGAATTGAGAGAATCTAATCTGGCCCTGGGCTTTTCTCCCTGGCATACTCTCGAATGTCCCCCAGAGATTATTTTGAGCAAATCCATCCCTTTTCCTGTCCTTGGAAAGTCTTGCAAGTAATTAGACACTTACATTTCTATATCGCCATATTGTTAAAACCCACGGAGAATTAAGAAACAGCCTGTATTAAGTTTACTAGCAATGTTTCCAGATTTTCCCAGTGTTCATTAGATGCAATGTCATGAGAAACTCCTTTGCTAGGCCTCTAATTTTTGTTTTGCTCTCAGTGTATGATGTGCTTCCTTTCCACTCACAGAGACAAATCCCATGAATAAGGAAAGCCAATAGTGAGAAAAGAACTCCCCACCAAATTGCTGCAATTTTCCAAATACTCTAAGTTAAAAACAATCAACATTCCACTTCAGGTATTGATTTCAGGTTAATAACCTGAAAATATAGCTCAGCGGTTCTACTGCACAAAGTCCTAAGCTCCACCCACAACATTATATATATATATATATATATATATATATATATATATATATAATCTAAACTTCCCACTTTTTAAAGAATGTTCTTTGGTTATCAATAATCCCGTATTTGTGTAACTAAATGGAATCAATTATATTCAATCCAATTGAGTACTCAGGTTCTCTTCTTGACTGATAGGCATATATCAACTGTTTTCGAATATGACGGCCATGTTGATTCTTGCTAAGCATACTGTGTGCATCCAAAGGAAGGCTCATCTGGCCCTTTTCTTCAGGTTGAGGAAGACATGTTGCAGAGGTAAGGATAAACTCCAGAAGTCTACACGGCTTGGCATGTCCATGGAAGTTACTTTACTCAAAGCTAAAGCCAGCATTCAAAGACACATATCCCTACATTTATTTCCATTTAGTTCCTGCCTGTATTTTATGTGTCTATGATTTAGCACTTCAAATTTATCATTTTGACACCCAACATATGCACACTGCTGGTAGTTTGGAATTTTAGGTAGGAATATTTTTTACCATATTTGATTAATATATCCTTCTTGTGAGATATCTTCACTGTTTTTATTTTTAGGCTTTAGAGAAAAAAATGCTGTTTGATGTTAATTGTTATTCAGCATAAATATCAAATGGTAATTAAATAAATTCTGACTTTTAACAAAGCTAGATGATTAGTGTTTAAAAATTCATGTTTTCTATTAATTTTGTTCTTACTGCTCAGTTTTGATTGAATTTTTTTCTATAAACAGAATTTAAATGTGAACAGGGACTCCTACCTCAACACTAAAACTTGCAGAGTGAAATAAACGAAGTGTCACATTTAGGTGCACAGTAAATACAGACTAGAAAATGCAATGCATGGTAGTATTCTTCTATGGGTGCTGCTGTTCAGCATATTTTCATAGTGTTCAATTTAATCTTTCTAATTGCTGTTTCTTTGGGGAAAAGCAGCTGACTTGCCCTCTTTCATACTCACCAAATGAAGAATTTCCAGACACTAAACAACTTTCAATGTTTCCTTTGCTCGGAATGCAGATAGACCAGGACATTCATGAGCCCGTTGAACATATTCTGCTTCACTCACAAGTGGAGAGTTTGTGTTTTGTGGGATATACTGTGGTCATTAAAGAGCAAATAGTTGCAAACCATTGATAATCCAAATCAAGTGCATTTGAGCAGCACTGCTTGAATTCAGTGATTACCAAAGCAAAGGCATAAATTTGAGCAGGACATTTTATGTTCTACAACTATTTTGTGCTTTTATCAACATCTGTTCCAGGTCTTAAGTCATTCTTGTGGTTTATATACGAGATGCTCCTAAGAGTATATGTATTGAAAACACAGCCCTCAGGTGGTGGTGCTATTGAGTGGTGAGTGTATCAAGAAGTCAGTTACTTCTTCAGTGTTTAATGCATTGATTAACTCATACTGGGCATAATGTTCGGATGGGAAGTCATATATAAGACAGTAGATCACTTCTGGGATAGCTTTGGAAGTTATACCTTTCCTGAGTTCCTTCATCTGTATCTTTCTCTACTTCCAAGACATTATGAACTGAGCAACATTTTCCAATTTATAATCCCTGCTGTGACTCTGTCCAGGTCCACTAAAGCTGGATCCAAACATCAAACCTTCAGAAACCACAAGCAATGATAAACCTTCCCTCTGATTAATTTGTTTACTTTAAGAATTTTCTGATATTGTTAAAAAATCAACCATCACACTTGTAGAACATGGTTCCACCCCCAAACAAACAGCTCTATCTAGGTCAATATATAATCATTGGTCTAGATACTACTACAGCCTAGGCATTTGTATAGCCTTAAATTTTATGTATAGAATCATAAATTCTAAAAGTGAGGATATTAAGAGACTGGGTGTTTGGGAGGTCCTTAGGGAATGGAGGTGCAGCTTTTATATAAAGGTGGCCCTAGAGAGCTTTCTTTGTCTATTTTATGAATATAGAGTAAGTTTTCACTTGAAACCAGGACATGAAGTCTCATCAAAACCTGATCATGTTAGAATGTTTATCATGGGTCACCCCTCACACACACATGAGGGAGAAGTAAGATAAAGTTATGTTGTTTGTAGATCAGTCAGTGCATGGTGCTTTGTTAATGCAGACAGAACTGATTAAATAGCCACCAGGAGATGGGCATCTGCTTGGGTTCTCTAAGCAGTTTTCTCTGTGGATCCACTTTCTTTCCCCAGAAGTGGCATAAATTTATTCAAAATTCTGTTTATTAAGTTTGTCTATCTTATTTACAGAACTTTTCTTTCTTTTATTCTTTCTCCAGGACTGGCTTATGAACTATTCTTAGCTATTTTCCATGAGAAATGGTTCTCTTGTTCTAGAACAAGAACAGGACTCTTGTTCTAATATTGGATTATTCCATGGTTGAAGATCAAGGTGAATTTCCTTTCTCACTCTCAATAGTTCATTCAAATTGTCAACTTGACTCAGTTGTGAAGCATCTAAGAGGATTTGTAGAGTATACTTCCAGATTATCAGTATGGTCATTTTCAGAGAGAATTAACTAAACAGACAAGACCCACCCTAAATGAGGGTGATACTACCACATAGGATTAATGTATACAAAGGTGAATGCCCCCAAACCCAATCAACTCTCTCTCTCTCTCTCTCTCTCTCTCTCTCTCTCTCTCTCTCTCTCTCTCTCTCTCTCTCTCTCCCTCTTTACCTCCACAGTGTGATCTGTTAAACTCTGTCACAACCCCCCTTGTCCATTGTTATGCACAGAAATCTATGAAACTCTAAGATAGTGCAAAGTTTTACTGCCCATTATTATTTCTGCCAAATTACTAAGGATATTTGGTAAAATGTTTGGTGTGCTGTAAAATTTTAAGAAATACACAGCAAAATCTAGGTCAATTTCCTTATACTTTGCACTAACTTTTTAGTTGTCATGGTAATGTATTATGGTAACTGACCTGGTAGAAATGAATATATTCTAAAGAGCCATATGCATCACTCAATCTGATTAGCAAACTTCTGGAAAATGGACACCAAGAGGTTAGAGTACCCCTGTTCCCCAGGAATCTCATACTGAGAGAATGAGAACACTAAAATTTAGTCCTAACCAGAAGTGGAGGTTTGGGGTGTGTATGCCTTCCAAAAAGAGAGCTCTCCCCCTGCAGACAACCTACCTGATCACCTTGCTGCAGATATTGGCACCCAGAAAGTGATTGATCAACAGTACACAGCTCCACACCTTGACCTGGGCTGCCTAGATTTGCATAACCTGACTTCTATATATGATACTTCCACTTTTACCCTTCACAGTGTTAGTTAGGTATTCACTCTGCCTCTTTGCACACCTTCCTAATAGTATTACACTCAATAATTCATCTTTTTCCTACGTTTCACTCTTAGTTTGGCATTTCAGTTTGTCTTGTGGAGGAGAAGTGGTTGAATTTGGCTTTCGGCATACACACTGAAACCCCAAGTTCAGGAATATTACTAGGTTTGGTTCTATGACACAAGTTGATGAAAAGACAGCCAAATATTGTAACATCCATAAAAATTATCAGACTGTAATTCTCAAAATGTAGACTTAGTGAAGGGACTCTATGAAAGAAACTGTAAAAAAAAAAAAAAGAAAAGAAAAGAAAAAGAAACAAAAACAAAGAAAACATTATTTTTCTTCAAGAACATCTTCTTAATATTCTAAATCTCACAGGAAGTTATGTTATGTGCTAGGAATATACTGTTTTCTGCCAATTCCATGGCCTTACTCACTAACTACTTGTATATCAGTTTTACTCTTGAAATCTCAACACCACTGTGCATTTGGTTTCTATTCAAGACTGCATTCATTTGGGTCTTTCTTTGCCTACACTAAACACTAATTCTGTTACCTTTTTCTTGCTTCTTTATGCTTTGTTCTAAATTTCTTCTTCCTTTCTGGTCTAGTCTCTGGCTTAAGTTATCACCCATTTGCTGACTCATTCATATCTGCTGACAAAAAGAACAGAGACAAGCTCAAGAAAATCTCAAGGCTGTTAGGAGAATCTCATGGTTATGGAAACTAGAGTAGTCCAACGGGGTGACAACAGAAAGAGTTTAACATTTGCAGTCAAAGTATTGTCTACATGCATCTTATCCACAAGTTAGAGATGACAGAAATGTTATTGAACAAAGAAACTGTCTCCTTTCTCACTTTGAGAATCTATATACAGGCTCTATCTCTATCAGTTCTGATTAAAAATGGAACTAAGAGGAAAATGGAAGGAAAATTTAAAATCATTTATACCTATGTTGCTCATGCCTATTTTCCTGATCTTTGAAATGATAAGCTTTATAGACTTGTAAAGATTTCTTATGATGGAATGAGAGAAAGAGAAATTATAAGCTCCAAGAGAAAAGCACAGATAACAGTTCATTTTATTAAATGAACCAGAGATACATTAAGCATTGGTATCTGTTGCTTAATAGTTTTTATAATCAGAACAATATTATCGTTCACTATAAATTTCAGAGCTAATGCTCTCTCCCTAGAATTATATATTTGATAAAAAAAATCAAGAAACAAAAAATTCCCAGATTCATATAACATGAATATTTCCTATAATGATTTTACCTCAAACTAAGGATATGTTTTGATTTACCTGTAGAATAGTGAATTTATTAATGTAAATGATTAATTTATTTTGTCATATGTTTTGACTTAGTTGAGTTACTTCTGAGATGCTTTTCTATTCATTATTGCCTCCACATTAGGTGAGGATAAGGAAGGAATATGACCAAATGAAGAAGTCTGGGTTAAAGGAAATATGTCTGAAACTTAGCAAATGAATTACTTGATTTGTTTAACACAATAATAATCTTCTGGGTGAATCTTGTATCTAGCTACATTACTGAAAGTGTTTATGAGTTGTAAAATTCCTTGGTAGAATTTTTGGGATCACTTATGTAAACTATCACATCATCAGAAAACAATGAGAGTTTGACTTCTTTTCTGATTTATATCCCCTTGATCTCCTTTTGGTGTCTTATTGCTCTAGCTAGGACCTCAAGAGCTATATTGAATAGATATGGAGAGAGTGGACAACCTTGTTTTGTTCCTGATTTCAGTGAAATCCCTGGGAATTTCTCTCCATTTAGTTTGATGTTGGCCCCTTTGGATGTCAATGTGGCAATTTCTCAGAAAATTAGGAAACAACCTTCCTATACCACTTTTGGGTATATATCCAAAGGATGCTCCTCAATGGTGCCACAAGGACATGTGCTCAACTATATTCATAGCAGCATTGTTTATCATACTCAGAACCTGGAAACAACCTAACTGCCCCTCAATCAAAGAATGGAAAAGTAAAATGTGGTACATTTACACAATGGAGTACTACACGGCAGACAAAAAATAACGACAGCTTGAATTTTGTGGGAAAATGGGTGGAGCTAGAAAACATTGTTTTTAGTGAGGTAACCCAGACACAGAAAGACAATTATCACATGTACTTACTCATAGATGGTTTTTAAACATAAAGCAAAGAAAACCAGCTTACAAACCACAATCCCAGAGAACTTAGACAACAATGAGAACACCAAGAGAGACTTACATGGATCTAATCTATACATGGGAAGTAGAAAAAGACAAGATCTCCTGAGTAAATTGGGAACATGGGGACCTTGGGAGAGGATTGAAAGGGAAGGAAGAGGCAGGGAGGGGAGCAGAGAAAAATGTAAAGCTCAACAAAATTCAATAACAAAACAATCTGCTGGGTGGTAGAGGTGCACACCTCTTATCCCAGCACCCAAGAGACAGAGGTCGGCAGATCTCTGTAAGTTCAAATTCAGACTAATTTACAGAGTGAGTACCAGGACAGTCAAGGCTACACAGTAAAACCCTCTCCCCCCAAAATCAAAATAATAAATAAAAAATAGATAAATAAATACCAGGAAATGGTATGTTTTTACCTACCTAACTTGGGTTAAATAGATTAAATTTACTATAGCTTGCAGTATTAATATGTTAAAATATACTGAGATGTTCATTGGTTTATTACCTAAAATGAGAACATATCACAAATATTCTGTATTCTATAGAAATTCTGATCAGAATTGTTTTGTGTAGTCAACTTTTTCCATATATATCTACAGATTCTAACATGTTTGCTTCAAATTTTGTGATGATCAATAATTGAATATTACTTTACATACTTATTTTTGAAATTAGTATTAAATGGATTATTTCTATGCTTGGGCCAGAAATGGACATTCATAATAAACAAAAGAATGGTAAGTATATTCATGAGAGTTTTGCTGACTTCTTAGATATATCATTTCCAAAGAAGCTCTAAACATATCTTCCCAAACTCTCCCTTCTTGAAATTCAATACCACCATGTCTCATTCAAGATCACAGCAGTTTAGTGCTGTAGTAAATCAGTGTTGCACTCAGCTTCCTGTCTCAAATGTCACCATCTCCTCACCCCTTCACTCCTCCCTTGCATACAGCACATGCAATCTCCAAACCACAGACATTTGTCAGTTATATCTACAAAACCAGATTCCGTTTATTTCCTTGTCTTCCTCTACTGTGGTTCAAACACAGAATTTATTAGGTTTTGTCAAAACCATCCTAGCATACTTCTTTTGCAACCTCTACTCCTACCTTGTTTTTCCTCTTTCTTTCTTTCTTTCTTTCTTTCTTTCTTTCTTTCTTTCTTTCTTTCTTTCTTTCCTTCTTTCTGTTTGTCTGTCTTTCTTTCCTTCTTTCTGTTTGTCTTTCTTTCTTTCTTTCTTTCTTTCTTTCTTTCTTTCTTTCTTTCTTTCTTCCTTCCTTCCTTCCTTCCTTCCTTCCTTCCTTTTTTTTTTTGTATCCATACTACAAATTGATGCCAAAGTGAATGGCCTAATGTTGAGTTACAATGGTGTCTGTCTTTTCTGGTAAACCTCAGGTCTTGACCCCACCATATGAGTCTGGGCTCTTGACTGCAGGCTCAGAAATCAATCCTAGTTCTCCAGCAAGGAAAATTGAATGTAATTTCAGACTTAATGTGAGTCTGGAGCACTCTATTTGAAAGATGCATGGGGGGAAGGTCAGTAAAGAAGGCTTTCCTGCAAGTACAATAACTGTATTTTAGCAGGAATGTATTGTCTGAGATATTGCTATTGGTGCTGCAGGGCACCATTAGTACAAGATGAGAATGGGATACTTGTATTTGGCTTCTATAGCAGGAGAAGATGCAGTGTATCACAAAGATAGCAAAGGAGAGCAATGCTTCACCATCTCTCCAGAGAGAAGGCCACACAACAACAGCAAAACTACTGTTACTATACATACTAACAACACACAAAAACAGCACAACTATTACTATACATGCTAACTCATTATTGGAAGAAGGCTTCCACCTGATAGGACTGCACTCAAACTCGTTCTCCAGGAGTCTTTATAATATATTTCTAAGCCTACTATTTCTTGAGGTATCCTCTTCCAAAATGTCAGCTCTACTTATTATCCTGGTCAAACAAGCCTTCTGTTATACCTTATTGCATGCCTTTCATACTTATGTACATATCCTGTTTACTCAGCTCTCTTAACTCACAGTACTTGCAAGAGGCAGTGAATCACTCATTACTGTACAGCACAGTCTTTTGCACAGTATGATTTTTAAGGGATCTCCAGCCATTATCCAACATGCCAGTTACATTCGCCAGTTGTAACAACCAACTTTTACAGATGTTGACCAATTTTTATAGGGAGTAAACCCATCCCAGGCTAAGGAGATTAGGAGAAATAATTAAGTATGAGATTCTAGATAAGACACACAGCAAAAATTTATGAAATTAAATGAAGTTTTTAATTAATAAAGTTTTGTTGGTATAATTTTCTGATGTCCATCATTTTAACATACTTATGCTCAGTATAGTTTTGGAAAATATTGTGTTTGGAACACACACATGCTTTCTATGCCATTTTGCAAGGGTTTTTGTTATTCTAAAATTAGTTAAAAGTGAACAAGCATAACCAGCTGTCTATGGTTCTCACTGTTTCCTCTAGTTCAGTGTTTCTTTTTATTAATTGTTTTGAATGTATTCATTGATAATTTTATGGCTATGCCCACCTCCATTTCTTTTCTTACCTCCTTTTTCTTATCCCTGTACCCTTTCTTCCTAATAATTATCCTTTCTACTTTCATAACTTGTAGTTTATGTTCGGTACTTACTATGTTTAATTAGGGTTCCTTGAATAAGCATTGGGTAGAGTGGATCATTGGAGGATGGGCATCATACCCATGGATTCACCACGAAAAAAAAAAATGACACCTGATCATCTTCCCTAACCTTTAAATGCCAAAAGCTTCTCAGGGAGGGGTGTGGCCTCATAAACTACTGCCTTACCATGATGGAATGTTGATGGTCCCAATTTCCACTCGTGGCAGGTCTTGCATTGGTAATCAAAGCTGCTGTGAGTTCCTTAGTCCAAAAGCAGTGTTTCTCCATTTATTGTCCCAATTTTGTCACTTGCCTCAATCGCAAAGAATAGAGATATTCTTCTAATTCTCTATTAGATGAACTTTTTATTCCATAAACAGGATCTGTAAGTTCATATGCTCTGGGCACAGCCAAGCCTTCTGAATAAAATAATCACTTTTCTTGCTTCTCCTGCTAAACTTTGGATATTGAATTCCCTTTCTTGTAAATGTGACTTTTGGACAGTGGTACAGCTTTGATCCAATCTAGAGAGCGGTTGTCACATGATTGGTTCCACACTCTTGAAAGCATTATTGGGACCTCAGATGTGAAGTGAGAAGTTTCATCTGTCATATGTTCTCGTGACTATACTGCCTTGTAACTGAATAAAACCAATGAAATCAAGCAATCATGAACTGAAAAGCTCGAAAATGCAATAGTCAAGAAAACTTCTTCCTACTTATACTTTATCTCAACTACATAATCAGTCCAAAGAGACTAACAGAGTTTCTCACCATATCTGAGACAACTAACTGTTGCCTTCTTTGAGAATACTCACTGTAGTGAGAATCGCTGATCCTTACTTCTAACATTCTAAACATTTTATATCTACTTATAGTCATAAAATGTGATGTTTATTTAGATAGGTGGTATATTCAGGTCATCAAAATAAGACTCAAGACATATTTAGGATAGGCATGTGGGTCAGTTTGTAGAGCAACTGTCTAGCATGTGCAAGGATCTGGGTTTAATCCCTAAAAAGACAAAATCAAGTACTCAAAAATGAAAATAATGCAGAAGAGTAATTTTTTGTGTATAGCTAATTATTATTCGACTAAAGTTCTATGTGGAAGAGCCAGTGAGGAATTTAGGCAAAACAAATGGGGTGGGGGTTTGTAATCGATTCATTAGAAAGTCACATACATTTAGAAATATATAATAAGAAAACACAGTTACTGAATGTGTGGTCATTGACATAAATTTACTATTGACTCGATTAAAAATAACATTTATGCAACCTAGTTAGTGAGTTAGACTCCTTAGGATTACAGAGAACAATAACACTCTTGCTTTCTTTTTTGTTGTCACATGAAGCCACTCAGAGACCAGTGTTTTAACAGTTTCAGGTTACAAGTAGATTTTCTATTTATCCTAGTTTAAAAAATATTGTTCATTATCATGTTAAAATTTAAGATTCTTCAATTAAAATTTCAATCAACCAGGACTTCCCCAGGTTGTAAAATTTTGGGACAAGGCAACAGACTATGTGTGTAGCAGAGTATCATTAGGAATCATTCCATTGTTTTGTTTTGTTTTTGGCAGGGTTGGCACAACTGTGTTTCTTTCTACACTCTGTCTCTGAGCTATCCAGTCTGCGCTTCTTGGCCAATCAGGCATTGTAAGGCAAGGACTCTCTCTCATAGTATGGGCTTCAGGTTAAACTAAATATTGCTTAGCCACTCCCACAAGTTCTGAGCCACCATAGAACCAACATATTGTGCAGGCAGGACAGATTGCAGGTTAAGAATTTTGTGATTGCTGTGGTGCCAAAATTTCTCATTCTGCAGTCTTCATGTCTTTCCATGCCAAAAAGACTATAATAGAGGGGTGAAGACTTCACGCAGATACCAGCTCTATACCTCTATGTTCAATGAGCTGTGTGTGTTGTCCTCAGCTCTGTTGTCACCAAAGAGATGAGAATACAGAGGTGAAGACTCCGTGCAAGTACCAGCTCGACATCTCCACCCTCAATCAGTGTATGTTGTCCTCAGCTCTGCTGTCAATTTTCAAAGAGCACTCTTCTGTCCTAACATCAGTCTGTGTTGTTTAGGGATCTAATATTTTATGGCATGAATACAGTATCAGACATCCAACAAAGGCTAACCTCCTTTGTTTCCCTATTTTCTCTTTTTATACCAATCTGAACAGTATTCCTTGACTGACTGTAAATTCAATTCTATAAATGTTCTGCTGGGTAAGTACATTGTATTGCAGATGCCTGTGTAAGTGTGTCAGTCCATCTGTTTCCTATATGATGGAAAATAAAATAAAATTCATTTTAGTAAACAGCCTTAAGGATTGCTGAAATGAGGATAAATGGCAAAGTAAAACTTTATCCTAAACTTTTAAAAACAATTGAGAAAAAATATAACATCAGCATAAATTCTGATGTTCCTAAACTCTGTCCCTCTTCCTTCAATCTTAGTCATAGAATATAACTAGAAAGTGTTAACTCGTAAGTTCAGTGGAAAGATACCACCTTGGATGGTAGAATGTTCCATCTTCCTAGGTTCTGTCTCTGAAAACTGACTGCGTTTTCACAGGTCTCCCACCATATTAAGGAGGAGTGTTTTAAGTCTTCTCTGATTCTTGATGTATTCCCATGGACTTTAACATACAATAACACATATAGCCACATAATATTCCTGAATCTATTTATAGCTCCATAGTCTCCCACTGACAAGATTTACTATAATATGAAGAACTACTTCCTTTAAAAAAATTGAAAATGACGTCAGTGCTTCCATGTTCAAGAAGTTCCTTCAGAGTAATAACCCTGGGTCACCAGGCAGCAGGAGCTGAGATGACCTGAAGGAATGGGAGCTGTTGATAAGCGAGAGAGTTCGGGTTGTCGTCAGTCAGAGATCAGATAAGTAAAAGGCATCAAGGAAACATCCACACCAGTGGCAGATGGAGGAAGCTTGCACAGAGTCTAGCTAAATAATTTGACAGTGCTGCCAGGATGCAAAAATAATGTGGCGTGCCCAACTGGAGGGATAAAGAGGAAAGGTGGCTGCATGGGGAGACAGTTTAAGGAGTGCTTGATTCAGAGCCAGGTCACTCCCTGTCTTGGCTTTTTATTCTTTGCTTTCACAGTCCTCTAGCTTGGTCAGATTCAGTTCTGACTGAATCCCAGTTGGAGGAAAGTCCTTGATAAGAACAAACAGATGACTTTTCTGTCTGAGTGGCAGACACTGAATTTCCATATGTCAGAGTAGAGGGCAGATGTATTCCTCCACCATAGGCAGTTCCTGGATGCTGATGTGAGCATGCGCTCTGACTTGCGGAATTTCATACACTTTGCTCACTGGAGCCTTATCTTCCACTTACTGCCAAAAGGTCAGCAGGCCCTTTAGCCCTTTCTTCTGTGGAAACTCTTTTTCCTTGAAAAACATTTAGTTCTTGCTGTTGTTGTTTTTCAGTGATCTAGATCTCCTTCAGTTCCAATATTGCTGAGGTGAATCAAGAATATTTGTATTCCATGTTCCACATGTGGATTCTATACTGTTTAAAACAACGGGAAGGAAATACTTTTTACAGTCCTATAAAATTTCTTTCTGTAATGATATTTCATTTGTATTTTAATAAATAAAGCTTGCCTGAAAGTCAGAAAAGCAAAACAGTCAGCCACTAGCTCTTACTGCTCCTTTCAGCCTGAAATAACCATCCTGCCTCCAGGAATCCTATGAATAAGACTGTATCTAAACGCTGTCTCTCCTTGCTTCTCCCCTGTCTTATATTCCTCTGTAGCACTGGGATTAAAGGTGTGTACCACTACTGCCTTGTTTCTATGGCAAACTAGTGTGACTACTGGGATTGTCTGTAAGGTTGACTAGGGCATGTGTTTTACTTTCTGATCTTCAGGCAAGCTTGATTTATTGAAATATAGATAAAATATTATTACATTTTTCTGGTTTTGGCATGAAATGGGTACCAAAATGTACACCAAACTATTGTATTTGGGCATAATTGGTATGCTTCTTCAATTACTGTGCGTATGTATCACTAGGGAAGCTTGATAAACTATATATGCTCATTCTGTTGAGTTGGAGTGGGGTCCAAAATTGCACAGCTAACTTGTAGATCACACTCTCAGTAGTGGCAAATTAGTGTAATGATACACCTTTCTCTGTGTCAGGATAAAAACTTCTGAGGGTGAATTGTTCCTCTAATTTTATCTGTTCCCAAATTAATTTAAACATGACTTCCTATGTTTCTATACTGCTATACAGTTAAACATTTACCTATGAAAATGAATACAGATGAATCCCTCTGAAATTTAATGCTTACTTCACATTAATTTGGACAAATTTGACATACATAAAACTTGGAAAAATTTATTACTTATTGAATATATTTTGCTTCACTTATATGTTTCTTATAACTTTTTTTTGAGGTTCGAATGTCCATAGAATGCAGTTGGCCAAGAAGAATCATGATAAACTACCCATTGTAGAGTAATGTGTCTAAAGATGATACCCAGGAGAGAATAATGTGACTGATATGAGACCATGAGATTCTTTAAAGCTCACACCAGCTATAGCAGCAGTGAACAAAAAACTCATCTGTTTCTAGTCATGAATCTAGGAAAAGCTGAAACTAGGAAATGAAAAATGGATGGTGTTCTGATAACATGAAGACCTGAAGGATAAAGTTTACAGTTAACAATGAAGACATCAAAAATGATGAGTAAGACTCATTATCATAATGAATGTCTAAATCTAGAGACTAAGCTAAACAACTTCAGGAAAATGTCCTCCTCCCTAGGTAGCATAGAGAAGAAAATAGAGGTCTTACTAAAGTTAGATGTAATTGGGGGGAAATAGCAATCTTCGTCAAAGTTGCTTTGGTCAAACATATATTACAAATGTCTGAACTTTCTTGGATCAGTTTAGGGATTGCAGACAAATCACATATGTCCTCCTTTATAAAACATCCTTAAACTAGGTTAACATAGTGAACATTCTTGGGTCATATCGATATTGCTTTGGATATCAAGACTCTTCATTTCACTTTTAGTATGAGTGTTTTCTATGTTCTTTGGGCTCAATGTTGACATTTTATGGCAGCAGTAGGTTCTGTTCTAAGTTTCCTGAACTCACCAGCCTTAGGAAGCTGGCCAGGATTCAAGCACAAGGTATGATCCTCTTGATTTTGAGTAGGTCTTGTGTACAATTAGAAAGTCATTGGTTTCCACAAACATGTGAGTACCACTTACTGAACCCACTCAGTTGTTTGTTTGTTTGTTTGTTTGGTTTTGGTTTTTCAAGACAGGATTTCTCTGTAGCTTTTGAAGCCTGTCCTGGAACTAGCTTTTGTAGACCGGGCTGGTCTTGAACTCACAGATATCCACCTGCCTCTGCCTCCCAAGTGCTGGGATTAAAGTCATGTGCCACCACCGCCCAGGACCTACTCAGTTTTGTAAAGAAATATTTCTTTCTCAATATTTAAAGGTTTCCCCATTCAGTGCAGAATTCCAGTGCACTTGTCACAATCTTTACCTTTTCATTCATTGAGTTGTATTGGAAAAATCTGGGCAAGGGAACCCTGGCATTTCTATCCTTTATAGAATCTGCTATTCAGGGAAGCCATGGTACCAAGTTAAGACCATAGACTCTGACAAAGCGGGGAGTCTGGCAATAGTCAAGGACTTCAGAATTTTCTGTGTTATGACTTTCTGATTCAGGAATCAGCTGTAGGAAGTGCATGGGCACTTGCCAAGCAATGGTCTCCATATTGACTTTCTGGAAAAGCTAGAATCTGCTGTCTGCAGAATGTTTTACCTTCCCTCTCATTTCATACTTTGTCAGTGTGGCATCATTTTATTGGAATACCTCTGATTCTAAACATTCTTGCCTTCTTGAGAAGGCTCATTCATCCTCCTTTATTTATTGGGAAAATTCTTATTATATCTTGTAATGCACTTTTTCTTCTGGAATAATGTATTTAGCTAGGTACACTGAGAATGGATCATTTTTATATTCCAGTTCTGTGATTGGCTAAAAGTATTTCCATGTCATATTTAAAGATGTATAAAGAGCTTTAATGGTGAATTATATTCATATCACTTAGGGAGTTTATGGAATGATGTAAATATCACCTTTTGTTGTTATACAGTTTGAGATTTATTAATTTCAGTTCCATGCAGTATTGAGTAATGTTTGTTAGCCTATTTCAATGAAAGCACCTTTAAAATGTCAACCAAGCAGATTCTCTACCATAACCATGAATAAAAATGAGGGTATAGCAAGACTAAATATGGGGTAGTTTGTTATGCTAATATTCTTAACATTCAGTAGTGATAAAATTATATATAATTAATGAAGATGACAAGGAAAGACTTCCAAGTTCATAATTTACAAAAATAGTTGGAATGCTTTTAGTAATATTTTAAAGTCAAGTAGTTTGTTCACTTTAAATAACTTTAAAAATAAAGTTAGTCAGATGTGGTAAGTGACATTATTTTGATAATGTCAGATCCTGCTAAATGTCAATACTATCTCAAATCTAATAATCCAGTGAGTGATAAACTTTGGTTGCATATACAAAGGTATTTTCCCATAGTCATGGAAGACAACATCTAAAATTCCCCCCACCAAATTCCTAAAGCCACAAATAGCACCAAAGCTTTGTCTTATTTCATTTCTCACAGCTGTGATAAAATATTCTGAGAAACACAACTTCATGAAGAAGATTTGCTTTTAGCTTACTCTTCCAAGAAGAAACAATAGAGTTCACGATGGCAGAAGTGACATGGCAGGGGGCAGAGAAGGCATGCACACACCATGAGGTTGGGTAATCACATTGCACGCATGCTCAGGAAGCAAGAGTAGCTACTGCTACTACAGGCTCTACTAGCTTTCTACTTTTTATTTGACAGTAGCCCAGGGATTGATGCTTTCTAATTTTAGGCTAGAACTTTCAGCTTCAGTACATTTAAGATAATCTCTTTTAGGCAAGACCAGAAGGTTGTCCCACAGGAGATTTTGAATTCTTGTCAAGTTGACAAGTTAACCACTAAAGCTTTACAGGTAAGCCAGCACAGTGGAACATACCTTTATCCTAACACTTGTGAGGTAGAGGTGGGAAGATTGCTGTGAATTCAAGATTGGAAGTTAGCCTGGTCTACATAGTGAGTTTCAAGACAACCAGAGCTATATAGGGAGACCTTGTCTTGAAAAACAACCAACCAACCACCACACCAAAAATCCCTTATGTTTTCATCTACATAAGTAATATTGGGATATTTAATGAATAAATAAGGCATGGTAAGTTAACAATGTGTATGATAAAATTAAATAATGACAATATATTGTACTAAAGTTGTGACTGTGTCCCCCTTTTCTGAAATTTCTTTTAAATATTTTTTTTATTTTTTATTCTTTTTTAATTAAAATTTCCACCTGCTCCCCGTTTCCCATTTCCCTCCCCTCCTCCCAAATATTGCCCCCTCCCCCCACTCCCCTCCCCCTATCCCCACTCCTCTTCTCCTCCCCCCACACCATTCCCCCTCCCTCTCGTTACTGAAGAGCAGTCCAAATTCTCTGCCCTGCGGGAAGACGAAGGTCTTCTATCTACGTCCAGGAAGGTGAGCGTCTAAACAGGCTAAGCTCCCACAAAGCCAGTTCATGTATTAGGATCGAAACCTAGTGCCATTGTCCTTGGCTTCTCATCTGCCTTCATTGTCCGCCATGCTCAGAGAGTCCAGAATCAGCCCATGCTTATTCAGTCCCAGACCAGCTGGCCTTGGTGGGCTCCCAATAAATCAGTTCCACTGTCACAGTGGGTGGGTGCATCCCTCGTGGTCCTGATTTCCTTGCTCATGATCTCCCTCCTTCTGCTCCTCATTTGGACCTTAAGAGCTCAGACCGTTGCTCCAAATTGAGACTCTGTCTCTACCTCGATCCATCGCCAGATGGAGGTTCTAAGGTGATATGCAAGATATTCATCAGTATAGGATAGGGTCATTTCAGGTTCCCTCTCCTTAGTTGCCCAAGGTACCAGCTGGGGACATATTCCTGGACACCTGCGAACCCCTCAAGAGTCAAGTCTCTTGCCAACCCTAAGATGGCTCCCTTAGATAGGATATATACTTCGCTGCTCCCGTATCCTCCCTTCCTATATCCCAACCATCCCAATCCCCCGAGCTCCTCCCATCCTCCCCTTCTCATGTTTCTCATCCCATTTCCCCTTTGCCCCATGCCACCTCACCCGCAAGTTCCCAGTTTTTGCCCTGCAATCTTGTCTACTTCCCCTCTCCATGCGGATGACTATATGATTTTCTTTGGGTTCACTTTCTTATTTAACTTCTCTAGGATCACAAATTATATGCTTAATGTCTTTTATTTATGGCTAGAAACCGATTATGAGTGAGTACATCCCATGTTCCTCTTTTTGGGTCTGGGATACCTCACTCAGGATAGTGTTTTCTATTTCCATCCATTTGCACGCAAAATTCGAGAAGTCATTGTTTTTTACTGCTGAGTAGTACTCTAATATGTATATATTCCACATTTTCTTCATCCATTCCTCCATTGAAGGGCATCTAGGTTGTTTCCAGGTTTTGGCTATTACAAACAATGCTGCTATGAACATAGTTGAACAGATACTTTTGTCATTTGATGGGGTATCTCTTGGGTATATTCCCAATAGTGGTAATACTGGATCTTGGGGTAGGTTGATCCCAAATTTCCTGAGAAATCGCCAGACTGATTTCCAAAGTGGTTGCACAAGTTTGCATTCCCACCAGCAATGAATGAGTGTGCCTCTTTCTCCACAACCTCGCCAGCAAAGGCTATCATTGGTGTTTTTGATTTTAGCCATTCTGACAGGTGTAAGATGGTATCTCAAAGTTGTTTTAATTTGCATTTCCCTTATCGCTAAGGAGGTTGAGCATGACCTTAAGTGTCTTTTGGCCATTTGAATTTCTTCTGTTGAGAATTCTCTGTTCAGATCAGTGCCCCATTTTTTTATTGGGTTCATTAGCATTTTAAAGTCTAGTTTCTTGAGTTCTTTATATATTTTGGAGATCAGACCTTTGTCTGTTGCAGGGTTGGTGAAGATCTTCTCCCAGTCAGTGGGTTGCCTTTTTGTCTTAGTGACAGTGTCCTTTGCTTTACAGAAGCTACTCAGTTTCAGGAGGTCCCATTTATTCAATGTTGTCCTTACTGTCTGTGCTGCTGGGGATAAACGTAGGAAGTGATCTCCTGTACCCATATGTTGTAGAGTACTTCCCACTTTTTCTTCTATCAGGTTCAGTGTGTTCAGACTAATATTGAGGTCTTTAATCCATTTGGACTTGAGTTTTGTGCATGGTGATAGATATGGATCTATTTTCATTCTTCTACACGTTGACAACCAGTTCTGCCAGCACCATTTGTTGAAGATGCTCTCTTTTTTCCATTGAATACTTTTAGCTCCTTTATCAAAAATTAGGTGTTCATAAGTTTGTGGGTTAAAATCAGGGTCTTCTACTCGGTTCCATTGATCGACTTCTCTGTTTTTATGCCAATACCAAGCTGTTTTCAATACTGAGGCTCTGTAATAGAGTTTGAGGTCAGGGATGGTAATGCCTCCAGAGGATCCTTTTGCTTTCCTACACACGCACCCCGACCCCCAAGCCTGCCTTGTCTGCAAGGTCCTTAGCTGTGGAACAGTTTCCTGCCCTTTCACTAAGGCTACCAACCCAGACCAGTGAGTGCCTGACTCGAGGGCAGGCCTCAAGGTCCCCACCAGGGGAAGCAGGCCCCTGCTGCTGGGGTTGCAGTCTCTGTTGTGATCTCCTGGAACTGCTCTCCCTGCCCCCTATTTCCCTTGGTCCCTGACTCATTGGGGCTACCAGAAATCCCTGCATAGGTGCTGAGGAGTCCCATCTGGATGGGTGAGTGTGTGCTATCCTGGAGCGGACTCTCCCGGTAGAGAGCACAAACGCCCCCCCCCCCCAGCTCCTGCTGCAGGGCTTTCTCTCCTACACACCCGCCCCCCACCCCCACCCCCAAGCCTGCCTTGTCTGCAAGGTCCTTTGCTGTGGAACAGTTTCCTGCCCTTTCACTAAGGCTACCAACCCAGAGCAGTGAGTGCCTGACTAGAGGGCAGGCCTCAAGGTCCCCGCCAGGGAAAGCGGGCCCCCCGCTGCTGGGGCTGCAGTCTCTGCTGTGATCTCTTGGACCTGCTCTGCCTGCGCCCTACTTCCCTTAGTCCCTGGCTCATTGGGGCATCCAGGAGTTCCTGTGTAGGTGCCGAGAAGTTTCATCGGGAAGGGTGAGTGTGTGCTATCCTGGGGCGGACGGTCCTGGTAGAGAGCACAAACGCCCCTACACTAAGGCTACCCAACCAGAGCAGTGAGTGCCTGCCTAGCGGGCAGGCCTCAGCAACCCCCGAAAGGGAGCGCAGGCACCTCCAGCTTGTACTGCAGTGTCGCCTGTGTTCTACTCGACCCCGCCCGACCCCTTGAATTCGGCCTTCTTTACGCGGGTCATTGGAATACCACGCATCCATGTTTTGGTGTTGAGGAGTCCATCTGGAAGGGAACAGTTCCTGCCCCTACACTGAGGGGATACACCTAGAGAGTTAGTCACAGCAAAGACTGGTCCAAGACACCAGGCCTCTCCTGGCTCCATTTGAAG
This sequence comes from Chionomys nivalis, assembly GCF_950005125.1. Taxonomy (NCBI): domain Eukaryota; kingdom Metazoa; phylum Chordata; class Mammalia; order Rodentia; family Cricetidae; genus Chionomys; species Chionomys nivalis. The sequence continues at coordinate 24,040,882 of NC_080088.1, forward strand.
GAAAAGATGGGCAGGCGCCAATGCAAGAATTCCCCCAACAACTTGAAAGGCAATGTGACATCACCAGGATCCAGGAATCCCGAAATGAGAAGTGTACACCCTAATCCAGAAGACTTAGAAGAATTCGACTCAAAAGTGAATTTTATGAAAATAATAGAGGACCTTAAACAGGAGGTGAAAAACTGCCACAACCAATTAGAGATTACAAACAAAAAGGTAGAGGAAATGAATAAATATCTCAAAGATACCCAAGAAAACCAAGAGAAACAAGAAAAAGTAATCAAACAGGTAAGGGAAACGCTTCAAGACTTGAAGAATGAAGTGGAACTAATAAAGAAAACACAAACCGAGGGAAGGATGGAGATGGAAAATTTGAATAAACGAACAGGAACTACAGAGACAAGTACCACCACCAGATTACAAGAGATAGAAGAAAGAATCTCAGACACTGAAGATACCATAGAGAAAATAAACACTCTCATCAAAGAAAACAGCATAACCAACAAATTCTCATCACAAAACATTCAGGAAATCTTTTAAATATTTTTGACTGTGGATGTCTCAATCCATGAAAAGTATATCTGGGGATGAGTGCTTTGTGTGTGTGTGTGTGTTCACGCGAACGTGCGTGTGTGTGCGCGTGCACACGCGCACATGTCTGATTCTGACCTCAACAAAAAACAACATGTAAGAAGAAATGAAAGTTATGTTGTCTATAAAAGAAAAATGTAAATATCACTTCCCCGGTTTTGTATATGTCCTAGCATTGAATAGAGTTTATTAAAATGTGCCCTTTAAATATATAAACTAGATGTGTCAAGACAAATTCACAAACCACATAAATGGTTAAAGCAAGTAAAACTATAACAGATCATGATTGAGTAAAAAAGTGTTTAATTTTGTTGTTTTCTTCTCATCTACATGACCCTGTGTTTGAAATATTCTGGCATTTCCCAAATTATACATTAATAAGCGTGAAGCAGTACTTAGCTGAGATGAAATTTTAATTTTTCTATAATCATGCCACCATGTCACTATTTGAATATCTGCTCATTATTTCACTGTTAGAATCTGTGAAGGATTATCATATATAATCTCATATAATGTATTTGTTTTAAATTGACAATATAACAAAAATAAATAATCTAAAAATTTATTTTTTCTAACTTAAGGTAGAAAACTCATAACAACGGGTGCTTAAATTGTTAATGCTATAAACAAAGAAACTCTAGAAATATAAAGCAAACTCTTAGATTATTAATGGCATTCATGTATTCTTATGAATATTCATTATGAGCTAAATATAACTGCTGTACACATTACAGACCATTCTTTAAAGTTAAAAATACATATATGGAAGGAAAATGAATTCTATTACAGAGTATTATCTTTCCAGCTTAATTATTTGTAAGTATCATATGGTAGACATGTTATATTTAAATGAAAAATTCTTATTGTCATAACTCAAAGGTGACCTTGTTCAATTCCTTCCTTAAACAAAACAAAACAAAACAAAAATGACAGACAAAAATACACTGCATAATAAAGAATGTAAGTATATGATATCACAAAAAGATTTTCTTGAAAAAAGAAATACCTGAAAATATAACTTCAATTGTTGTCAATTCATGTTTAAAAGGTTTCATCTCTATTCATTAAAATTTAAGACAATTTTGGATGATGAAAATATTTCATCTATTTACTTTTTATCCAAAAAAATCTTGATATAAAAATAAAGTATCTGTCATAAAAGATTTAAATACATAATAGAATAATGGAAATATGAAATGAAGGTCATATTTGAAGAATTATTAATATTATTATTATTTCAGATTTTTCAAATGCTATCATTTCAAGCACATAGTTAACTCATAAGTCTGGTGTCGTCACCATCCTTCCTATGTACACTGATAACCTAAGCATTAAAGAAATTAAGCAACATTCCTAAGGCTTCTGATCTAAATAAATATGATGTGATTAGAATCAAAAGGATAACCTAATTTTTATTCAAGCAAGGATGAAAAAAATATTATACAACACAAGATTATCTTTTCACATTTCCTACCAACCTACTGAAGTTTAGTTGGATAGTTAACCTCCATAAACTTCTCAGGATTCAGAAAGACCACTATAGCAGGTGAAAACTTGCTAATGATAGCTGAAGGTGAATAAATTAACTCACATAAGTCTTTTTTTTATCATGTCACACTTATTATTTTTATGTTCTCTCTAATGTTCTCTTGAAGTTCTTATTTCAACTTTCCTCCTGAATGTTCCTCAGTATTCTTCACATCCCATAAGGTTTCCAATTTATATACCCAAAAGGACATAGTTACCAATTTTCTGGTAAATAACAATAATACCAAGCATACATTTCTTAGGGCTCTCAGGATGGATAAAATAGGCACCAGTTGTCTTAGTACTTCCTCAGAGGGGGCAGCCGTGGCTGTGCAGTTCCCCTTCAGGTAGTGGGAGGATTAGTATGGAGCTTTACATCAGCACATAATTTTAAGAGTAAGCAAAAGAAGTTTGTGTGTTGACTACATTTGTGTGGTTAGTTAGAGCTTGTATCGGAGTCCTGCTAGCTGAATTAAAGGGCATGAAATGCCTTAGCCCTAGAGAAAACATCTAAGGTGGCTAGATCAAAGGGGAAACTATGGTAGTGTAAAATCCAAAGTCTGATTTCATCTACATGGGAAGAAAAAAACAAAACAAAATAAGATCTCCTGAGTAAATTGGGAGCATGGGGACCTTGGGAGAGGGTTGAAGGGTAGGGGAGAGGCAGAGAGGGTAGCAGAGAAAAAAATGTATAGCGCAATAAAAATCAGTAAAAAATAAAAAATCCGGAGTATGAGTATGGCATTTCTACCTGTCCAAGGGGAGAGTTTGTTCCCACTGACACTTGAGTGAGAAGCATTCCTTCTCTCTGGGGCCTTATCCAAAATTCAAGGCACCCAGCACGTATTCTATATATCAAGATTTTATACCCAAATGAAAAGTCATCCAGTATAACAGTAGATGAGGATGTTATGCCCAATAATTAATATGTTGCTAAGGTATTTTGTGATGAATTCCACTATGGAAAGAAAGGGACACCATGGCTTCACAAAGTTTACAGAATGACAGTGGTTATTCGAAACACAGCTTCCCAAAGCTTGGTAAATTGGGTGTAGCCTAGTCATTTCGCCAGCTGTTCTCACTGTATAATGCTTGTGGTCACCAGGACCAATCTATGAGATTATCCACTGTGTTGCCATAAAAAAAATCTGTGAAAATATTAAAAATGTTTTGGGCAAATCTTGCTTTTAACTAACACCTACTTTTAAAAGATTTGGACAGATTACCAAATAATAACACCAGATTTCTAAAATATTTTAAAACTTGTTTATTAATTTCTTATTTCTGTTACAAAGCATCACTTCTAAGTTGTCAGATTAAATTTTTTTTTTGGAAAAAAATGCGAAGTTTAAACTGACATGTAAGTCCACAGAAAGAAAACTTCCTGTAGGACAGCAATAGTCTTCCTCATCCCTCATTGAGTGATTTTCATTACTCACTTTGAATATTTTGAGCTTATAAAATTTATGAGAAATTCTTTTTCCTTCCTTCCTTCCTTCCTTCCTTCCTTCCCTCCTTTCCTCCCTCCCTCCCTCCCTCCCTCCCTCCCTCCCTCCCTCCCTCCCTCCCTCCCTCCCTTCCTTTCTGAAAGTGTGAAAGAGATGTCATGCTCAATTACTCTCCACCTTATTCTTTCGAAATAAGGTCCGTCATTGAATCTAGATCTAGACTGGTGGCCAATAAGTTCCTCAGACCCTCTTGTCTACTCCCACAGAGTCTGTGTTATAAGGTTACACACAACTAGACACTTTATTTTAAAATCACAGGCTGTGAAGAAATTCTTGCTAGCTTATAAATAACTTGTAAATAAAACAACATTACGTGCTGAAATAAACCAGAACAAAACCTATACTTCTCAAAGAGTAGTATATAAAACTATACTTTCTTTTTTCTCTTTTTTAAAAATTTTATTGATTTTTTATTGAGCTCTACATTTTTCTCTGCTCCCCTCCCCTTCAACTTTCTCCCAAGGTCCCCATGCTCCCAATTTACTCAGGAGATCTTATCTTTTTCTATTCCCATGTATATTAGATCTATGTATGTCTCTCTTAGGGTTCTCATTGTTGTCTAGGTTCTCTGGGATTGTGATTTGTAGGCTTTTTTTCTTTGACTTAAATGCTGCTTCTCTGAAGAATGGCTAACGAAAATGTGGTACATTTACACAATGTTGTACTACACAGCAGAAAAAAAGTAACAATATCTTGAATTTTGCAGCAAATGGATGGAGTTAGAAAACATCATTTTGAATGAGGTAACCCAGACCCAGAAAGACAATTATCACATGTTCTAACTCATAAGTAGTTTTTAAACATAAAGCAAAAAAAAAAAAAAAACCCTATATTTTCAATGGGCAAAGTATAAACTCCAAAGTGAAGCTTCACAGCTTCAGTATGTCTCCTCTAATACATAAAATTTTCTCCTACTTAAATGATTTCTCACTACCAGAGTAATTAGCAAATATATTTGCACTAATAATTTGAACAGAACAAAGCATATTTTTTCTGTTACATGCTTTATAAATCTTTCTTCCATTCTTCGATTACTAAATCTCAAATCTACTTCCACAGTTTTGGATAATTGTTATACTAGTACCTCATACCCACTTATCAATATATGTGGTAGCTCCTACTGATGTTTCTAAGGAATTACTGCAGAATCTGTAGCTTGAGGACAACATGTATTTTCTGGTAGTTCTGAAAGTCAGAAGTTCCAAATAAGTATTTTGCTAATATCCATGAATTAGGATGTGTGATTCTTTCCACAGACTGCAGGAGGAGTTGATTCTTTGCTTCCACTAACGTGCAGAGCCACCATGTTCCCATCACTGCCATGGCCATTCCTCAGCACTTCATAGAATCCCTGTTTTATGCCACTCAAGACATCATCAGTACCTTTACGATTGCATTAGGCATGCATATCATCAAAAATAAAAACTTTTGCTGTCTCAAAATCTTTCAGTCACATACAAAAAAATCTATCTCATTTTGTGTATAAAGATATTTATGATTTCTGAAGATGCAAATATAATTCTGGTCTTTGCAAGGACACTTTAGTTAATAATGAACTATGCAGAAGACTTGAATTTCCAAGATATCATGAAGGAATTGAAAATTATTTTTGCCTAGTGATGCCATAACCATTCCAATGCATCATGCTGTGTATAATATTTTACTCACATATCTATGGTGATATCAATATGAACCAGTCTGTTATACTACCAATCACGCAAATATATAGTTCAAATATTTATATAGGATGGAATTATGCATTATAATAAAGAGTATTGTTTTAATTGTTTACTATAGTATGTTTTTATATTTAGAATTCGTTCCTTCCAATTATACACAAAAGTGGTTTACTGTGTATCATACACATATTTGCTGAATCTGTAAACTATTTCAAGAAGTCATGTTAATTGATTGATCCTTTCCAGCTAGGTTTATGTGAGCTTACTGCTCACAAAATGATGGTCACCTAAAGAAACATTTCTCTGAATCTCCATCAATAAGCAAAAAGAGTAAAAAATCATCCTTGGAGCCGATTATTCTGCCTAACAAGTTTTGATATTAACCTTCATTAATTTTCCTTCAGATTCTAGTCAACTGTGAAATTCAATTATATCTTAATTGCCTATAAACGTAATACTGGGGCTACATTACTGACACTTTATCTAAATCAGATGTTTTTGCTTTCTTTTTGCAATATGATGAAATGATGCATTAAAGACCATGTTAGTAAGATTATTCAGAAGATAGTTTCGAAGTGCCAATATGTGATATCAAAATAAAGATGATTTCATATGCTTTTATTTCCACTGCAACCTGCCAGAATATGTTATGCTTTGTTGGATAATGAAGAAGGACCATGAGTCCAACAAAATGTATGTTTGAGATTTGTTGTTTTCTGAATGTCTGCTATTAATTTAAGAAAGATAACATATTAGTTTTGAGAAAATGGGGTACACATGCTGTGTTTGTTCATACCGAAAAAAAGGCACTATGACAACACCTATGGGCAGAAGTCAGAAAATTTTAGGAAACCTATATTAAATGTCAACAAGTAGTTAAAATACATAGTTGATACCAGCCTCAAAGTATACCAGTTTATAAATTTAATTATTATGGCTCCATAAGTAACAATGAAATGTTGGTTTGTGTTCTTCATAGAATCTTGGTACTTGAACTAGTCTCACTTCTGCCCCAAATGAAGTTTTCCCACCATCAAAAGTCTGGTTGATTTTAATTGAATATTTAATTTTGGAGACTAAAAAGAGGCAGTTAATAAACTAGTATCCTTGCCATCAAACTCTGATACTGCACTGTTTGAGCTAATTGGAATCCAATTTTATTTCCATCCTTTCCCACTACCAACAAACTAATTAATTCTATGAATTTACTATTCATAACTATTCAGTAGGAGTGTGCTGGAGAGATGCCTCATCAGTTTAAGAACACTTGGTTCTCTTTCAGAGTATCCAGACTTGCTTGCGGGAACCAGACAGGTAGGTCATACACTGACATATATTATTTACTTTTATGGGCATGGGTGTTATATATGTATTATGGGCATACACACACACACACACACACACACACACACACACACACATATATATATATATATATATATATACATTTACCCATAAAAATATAAATAAGCTATTCAGTAGACTGCTAGTTAGTTATCTTTCTCCTTTTTATATGTATTTTTATTGATTTTTCATTTCAAATTCATATTCTCCTTTTGACCCAAATTATTTTTTTAATTGCTAATATAATCAGGACCCTTATCTAAATTACAGATTATCAAAATCTTATGCATAAGTTTAAATTTAAGACGAAACTCTTTACTCAGTATCTACTGACTTATCATTTATTTTTAGATCCTGTTTCTGTGATCATCTTTACTAAAGAATAAATGCTTTTGTTTGTTTTGTTTTGTTTTCCATTCTGAACTTATTAACACTCATCACAGTTTGCCATTTGAGGATTGTCACTGTTGCAAGCAATTTCCAAAAACTGCTTTTCGTTTCTATTTTTTTCTTTGATCTAATGACACCCAAGAGATTGACAGCTGTTAAAGACTGATTTAGAACATACCCAAATGGCAGCAGTTTTAACTGAGATAAAATTTCAAGGTACAAATCACAAATGTAGTGACCTTTTGAATGAGCTTTCCCAGCCACTCTTAATGTTTATATTTGTGGAACTATGCTGAAAATAAGTCATATCCTAGATGTCTCAACTTGTCAACAGACTCCTGATGTCTATAAATAGTTAATTATTTTAAAAAATTATTTATTTTTAGACTTCTATTAAATTTGTTTTTTAACTAGTTTATACATAAATATGTACTTTCCTATTACTCCCAATTTCCCTATTAGTCTTTTTCAACAATTGTGTCTTTTTGTGAGGTTGTGGGGCCAATTGAGTTGAAGTAGGCTCATTTACATAACAATGTACTTGAAACTATCTATTGTGGCAAATAGGATCCTCAGTGGGCTTATAATTGAACATAATAATCAACCCTCCCCATGAATTCATCAGTTGTTAGTAGCTGGGCAGAAACGAATTAATTAGTACCATGGCCCCCTTACCCAATAGTCTGGTGAAAGGATTCATCTATGCAAGACAAAACGTGGTGATCTTCTTGGATCTGGTCACCTCACTCAGTACAATTTTTTGAGTGCCATTCATTTTCCTAATATTTCTTGATTTCATTTTCCTTTATGGCTGAATAGAATTTCCTTGTTTATATGCACCACATTTTCATTATCCATCAGTTGCTGACTAACTGATCCTGTTCTCTAGCTATTGTGAATAAAGCATCAAAGAACATGGATGAGCAAGTACCTCTGTCAGAAGGTGTACTCACCCCTGAGTGTATGTTCAGGGTTGTATAGCAGAGTCAAGTAGGAGTTCTATCCCAGCATTGTGAGGAACTTTCTCAGTGATATCCATCGTGTACCACATTATACTCCCACCAGCAGTCAATAAGGATTCCCCGTGGCCCACATTCCCATCAGTATTCGTTGCCCCTTAATTCCTTGATGATCTCTTTTCTCATTCTGATGAGATAGAATATGATAATTTGTTCTCTTTCGAGGCTAATGACTTTGAGCTTCTCTTTTAAAGGGTACATAAGACATGTATAGTTCTTCAGATCCATTGCCTATTTTGATTGAGTTATTTGCCTTGATATTTAGCATTTTGAGCTCTTTGTGTATTCCAGACACCTTCTATTGGCACAAAAACTGACAAATATGTCCTTTTCTTTGTGCTGCTGTGACACTTGTTACCCTTGCTGTTCAGAAATTCTTTGTTGTGTGATATCTCATTTGTTAAGCCTTAGTCTTAACTCTTACAGTCCTAGAGTGTTATTCAAAGGTCCTTGCCTCTGCCTACATGTTGAAGAATACCTGTACTGTTTCCTGTTTTAAAATATCTAGTCTTACATTAAAAAACTTTAGAGTTGAGTTTTTTTTTTCCTGGGGAAGAGATAGATCTAGCTTTATTCACACACACATACACACACATATATCCTCAAATATATATTCTTGTATATGAATATATATATTCTTATGTGTATATATATACACACATATATATATCTGACATGCATGTGTTTATATATATATATATAGTATAAATAGTTCATATCTGTGTGTGTGTGTGTGTGTGTGTGTGTGTAGTTCCTTACTTACAAACAATGAAATAGAATGTTTCTGAAAAGAAGCTGCACCTTCAGCTGAAACATCTCCAAGGTCAACTAAGTCATTAGCACGCTGATGATTGTTGATATGTGGGAGGTTACAAATAGTCATTCAGATTATCAAGGCCATCTTAAGTCCTTTTGATAGTCATTTATCGTCCTTCTTTGTACCTATCCTTATATCTTTGGGACTATTGAGAAAATCTTCCACAATGTATAAACACTGCACTAGCTTCCTTTTGGAATTTCATTCTTACAAATAGAATACAGGTTTCCCAATCAAACAAAAAGCTATGGGTACTATCAGAAAGCCTCTGAGTACTGTAACATAGGTCTCCCCCTTGGTTTTTACCCATCTACCTGAAGTTTACACCATTGTACTTGAACTTTGCCTTGACTTAAGATTTTAATTGTTATGCTACTATCAATCTTCATGACATGGCTTCTATGTAGGAATCTGGAAATTGGGAAAACCTAAATTTTTGTTCCTAGGCCACAGTCACTCATATTTGACTTCAATGTCAAGAGAATGAACTATCTTTTTCCTCTTTGAGGGGAGAGTTATGTTTCTGTATACACAAATATTAAAAACATCATATTTTCATCTCAGTATTATTTTCATCCCTCTATGATCAGAGAGAGAGACCCCTTAAGAAAAGAATAATGTCCCTCATAATGCTATATTATTATCTGTAGAGGAAGCTATGATTTCATTTAACTCTTTCAGTTAATAAATCTTTTGAACTCAATTTCTGTTTGTGTGGGAGTGTGAAAATGATTTCTACATTTAGGTATTGAAAGGGATATGGGTCAAGGAGAACTCAAATACTAAGTTGATCACTTAGAAAATAAAGTTTATATATTTAGATATGGCATTTAAATTGTAGTACGATTAATAAAAACCCAAAGACAGATTGGGGTTCAAGATGAAGGTCAGCAAAGCAAAATAGCTAGCCACTGGCTCTTACCTCTATCTCAGTTCAAAATGGTGATTCTACCTCCAGAATCACCTCAGAATGAAACTGTATTAAAGATGTCTCCTCTCGTCTTATATTCCTCTCTAGTGCTGGGATTAAAAGCATGCACCACTACTGCCCAGTTTCTATGGCGAACTAGTGTGGCTACTGGGATTAAAGGTGTGTGTTACCACTGCCTGATCTGTAAGGTGGATCAGTGAGGTTGATTTACTCTCTGATCTTCAAACAAGCTTTATTTATTAAAACACAAATGAAATATAACTACATAAATCCTAGTAGTGCTATTTTGTCTTAGAGTCTACATTTTTAAATTACACAGATTTCAATAGCTGAGAAGTCACTACGCTTTGAGGAAATAGTCTGATTCAATTATGGAGTATGTACCTCATAATTTGTAGCCCACTTTATGTTCAATTTTGTGTGTTTTAGAACATTAAAATAACAACAAAATGATTAATATCTATAGGGATATATATTATATATATATAATATTTATAGTCTTTCAAAAAGGATTTCTCTGTGTAGCCTTGTCTGTCCTGGAACTTGCTCAAAAGAGAAGGCTGCGAAGGCTAGCCTTGAACTCAATTCATCTGCTTCTGCCTGACAAGTGCTGAAATTAAAGTTGTGAGCCTCTACTGCCCAGCTTAGAACTGAATACTTTTGAGATGATTATTCATTTATTAATTGCAAAAAGGCAGAAAAGATGATTGGGGTAATCTGTAACTGTAAATCTAACTGTAAAATAGATTGTCAATACAACAGAAGAAAGATAAGAATGTTGGTCTGAAAGAAAAGAGATGTTCTATCAGGAACTCACCAAGGCCAGCTGGCCTGGGTCTGAAAAAGCATGCCGTAAAACCAGACTTGCTGAACATAATAGACAATGATGTCTACTGAGAACTCAAGAACAATGGCAATGGGTTTTTGATCCTACTGCACGTACTGGCTTTGTGGGAGCCTAGGCAGTTTGGATGCTCACCTTACTAGACCTGGATGGAGCTGGGTGGTCCTTGGACTTCCCACAGGGCAGGGAACCCGGATTACTCTTAGGGATGATGAGGGAGGGGGACTTGATGGGGAAGGGGGAGGGAAATGGGAGGTGGTGGCGGGGAGAAGGCAGAAATCTTTAATAAATAAATAAATAAATAAATAAATAAATAAATAAATAAATAAGAAAAAAACTGGTCATGTCTTGGCTTTTGTTTCTTTGTGTTTAGGACCGAGGTAGTGAGGTGCATCAAGAACACAATGTGAGTTCATCTTGTGAGGCTTAAAATTTGATTCAGGCTCACAATATAATATATTTCTTGTTGTTGCTGTGCATGGAACTATCGCTCTGTAAAACAGTAAAACTGAAATAGAACAACCAAAGAAATGCATGAACTCATCATTATGGAACAACACGATCTGCAGCCATTTCTAAATTGAGAACCTTAGAGTAGGTGGTATTATTATATGTAAAATGGCTTGTTACACCCATGCATTTGAACCATGTATTCTAGGTAAAGCAGAATATTAATCATGTGATTTTCTATTTAATGTAATATGCAATATGCATTCCATAGACAGAATTGCTTCCTGTAAGTAGTTTTTGGCTTGAAACCAGAAAGAGGCTTATTCTTCTTATTGTCTGTAAGTTGGTTGGTGATGAGAGTAACTGTAAAGGTCGTGTTTATTATGATCAGAAAACTAAGAACTGCATAGAGAGAGTAGGAGGGCTAAATCAGACACAACAAATGCTATGAAAAAATGGTATCAATTTTTACTGTTTAAAGTATGCCTGCTTTTCTCTCTATGCCTTGTCTTAGAGCCAACAGTCATCCAGATGGTGGTAGATCTTTGGGACTTGACATTATTTAAAAGGTCACCACAGACAAATTATGACAGGCACCTTGTTCTTATCAGAGAGCAAACATCTGTGATCTTGCTCCAGTTTTGAATCACCAGTGTACCAGGATCCCAGGACAGCACTTGCCAACTTTCTTTCCTTGTGAACTATATGCATTACTTTATTGTTCTATTAAAATTTGTTACATGCATTATGCAAAGTGTACCACAAAACTCCAAACATGCTGTCACTTAAATTTGATTAAAAGGAAATAAGGTTTTTAACTTAGAAGCATGACATAGATTCATATAATGGTGTCAACATTCAAGAAATGTCCCCTGTGGAAGGCATAATCTCTTCCCTATACCAACTATGTATATAGTAGCAAGCATAAATGTACTGTGATGGCTTAAAAGTATAAGCTAATAGATAAAACAAGCTAGCCTGCTTACACTATTTCTGAATGGTTTGATTCTGTGGTTCACGGGCTCTTTTCTCATTCAACATTAGAAAACCAAAGTGCTTTACATTTATTAGTTTAGTGGGCAATCATATTACCCTCCAGGGTTCTCCTCTCTATACATGCACACCCCTATTTTTCACTTGTATTATAGTCATTTTTAAATGTAGAAGTTATGGAGAGGCAGATTGGGGAAAGGGAATGCCATTTATTTCATCATCTGGTTGTTTACTTTGACTCTGCCAACTCAATAAGAACTTGGGCTAATATTGAAGAATGGGGCCATTAATTAGTAAAGAAAGTCTATGTTATGTTCATTTGATATTTTATACTTAATTATATTATTCTTTCCTTCCATATATCCATTCCAATACCTATACAAAACACATTCACCAGTAAGGTCTTGTTTTTAATTTTATCCTTACATTTACTGTCTATATGCTTGGCTTGGTTTGTGTTAATTAACTACTCAACAACTTATGAAAATATACTAATATTTACTTAGGCTCTTATCCCGTTACTATCCTTCCTTGATACAGACAGTTTATCTACTTGACATTTGAGGATAATTCATATTCTGTGTATTCGAGTGAGTACTATAAAATCAAATCATAGCATTCATAAGTATCTTTAACTGTTTCTTGATTGCAATTGAGAGATCTCTAGTGTCAGAAATTTTAAGATACTAATTATTTTGAACAAAAAAGAACTAGATTACTAATAGGCTTTTGTTCACATAGATATGAGAAAGGCGAATGGAGGTGTATGTGAGTTATATTAACCCATATGTATTTTGTGCAGGGTCGTTACAATTCTATACTTTAAATGCACCTACAAAAAGAGAAATGATACTTCTGTAATAATGGAAGAGTTTTTAAAAAGGATAATTGACTTCCAGGTTTAAAGACTTAAGTGAATACTTGATGCAGAAAGCTAGGTTTATAAGAATGGTGCTTGTATAAAACATGCCTGCCTACCTAAAATGGTAACATCAGAAGATAGCATGATTTGTTAATATGAGAATTCTAACTCAACTAGTCCAATATTTTAAATGATGTCACAAAATTAACTTTATAAGAAAATGAAGAATTAGTATCTTTTCCCTCTAAAAATTTTCAATTCATAGATCCTTTTCCTTTTTATTATTTAATAAGCTATTTGTGTGTGTGTGTGTGTGTGTGTGTGTGAATTGTGTGAGTGTATAGTTTGGAGTATGTATACATGAACATGCAAATGGTATATAAATGTATACAGAGGAGGACAATGGGTTTCTTGTTCTATCATTCTCCAGCTTCTTCTCTTAAGATAGTTTCTTTTTATAAACCTGGAGCTAGTCTGATACCCTTGAATCCCAAGTGATCCTCTGGTCTCCACCCCTCATAGCATTGGGATTGCAGGGACATTCTCAAGTTTTCTTGGTGTTCTAGGGATTTGAACTCTGATCCTCATACTTGCATGCTGGGGACTGTGGATCCCAGACCCTGAATTTTATGTGACCTCCTGCCTGCCAAAGCAAACAACTTGTTTTGCAGCTGCCCTGAGCATGAGACCATCAGGAGTTCCTGATGGCAGGGGAGTGGCTTCATGATGTCATATCGACCAGGGGAGTCATTGCTGTGGGGCACCACTTTCTTCCTGGAAATTTCAGAGATTACTACAGGAAAATCTACTGTTTATTGTGGAAAACTTAAACATTATTCATCTACACATATATCGAAAGTTCCATATATAGACAAATAGGCATGGAGAAAAGTAAAATATTTCCTTAAAAATCTATCTTCTTTCTGTCCCATAGCAGATGGTTTCTGACATGAGACAGAAACTCTGAAATTTTCTTTTAACAACATGCTTGGATTTAGAGAATGATAGCTATAGTCCAACCCCAAAACCAGCTTTCTCTCTCTCTTTCTCTCTCTCTCTCGATAAAGATATAGATCAGATAAACTTTAAGGACCATGATGATGTTTTAAATGTGCATGATGGCTTTTTTCTATCTTCCAATTGAAGACATGGCTAGTTAAATTTAGATTATATGTGAAAAAAAATCAGAACAAATGTGAAGTTCTATTTTTAAGATTTCCCTAAAGTGTCTTCCACATTAAAGATAATCTTTGGATACAACTCATATCATTATAGCTGCATTCTGATATAAGAATCTGGGATTTGGCCACTTTTTATAATAAAATTAGACATTCATCTAAACTTTGAAACAAACATTTTTCTGCTATTATTTTAGTAAGCAGTTTTTGAATGGATAAAAAATAATGTTTTATTAATTCTTTATGTATTATGCTCTTGGACTCTCCAAAAATATGACTTTATTCATTGAAAGAGACTGAAGCAGTTTCCTCCCTAACTTAACTCTGTAATTTGAAGACAGGCACATTATTGCATACTGATAATGATAGTTGCAAATATATAATAAGTTCTTTTTAAGTGCTTGGATTGTACTCAAATAGATTTTCAAATCTGATTTTATAAAACAATCATGAATAACTAGATAGTGCTATGTAAATACATATATAATTTATAATGACATAGAAAACCTGATCATAATGTTAATAAAAATATTTGTAATGATATTCTGGCAGAGAATAGATGCTTGATTAAAAGCAGAAATATATTGTTTTATCTATCAATTTTGTTGTTCACAGGAAAATAATGACTCACTGTTATGCATAATTCATAAGGAGATGTGGAATATTATACTCCTTTTTTTTTCTTTTTAAGAAGGAAGATGTTATTTGGACCTTTGTGATCCAATGATTTTTGGAAAAAACTGTGTGACTCTTGTTTATTTTTATCTCTTCTTTCTTTCTTTCTTTCTTTCTTTCTTTCTTTCTTTCTTTCTTTCTTTCTTTCTTTCCTTCCTTCCTTCCTTCCTTCCTTCCTTCCTTCCTTCTTTCTTTCTTTCTTTCTTTCTTTCTTTCTTTCTTTCTTTCTTTCTCTTTCTTACTCTTTCCTCCTCCTATTTTCCTCCTCCCTTCCCCCTTTTTCCCTCTTTCCTCCTCTATATCTACTTCTTACTCCTTTGGCTCCTTCTTTGTGCTACAATTTGAATTCAAGCCCATTAAACACATGTACACACACTTTATGTGGCTGAGATTCCACAGAGCATGCAGTATAATACATATATACATGTTTCTCAGTTTACTCTTGAAGTTTCAAGGCTTTCTTGAGGTATTGATATTCACCAGTGAGACATTAGAAGGTATTCAACTGGACTGATGATGCTAAACTACCTCAAACAAAGGGCTCATGCTCTGGTTTCTGTGTATACTCTGCCTTACATTTTTCTGAACTCATGGAAGAAATATACTATTAATATCATCTTTATTTTTGAAATAGAAATCCTTGTATTTTCACAGGGGGACATAGCTTCATCTCTACACTGAAATTATACCAAGTTGTAACTATAGTTCATAAACTACTTAGAGTCTTGATGAAATAAATCATTGTAATAACAATATTCATCTTAATTATTACTTTTTTGAAAGCATATTGACTTCTGGGTATTCCTTGACTAATCCCATATGCTACCACAATATTTGAATTTTAAGGAGATATATTATGTGTTTCCCAGATCACATCCCTAGTGAAGAAATTCATTAAATACAGAATTCTCTATGTAGCCTCACGTCTCACTAGCTTAATATAAAAAAGCTTGTTCTAGTTACAGAAATTATATTTACAATTTTAAATTTACAATTATTTTGCATAATATTCAAGAGAAACTTTAGGCCATCTCTGCTTGATTGGTAACAAAGTTTATTGTTTGTATTCAACTTTCCTCTTTGCCTGATTTCAATTATGAAAGGAACCAAGCAGAAACAAGAAATATAAGAAAATGTTTCAAAGTCACTTTTCAAGTAATGATAGCTGAAACCCTATGCAAGAGAGAAAAGATGATGCCACTAAATGCTGCACTAACATGAACTCTAGAGAGCTTGTTATATTTTGCAAGCAAAAGCTATCATAAAGTACCTATGTTGATGACTATAGAAGAACCCTTAGTGAATTGTAGAAAATTACAAAATTGTATAATAATAGTAATACATAAATGTGATTAAAGAGATGAAGTTGAGCAAAGCAGAATGCTTTTCTTTTTTCCTTGAAGTATAGTGTGTTTCAAGGTTCCGAAATTCAAGGCCTAGGATGAAATACACATGTCTTTCAGAGTCATATTACAATGATGTGTATTTCTCTGGCAAACTTTTTATGGTAATTGTACAATTTATCTTATGTCATTTTTTCTAATAAATTTTGAAACAGTTAAAATGCAATGTAAGAATTCTTAAAACTAGCATGACCTATGTAAAAGTTATGGACTCTGACAAAGTCTTTCAAGCAATCAAGACTAAAGGTTATACATGTGGAATCAGGAAAATGGTACTTTGAGCAGAGCAAAACATTTTTGTATATAATAATAAAATGGAAGCTGTTGGAGGGGCTTGGTCCTGCCTCAACTGGGTACCACAGACTTTGGTGACTCCCCAAGGAAGGCCTTATTCCCTCTGAGGAATGGTTAGGAAGTGAATGTGGGGGAAGATGGAAAGGCAGAAGAAAGGAAGGGAGGGAGAACTGGGATTGGAATGTACAATGAAAAAAAAATTAATTAAATAAAAAGGAAAAAATGGAAGCTGTGTTATAAGAGAACTGAAAAAAATTAAAACGTAAGCTCTTTTCCTGAATCTTGTTATACTTGACTAAACATAGACAGAAACTATATTAATTACTGTATTCTGCCCTGCAATAGAGCAAATTAACCAATGGTAGTAAAAACATTTTCATAGCATACAGAGGGGAATCTCACATCAGACAAACTTTTTTTTTTCTGTGAATCAGAAATTTTGACTGTCCTGCTTTGTCTTGGCAAAATTCAGTAATTGCTTTCTTTTGTACCCTGCTTGCCCAATTTTGACAGCATCCTTTCAGTTCTCAAGGCAAGAGCAGTTTCTTGACCAGTGGTTAACTTTGTGACAATAAAAGCAAACTCCATATAGAGGCTCTTCAATGCCCATTATCCTTTCCTAAAGTAGATTGATGTTGCCAGGAGCAGTTGTATCTCACTGTCATGAAAAGCCTTAATGCCATTGAAACATCTTAAATGCCACATTCTGTAGGTCTCTGAAATGTTTGAAGACCATATATCTTTCTAAAATATATCTTTGTATGACCTTGAAAACATACCTAACATGACAACAAGTTTGATTATTATAGATGACTAAATACCAACCTATATTTCACAATTATTTTAAATGGTTTATAATAGCTTTCAAGGAAAAGAACATTATAAAACATTTTAAAGGAGTTGCATAGATACAAATCTTACATAAGAGTATAAACATATAAACAGTGTGTTATGACAATAATAACCTTAATTTTGTACAATATACAAAAATCCACACTAATGTAAAATATTTGAGACTAGTGGTTCCTTTTTAGTTTAAAAGTATATTCAATTATCTACACTTTTAGTCTATCATTCTTATCTCCCCCTGAAGAACAAATTCTAATTGGTCTTAATAATAAAATCCCAGAGTCAGATATAGGGATTTAGTTGAAGATCAGAGAAGCAAGCACTAATCACTAGAAAGATTTTTTACCTCCACCAATGCTCAGATCAAAGGAGAGATTCACTCCTCAGATTGAATCTCCAGACTATGTCTCCACCAAACCTCATTCTGCTCTGCTCCTCAGACTCATCTCTCCTAATAGTCCCCTCTCCATCCAACTATATCACTCCTGTCTCTACCTCATTGTGCTGGGATTAAAGGCATGGGATCCCAAGTGCTGGGATCACCTTTGTGTGAACTCTGTTTCTCTTTTAGACAGATTCAATTTTGTGTAGCCCAGTGTGGCTTTGAACTCACAGAGATTTGTCTTCCTCTGTCTAGCTAGTCCTGGAACTAAAGATGTGAGCGACCACTCCCTGGCCTGTATGGCTGACTAGTGTGGCTGCTGTGTCCTGTGATCTTCCGGCAAGCTTTATTTTTTAAGATGCAAAGAAAATATCACTACATCCCCCTTTCCTTATCAGAAAGAGGTCCTTGCATCCAACCTCTCTTACTTACTTTCCTCACTAAAAATAAGCAGTAGCAATTTGCAAAAACCCCTCACTAAATGATGACAAACACCTACAGCCTATCAAATGACCACAAAATACCCATCCCCCCTCTTGACAATGTGGGCATCATGTTCTTAAAATCACTTCCTGCTGTCTTGGGGCAATGACACCTTTAGGGGAACCTGAGAAAATTAAGATAGTGGTCAACTCCTGGAAAACTTATCTGTATCATTTGTTGTATAGTCTCTATGTAATGGGGAAGTTCAGGAATTAACTGAAGTCCTTGCAGTAGTAATATGTGAGGCTAGGCCATCTCAGGTAGCAGCTTTGAAATTATTCAAACGTCCATAGTTTTCTGGCTATGTACATTTCCCTTCAACTTCCCCCAGGGCCAATGGAAGTAGAGGGGAACTTTCTTCCATTGGACATTTCTGGTTCTTATGGCAACTTTTATTTTTTTGCAAGAGTCCCTGTGACTAGATTGGAAACAAAGGTAATCAGGAGGTCTTTGATACTAGTGACACCTGCACATTTTTATTCTTCCATGAAAGGTAGCATTCACTGAGTGAGTAATGCTGAAAAAAGAATTTATTTTACTCATTGAAATTATAAATATTAAAACTCTAATAATGTTATATACTTATGAGAAATGTGGATAAAAACTGTATTTATAAACTATTGGTAGAAGTACACTTACTACATCTAAAACTAAAATGAATGGAAGATGACTGTGTCCATATGAAAAGTAAAACCACTATATGCATTATGTTAGACTTTTCATTACTGTGAAAAGGTAGCTACTATAGACTATTCAAAATGGCAATGACATTTATTTTGGTTGTAGTTTCATATAGATTTCGGTGCTTAAATCTTAGCTCCACCAAAGTCTGAGGTAAGGTAAACCACCATGGAGCCAGGAGAATGTAACATTTTCTTTTCCTAGCACACTGACAGAAGCAGAAGCATGAGAGGTAGGGATGGGTCAGGAATAAGATGGCTCCCAGGGACAGATCTTTAGTGAACTACTTTCAATTGGTAGCCACAAGCCCATATTTCACCACTTCCCAATAATGTTCTTAAAATATAAATCCATCAAGGGATTGATCCATTGATTAGGTCAAAGCCCTGAAGTGCTAATCTCTTCCCAAGAGTTCATCAGTGGACATCCAAAAGTGAGCCAATATGTTACTTTATGTACACACCATAATGTGTGTGTGTATGTGTGTGTGTGTGTGTGTGTGTTATAACATGATTATATTCCTGTAGCTATGCACTTAAATCATTTTAAAGTAAAAGATAAGTTAAATTCACAATAATTTCCTTTAGGGGAAATATAGATAATACCTATTTATTCAATATATCATCATGTATTTTTAACATAAAACTATACAATATATGAAAATACTGATGATATTTATTGTGAAAAGTAAGACACAATGTAATTTCTGTCAAACTCTTAATCTGTCTACATAGATTGTTATTTTTTTACCTGTAAAAGAATTTGTCATAAAATATCAAAAAGGAGGCTTCTTTAGACTTTATAGTCATTCTCATTCAAGTATTGTTTTAATAGCTTAAATCAGTGATTGATAGCTTATGGGTGACGAATATTGCCTGATGACAGCTGATATAAATTTCTATTGGAATTTCTACTACTTTTCTGTCGAAATGTCAGAGTCATCATTACAATAGCGACCATGTGTGCAAAATGCCCAATTATTATTTTACCTGATCCCTTTTCTCCTTTTCATTTCAGAAACCTCATTAGAGTGGGCTACATTTATGCATTACGAATCCACATCCCATATATATGTGCAGTAAGTGAGACAAGCAGAACCTGACAAATAAATGATCCCAGGGCCTGGCTAAAAATAGGTACTAGTGGCATGAATCCACACATCCTTGTACTCAGTCACAGAGTGCCCCATTTAAAGATGTAAACTGAAGAAGGGAAAGACTGAGTTTGATTTTTCACTTGAGCTTAGCTACTCAAGTCACCCTTCAATATCCTATCCACATAGAGGCTCTACATAATTTTAAAAAGATTCTTTCTGACATTATATTATAATTGCAATATTTCCTCCTTCCTTTCCTCTCTCCAAACCTTCCCACAAACTCCAAAATGCTATCCTGAAAATTCATGGCCTCTTTTTTATTGTTATTAAACACACACACACACACTGCTAAATATAAAAATACAATCCACTCAGTCCATATAATATATAATGTTATTATTTTATCAGGGATGATCATTTAGTATTGGGTAACTAATTAGTATGTTCTTCCTTGGAGAACATTATTTCTCCTGCTGTCAGTATTACTTGGTTGCCTGTAATTCTTTATCTAAGGCTGATACCACATGAGTTTTTCATTTGCTTGTAAATGCTAGGATGTCTATTCATGTTGTACTTGTTCAGGCCATGTTGAGGCAGCCATGTTGATGAAATTTCATGAGACTAGCTTTTGACAGGTTTAAGGGACTCAGTCTTACAGGAAACTTTCTGTTTCTTGACGTGTGATAAGAACTGCACTTTTTTTTCTTCTGGATTTAAAAAAAAATTATTGAGCTCTACATTTTTTCTCTGTTCCCTTCCCTGTCTCTCTCTCCACTCCCCTCCAACCCTTTCCCACGGTCCTTATACTCCCAATTTACTCAGGAGATCTTGTCTTTTTCAACTTTCCATGTAGATTAGATCCATGAATGTCTCTCTTAGGGTTCTCATTGTTGTCTAAGTTCTCTGGGATTGTGATTTGAAGGCTGTTTTCTTTGATTTATGTTTAGAAACTACTTATGAGTGAGTACATGTGATAATTGTCTTTCTGTGTCTGGGTTACCTCACTCAAAATGATGTTTTCTGGCTCCATCCATTTGCCTGCAAAATTGAAGATGTCATTATTTTTTCTGCTGTGTAGTACTTCACTGTGTAAATGTACCACAGTTTTTCTTATCCATTCTTTGGTTGAGGAGCATTTGGGTTGTTTCCAGGTTCTGCCTATGACGACAAACAATGCTGCAATGAACATAGTTGAGCACAGGTCCTTGTGGCATGATTAAGCATCCTTTGGATATAAACCCAAAAGTGGTATTACTGGATCTTGAGGAACATTGTTTCCTAATTTTCTGAGAAATCACCATACTGATACCCAAAGAGGCTGTACCAGTTTGCAATCCCACCAGCAATGCAAGAGTGTTCCCTTTATCCCACAACCTCTCCAGCATAAGTAGTCATCAGTGTTTTAGATCTTGGCTATTCTTACAGGTGTAAGATGGAATCTCAGAGTTGTTTTGATTTGCATTTCTTTGATGACTAAGAATGTTGAACATTTCATTAAGTGTTTTTCAGCCATTTTAGATTCCTCTGTTAAGAGTTCTCTGTTTAGGACTTTACTCTATTTTTTATTGGATTATTTGTTCTTTTGATGACCAATTTCTTGAGTTCTTGGCACAGGAGACCACTTCCAAAATAGGACCCCAGCAGCACAGACACTAAGAGAAACAATTAATAAATAGGACCTCCTGAAATTGAAAAGCTTCTGTAAAGCAAAGGACATGGTCAACAAGACAAAATGACAGCCTACATAATGGGAGAAGATTTTCACTAACCCCGCATCAGACAGAGGTCTGCTCTCCAAAATATACAAAGAACTCAAGAAATTGGTCATCAAAAGGGAACTGCACTTCTGTGGGTATAAGGACAGATATTTAGCATGCCTTTAGGAATTGTGCTTTTTTAGTAATGGTTGGAGATTCTTCTCCAGGATCCAGGATTTCACTAACCAAGGTAGTTGGCTAGGCTTCCAATACCAGCACATTTTTGAACTTTCATGTAATCCTTTGCACTTATATTTCAAAGGTAGAAGTAGCAAAATAATTTTTTTGTAGAAATTGATGCCATGAAAATTTCATGAAATTATTTGTTTAATATATGACATAAAATTCTGATGTGGGATTCTCCATTGGTTAATAAAGAAACTTTCCTGAGCCCATGATAGAGTGGAATAGAAATAAGGAGGGAAAACTAAACTGAATGCTGGTAGAAGGCCGACAGAGTCAGGGAGAAGCCATGGAGCAGCCGCCAGTGACAGACATACTGAAACTTTGCCTGTAAGCCAGATTAATGGAGATGGGTTAAATTAATATATAAGAGTTAGCCAATAAGAATCTAGAGCTAATGGGTGAAGCAGTGATTTAATTAATAGAGTTTCTGTGTGGTTATTTCAGGAGTATGGACAGCCAGGATACAAATAAGTGACCTTTCTTTCTTACTACAGAATTCTAGATTCTTCTCAGTTTCATTGAGGATAGCAGTCACTCACTTATGAAGGGGAAACATTTCTCTGGTTTATTGTTGAAATTCTAGAAATAGTGTTCCTATGATTCTAAATTGAAAGAGTTCTTTGTTTTTACTCATCCTCAGTGTTTAGACCTGGCATTAAACGTTCAGATGGCAGTGCACTGTTCTGTTTGCATAACATATCTCTGTTTATGAACCTGCTATGTATGACTACATCTTGTAGATAAGAGGGCAGATAGTGTAAAATCCTATGTCTCTTACAGAATTTATTTTTGGCATCCAGTTTTGACTTCTTAAATTCTTGCTTCCATTCACTTTCCTCAATCTGTGATAACATAAATGGTTGTGTTCCCACAGTACTCACAATTATATGCTAACTTTTTGTTATTTGGACATGATTGACAATTGCTGTTCTAGCATGTCTAAAACTAGAATGAGCCCTGATGAAGGAAAAATCTGTTTATTTAGACGGATATGAGTATGGGAATTTTTTTAATCATCATGTCAAAATATCATATCTCAGTGTCTTAAAGATGAACATAAACATATATGATCTGACAGATAATTTAATATGTCGGGTTTTCTGGGCATGATGTACAAACTTTAGCCAAATATTTCAGCTGCTTCTGTGAAGGTGTCTAAATGTTAGATTTATGTTTTAACTGGCACATTTTTAATAAAGTACACTGCTCTCACAAGCTGTGTATATTGTTGGGGTCATTAGTCAGGTCAACAGAACACAAAATTGATCTCTTTGAAGCAAGAAAAATCCTATAGCAGGCAGCCTTTAGACTTGACACAGCATTGACTCTTTCCTGAGGGTTTAAATAATTTCACTTCCCCTACCAATAATTGCACTATAATATACAATCCATACAAGTTACCTGAAGGTAAGGGCATTAGGAACTGGATATAACCTTATTGGAATTATTAAGCCATGATGGTAAGTATTCAAGAAAGGGATCAGTACCTCCAAAAGATATTCCTGAAAATTATTGCCTTCATCATATGAGGAGAAAGCTCTAAAATACCTTCTACTAAACAGACAATGGTTTCATTATATTCACTAGACAGTGGTTCTGCTTTGATCTTGGACTGCCCAGAAAAAGAAAAGATGACTCAGGACAGAACTAAGATCCCAGAGACAAAAGTTCATACCATAGGAACTGAACTCAGTCCCAATAATGGAAATTTCAATATGAATCTCAACGAATTTCAGACTTGGTTGCTCCTCTTATTTCCCCATTTTGATAGGAATTTCTACTCAAATAAATAGTCTTAACATATATTATCACTGTATATTGATTTAAAGTATTTAGGTAAAATTGTCTGGGCAACCTGCCTTTGTCTCTTTTGTTTAAAAGTTTCTAGAATAAGAGGCCCTGAACCTAAGACATTGTCTCTGTGGTAACCCTATGCATATTCCCATCCACCCAGATGCGGTTTAGATAGTGAAATGATGACTAGTACACTTCAGTTAGACAAGAATGAGCCTTGGGGGTATTTGGGTATGTGGGGGAGACATTCACATGCAGGACAGAATTTATTGGTAGAAAGAAGGTGGACAGTAATTTAGTTGCCATTAGTGAAGTGTCCTGAAATTCAGATTATTTTTCTGGTCTTCCTTGTGTTTTAAATGGAATAGCCTCTGTGACATATAGCTTGGATTAGAAAAGATGGTATAGCATTTCTGAGACAGATTATAAATGAGAGTATAACTTTCATTTTGATGCTTGGACCCTTTCCCCTTCTCTCTCTTTCTCTCTTTCCCTTCTTCCCTGGCTTCCTCATATTATTTACTCTGGAGATAGCCAGTTGTTCTGTCATAAGAAACTTAATACAGAGACCTTAGTACTGAAAACTTAATCCATGTGATTCAGAAGTTCTAGGATGTAATTATAATACATGTGTATTCAGAAACAGACATTTCAGTCACATTCAAGCTCTCTGCAGGCTTCTTTTCCATATTTTGTAATTTTTTTGGATACTCTGGGCATAAACTATTCAGGAAAAAACACATTCCTGATCCTTAAACTTTGTTTGATAGGAGAAATGCCTCTTGTTTAAGGTTGCAAGCTTTGAGTGATTTGTTACGTAGCATTTAATAAGTAATATAATCACCAAGTACTCATCAATGTTTTACCAGATGTTCTCCTTTCTATAAGATTTGGACAGAGTTCATGTGAGAGCATACAATTAACAATCTAACCTCTGATTCAGTTGAGGCTCATTCTTTAAAATAAAAAGCATGAGGGGAAAAATTAACTACTGGACTTTTCATTGTGAGAAATTGATGCTTAAATATACACTGGAAAACCTAAGTGCACTGTCTAGTAAGGGCCTTTAGGGGAATGCAAACTTTGAGATCATCACTGTCACCATGAACTATAATAGTTCTACAGATACATGAGAGGGACTGAGGGAGAAAAAATCACTCTGTTGCTTTTGCTACTGATGGGTCCAGACACCTGAGAAGGTGCAGAATGGGAGCAAACACATAAATTACAGAAAATGCCACATGGCTACAACATTGTTTATCAGCATAGCTAAGAAGGTACAAGAAACTGGCCTCTGCTTTACCCTTGCTCTGAAGAGGAGACCCGGTGAGTAAGCCTCATCAACTTATACCATGAAACCCAATATGGACAAGTTCAACAAAAACATCTGGGTAAAAAGTGTTTTAATCAAAATCTGACAGTGCCCCAGTACCTCCTTGTCCTAAGTGCAAGGCAGATGATGATTCTCTCTTAATACCAAAAGTGGGGAGGGGAGCTGATAGAAATGAACAGGAAAGACACTTACTCATGCTAAAAAGCATCACCACAATAGGGACCTGGAACGTGAGAACACTAAAAACAGTCAAGGAGTCTGCTTGACCATGCATGAGCTCAGGCACTCCAGGTGGGATGTCATTGGATTGGCAGAAATGTATTAGACAGGAACACAAGAATGTATAGTAAACAGATGCAAGATTATAAACTCAGGTGGAGAGGAAAAGCACGCAGCAGGTGTAGCTTTATTCCTATCCAATTTGACCCAAAAATGCATGCTCAGGTACAGGCCTGTAAATGACCAAACTGTATAGACCAGATTTCGCATAGTGACACATCCAATAACTATCATACAGGTATACACACCAACAGTGGAAGCAGGAGAGGATGTCAACAGTTTCTACACATATCTACAGAACAAAGTCAGCAGAGTGTATAAGAATGACATAGTGATCATTATAGGTGACTTCGATGCAAGAGAGGAATTCGGAGAAAGAATGAACTATAGCGTCATGGGAACATATGGATTCAGACAAAGGAATGATGGAGGGGAACAACTGTTTGACCTCTGCTATGCAAATGACTTGAACATATCCAACACAAAATTCAGCAGGCCAAACCATCAATATGCACACATACAGCCAAATTGACTACATTGTGGTCAGCAGGAAACAGCTAATCATTTCCTAGTGCTGACTTAGAGTCAGGTCACCAACTTGTTATGGCCAACATTCAACTAAAACTTAGGAGAGGCACACAAGACAAGATGAACTGGAAGATCAATTGTAAACAACTGATGAATGGAGCTGTACGGAGACAGTATAAGAAAACCACTGGGGGGAAAAAGATGAGGGAAATCATTAAACAACCCTTTACAGATATAGAGAGCAAATGGGAGAAAATCGAAAGAGCTATATAGGAGACTTTCAAGGAGATGCTTGGTTATGCAAAAAGAGCAACACCAGTAGAATGGTTTACTGCAGAGACAATCGACCGGGCAGAAGAAAGAAGGAAGCTAAAGATCAAATGAAGAGGCAATGAACAGGAAGCAAAACACCACAACTATCTTTACAGAGAAGTCAAAAGAAGAGTGAAGAAGGAGAGAGAGCTGTATATACAAGGTATATGCAAAGAGGTTGAAGAGGCTAGACTCTGTAATAAAACACATCTTGTCTACAAAGCTATGAGACAGATAACTGTCATATATGTTCCTCAGATTCAAGTGATTAAAGATGGGCAAGGTCATTAATTAACAGAACCATGTGAAGTATAGAAAATATGGAGACAATATTCTGACACTCTATACAATGACCCTAGTTCTGTCAATGTAGACTACAACAAGTAACACTTCAGCAGGCATTCAAATATCAGAGACAATGAGTAAATAATAAATATTGACAGGAGCAAGTAGAGGAAGGTATCATGAAAGCAAAATGTAGGAAGGCCCTCTGCAGTAGATGGCATCATGGTGGAGGAGTGGGAGGTGGCTACAATAGGCTCAGGGGCTGAAGTACTTCTCAGATTCTTCAGAGAGATATGAGAAAATGAAGTGATTCCCATGGAAAGAAAGTACTCAATCAGAATTCCCATATGCAAAAAGAAAACAAGGTGGACTGCTCAAATTACAGGGGCATTAGTTTGTTGGGTCATAGCTAAAAGATCTCCTCCATTATCTTGCAATGGATCAAGGGCAGAGCAGAGGAAATCCTAGCAGAGGCCCAGTGCAGATTCCAAGCTAACAGGAACACAATTGATCAGATCTTCATTTTGAGGCAACTTGCAGAAAAATATAAAGAATTTACAAAAAAACTTATACATTTGTTAAAACAACTTCAGAAAGTCATTCGATCACATTTGGAGGGAAGGACTTTAGGAAACAGTGAGGTTCTACAGATACCCAGAGAAAATCATAAGAATACTAGAAAATGCCTATAAAGATACCTTTTCACCAGGTAAAGTCTGTGGAGAATTAAGTGATCAGTTTAAGACAATCGTGGGAGTGTCACAGGGATGTATCCTCTCAATAATACTCTTTAATATATTCCTGGAATTAATAATAACAACAGTCCTGGAAGATGAGGAGATAGGTATGCAGATAAGTGGTGTGTGAATCAAAAACTTGCATTTTGCCTACGAAACAGCACTACTTGCTGAATGTCCACACAAGCTGCAGGCCATGGTAAATAGAGTGGTGGAAGTCAGTGAAAACCTTGGTATGAAAGTAAACATCGAGAAGACTCAGATCCAACACATGGAAAGGGCGGACACAAATTTTTTTCTTCTTTTTTTTTTTATTAAAAATTTCTTCCTCCTTCCCCCCCCCCCGCCTCCCAGCCTCCCATTTCCCTCCCCTCTCCCGCTCCCCTCCCCCCCTCCCTCTCCAGCCCAAAGAGCAGTCAGGGTTCCCTGTCCTGTGGAAAGTCCAAGGTCCTCCCCCCTCCCTCCAGGTCTAGGAAGGTGAGCATCCAAACAGCCTAGGCTCCCACAAAGCCAGTATATGCAGTAGGATCAAAACCCAGTGCCATTGTTCTTGGCTTCTCAGCAGCCCTCATTGTCCGCCCATGTATTGGAGCACCGGACTGAGCTTCCAAGGTCCAAATGAGGAGCAGAAGGAGGGAGAACATGGGCAAAAAAGTCAGGACCACGAGGGGTGCACCCACCCACTGAGACAATGGGGCTGATCTATTGGGAATTCACCAAGGCCAGCTGGACTGGGTCTAAAAAAGCAGGGAATAAAACCAGACTCTCCGGACACGAATTTTAATTTTGTAATAGAGAATCAGAACCTCAATCAATCAACTTTGTCTATTTGGGAGGAATTCTCAGTTCAAAGAAGGGAACTATTTCAGATGTCAGACAGATAGGGAATAGGGATAGCCAGGGCTGCATACCAGGCTCTAGGAAAGGTTTGGTCAGCAAGAGACATAACGATAACAACAAAAAAATTACAGGGATATGAGACACTTGTTTTGAGCTTCCTTCGTTATAGCTCTGAAACCTGAATAATGAAATGCTCCTCAGAATAGCGGCTGAATGTGCTTGAGGAGGCATGTCTCGGGAGTATTCTAGATGTCACACGAGGAGATAGGCTGCACAATGATGACCTTAAGAAGCTTCTTCATCTACAGAAGGAAGTAATCTACAGGATACAGTAATGGCACTTGAGATACTTCAGCCATGTCATGAGAGTGAATGGTGGCAGATACATAAAGATAGAACTGCTTGGAAGAGTGCATGGGATAATGTGAACAGGAAGGTCCAAAAATGCATAAAGTAAGACTGTGGAACCTTGGGTGTGACAATAATACAAACATCTAGAAATGCCCAGGATAGGAACAGCTGGAGATTCTCCCTAAAAGGGCTGCCCATATATGCTTAAGCATTCATGGGGTGTAAATGAATAAATGAATTACTTTTCTAGCTACTTTGTTGAAATACCTGACGAATAATAAAAACAAAACAAAGAAACAAACCTGTGATAAAGTTTAGTTTATCAAGTTAAATTCTTTAAGGAAAGCAAGACTCATTTTGGCTCCAAGTTTAAGGATTCAGTCCATCATGGCTTCGAAGTCACTGCTGTGCAGATATAAGCATCTACACTCAAGAGCAGAGAGCTGAGTAATGTGCTCAGCTTGATTTTTCCTTTGTATTAACGGTGATACCAGTGTATGTGATAGTGTTGCTCACATTCAGGGTGGGAGGGGTTCCTGCTCAATTAATCCGTTCTGGGAACACATCATAGACACACTGAGAGTCATGTATCCATGGAAATTCCCAACCACATGAGGCTGATAATCAAAATTAATTCTCAGGACTGGTAATTTTTCTCAGTCTCTAACCATCTCTCTGGCATCTTCTGCTGTTACCACATCATTTTCAATAGCAGAAGAGTGAAAATACTTGTTCAGCTTTGCTTTTCATAAAGAGAAGAGTTGTATTTTTGTTGTCGGTGACCTCATCTCTGATCAAGGTGTACGCTGCTTAGCTTCCACCTATGTGCCCTGACTATGATGGTGTATGAGTGCTCCGATGTTCTTTAATGTAGAAGATCACTTTGAAACAATCTGAATGCGTGAGGTAACCTCAGAAAATAAAGTTTAACTTCACATTTCGAAAGTGACATTTTAGCTATTTGTAAAGATATGGGAAAGAATTATAACTTGGGAATAACCTTTAGTTCTTCCTGCCATCTTTCAGAGGTTACAACCACAACCATTTTGCCCTTTTCCAATCAGGAAGCAAAAATTTATGTCTATGTAGCATCAAAGCCTTTTGGTTATAATCAAAAGGAACATAAAGGTGAACATTTTCATTAGTGCATGTCATGGACATTGTAGAGCAAAGAATCATTACCTACCCCTGTCCAATCTGTCTTCCCTGAGGGTGGCAGGGTAGTATGAGCCTTCCAACTACTAGAAATAAGTTTTAAAGTTGCACAGGAAGGTTCTCAAGGAATGCTGGTGTTTGCCTGATCCCAGCAGCAGAAATGCATGAAACAACCACAAGTCAGGGACATGTGATGACTCCATGTCAGGAGTAAGGCATTCAGCTCTAAAATCAGGGTCGTCGATTGAATTCTAAGCAATAGATTAGATTTCTAAACTTGTGGAAAGAGAGTTAAAATTTTTTCTATGTATTTAATTAATCATGGTCATTGGGAGCAAAGAAATAAGGATAATGCATCATGTGTCTGGAACCATTGAATACTTCACAGTTGCACAAAATCTATATGAGAATTCAAATATTTTGATTCCAGATCACTAAGAAAAACCTTTGCCGTTGAAGTTTAAGGCTACCAATTAAAAGTTGTTGGGAAAGAATCAATTTTTTGAACAAAAATTGATCATTACTTTATTAAAGACCACAAAATTACCTTTTAAGCTAACAGATTCATGAATAGGTGTCCTTGTTCAATCGTTATTTTCACAAAGGATTAATATGTTAACTGTCAATCGCTACACTCAACATGTTGTAGAAGATCAGTTATTCCTAACTTTCTACAGATTAAAATTTGCATGACATTGCATTCCAGTTCAGTGTATCCTGATGAATAGTGATAGGCTTGCCAAAATGTACATATTGGTATTATATTTTTAAAAATTGCATATCTACAGTTTTTATTATATTAGAAATGATATGTTCCTGAGCACACATTTTACTAATGAAAGAGCACATATGAGTACTGTGCTCAGGTACCTGAACACAGTACATTGTACTTAACCCCATGCATACCATTATTTTCTGGACATACTTATGATTATTTTTAGCTCATAAACTAAATATAGTAGCATATTAATGGTACAATTAGTTATAAAGAGGAATTATAATAGCATTCTCTGTACCTAAAGTTCTATAAATGCCCCCTCAACTCTTTATATTGGTCTCATCTTCTCTCCATGTGTATACATGAGATGAGACAATGCCAGTATGATGAAATAAGCTAAGTGACATTGGCACTGAACACAACATGATGTAGGTGGGTCTTCTATCTATCTGTTGCTTTCATTGGTTAATTAATAAAAAACTGCTTGGCCTGATAGGGCAGAATTTAGATAGGTGGAGTAGACCGAACAGAATGCTGGGAAGAAGGGAAGTGAGGCAGACGATATAGCTCTCCTTTCCAATATGGACACAGGTTAAGATCCTTCCTGGTAAGCCACCATCTTGTGGTGCTACACAGATTATTAGAAATGGGTTAATCAAAATGTGAGAATTAGCCAGTAAGAGGCTAGAGCTAATGGGCTAAGCAGTGTTTAAAAGAATATAGTTTCTGTGTAATTATTTTGGGGTTAAGCTAGCCATGCGGGAGCTAGGCGGGACAAAAAGCAAGCCTGCCCACAGCTCCATACTACAACAGCATTAAGTTTTATTGACATGTGTCATTTGTGGGTTATCAGTTGATTGTGAATAATTGAAAGTGGAGAAAGCCAAACTTCCTATAAGGCAAGACTACTATAAGAACATTAATTTATTGTTAGACACTACACATTTCATATTATTTCATTTCATTTTGTTGATTGCTTAAATAATCTTACATAGTGGCCATCACCTCAAAAATTTTTTAATTGAAAAACACAGAAGACAAGATTTTGTAGTTGGTATAGAATTCGGCTGATATTTAAAACCAACTTTGTCTAAATCCCGATCTTTGGTTGCACATTTAGTTAGAGCCTTTATACTTCTTTAGACTGACTACTTGTCAAGTGCCTTCCTATTATCACTTTGTAATTTGGGTGGTTTGAATGAGAATGCCTTCCATAGGCTCATGTGTTTGGATACCTAGTCCCCCAGTCAGGTAAAGGCTGCTTTTTTTTTTTGGCTGGGGGCTAATGAGGCACTGTTGGAGAAAGCATGTCTTGTCACTGGCGGAGGGTTTTTTTTTTTTTTTTTTTTTTTTTTTTTTTTTTTTCTTTTATTTATTTTTTTATTCTTTTTTAATTAAAATTTCCACCTGCTCCCCGTTTCCCATTTCCCTCCCCTCCTCCCAAATATTGCCCCCTCCCCCCACTCCCCTCCCCCTATCCCCACTCCTCTTCTCCTCCCCCCACACCATTCCCCCTCCCTCTCGATACTGAAGAGCAGTCCAAATTCTCTGCCCTGCGGGAAGACGAAGGTCTTCTATCTACGTCCAGGAAGGTGAGCTTCTAAACAGGCTAAGCTCCCACAAAGCCAGTTCATGTATTAGGATTGAAACCTAGTGCCATTGTCCTTGGCTTCTCATCAGTCTTCATTGACCGCCATGCTCAGAGAGTCCGGAATCAACCCATGCTTATTCAGTCCCAGACCAGCTGGCCTTGGTGGGCTCCTAATAAATCAGTTCCACTGTCACAGTGGGTGGGTGCATCCCTCGTGGTCCTGATTTTTTGCTCTTGTTCTCCCTCCTTCTGCTCCTCATTTGGACCTTAAGAGCTCAGACCGTTGCTCCAAATTGAGAATCTGTCTCTACCTCGATCCATCGCCAGATGAAGGTTCTAAGGTGATATGCAAGAAATTCATCAGTATAGGATAGGGTCATTTCAGGTTCCCTCTCCTTAGTTGCCCAAGGTACCAGCTGGGGACATATTCCTGGACACCTGCGAACCCCTCTAGAGTCAAGTCTCTTGCCAGCCCTAAGATGGCTCCCTTAGATAGGATATATACTTCGCTGCTCCCGTATCCATCCTTCCTATATCCCAACCATCCCAATCCCCCGAGCTCCTCCCATCCTCCCCTTCTCATATTTCTCATCCCATTTCCCCTTTGCCCCATGCCACCTCACCCGCAAGTTCCCAGTTTTTGCCCTGCAATCTTGTCTACTTCCCCCTCTCCATGCGGATGACTATATGATTTTCTTTGGGTTCACTTTCTTATTTAACTTCTATAGGATCACACATTATATGCTTAATGTCTTTTATTTATGGCTAGAAACCGATTATGAGTGAGTACATCCCATGTTCCTCTTTTTGGGTCTGGGATACCTCACTCAGGATAGTGTTTTCTATTTCCATCCATTTGCAAGGCGGAGGGTTTTGAGAGCTTCAGGTCTCTGATTTAGTCTGCTACTCTTGCTTTTTGCTTGCATTTGAAGATGTGAATTTTCAGCTTCTACTCCTGCTACCATGATGGACTCTTATTCCTCTGATATCAAAAGACCAAATAAACTCCTCCTTCAGTAAATTGATGGTGTTTTATCACAGCAATAGAAAAGTAGTTAATATAGTGAACTTCTTTTTCATATGGGACTTGCTTTCATCAATGAAATTGTCAAAGAGGTGACACAATCAAGGCTAGAATTGAGTTTGCACAGTGGGACCTGGATGGTTTTCCTTCCGTTTTTGACATGAGATCTTATCTCAGCATATCTGTTGTTTCCAGATGAAGACGAAAAACACATGGAGAAGAGCCTTCCTGGATTTACTGTCCAAAGCAAGGAAGTAAAGAACAATACTTCCACCTGCCAGCAAACTGCACATGAGCAAATTCAGGTTCAACTGAGTTCAGCTTAGGCCAACTGTATCTGAGATGTTTATAGATGTGTGGGATGAAAGGACAAACAAGTGCTGCTCTATAGGGGGAGTATTTTGATGTGCTTGCAATTAATACAAACAAAAACCTGTAGCTCTTTCCCCTTCACCCAGAATGCATGGAAAAGGTACTTAAGACCAGTTTGATGTTTCTGTGTTATTTGGAGATAAAAGAAGTTCAATATTTACCCTGAAAGGTAAGGTTGGCCATATTAAGGTGGTTTAATGATTTCTCCATCTGAAAGCAATACGTTCTGTTCTATGTTAGTCTACTTAACATGAGAACTAAACTGAGGGAAAGTATGCTGTCTGAACACATTGACTCATTGATACACCGATGGATATGGCTATCTCAGGACACTTCTTTGTCTGTCCTTCTGTAAGGACTGCTGAAAGAAACTGCTTCTTTGGGAAGTGTGGATGTTCCACTAAGAACTGGGGAATACCAGCTTATGGCCAAATTTAGTCATTTGTTTATTTTAGTGTTAGAAATAACTGAACACATATCTATTCATTACACATTGTGGATTGCTTCTTTTGATCTACAATTAGTCATGTCCATGTCGAGAGATGAAATACCTTATAAACATCTTATAAGAAAGATCATATGAACATAAACACCCCTATTTAGAAAATACTTGCTAATCCTTGCTAGAAATCAACCTGAGGATTGCAACCCCTTAAGTGGTCATTTCCTTTTCACTGGGGGCAGTCTCCTAAAACAATAAGAAAATGCATATTACATTATGATTCATGACAGTAATAGAATTATAATTATAAAGTAGAAATGAAAATAATTTTATGGTGGTGAGTCAGCACAACATGAAGAGCTGTATTGGATGCTTGCAGTATTAGGAAGGTTGAGAACCACTGCTCTAAATGCTGTAAATAGGAGCATGGCTTATGAACTCCGATTAGAGAGAAGTAGGAAAGTATATCTGGATAAAGAGAAGGTAGAATATATGCAATACTGCAGTTTGTGTTGTATTTATAGTAAATATGGATTAAGATGGGAAAGAACATGACATCTAGGAATTTTCACTCACATCTCATTTGAGATTTGAAACCATTGGTTCTGTCACTTGTCAGCATACAGGATGTTTTACAAAATTAATGCCATCTGAAAATTTTTAACTTGATTTGTAGGTAGAAATTTGAGACAAGAAATATGGGTCATTCTGGAAAGTTAGCCAAACCTGGATTTATTTTGTAAAAAATGTCTGGTATGTGTATGTTAGCATATAATTATAAAAATATTTTTATTCTCTCTCTACATATAGGTAATGTAGATAGATAGATAGATAGATAGATAGATAGATAGATAGATAGATAGATAGACAGGCAGACAGGCAGATATATAGTGAGTTAGTATACACTCTGGGATATTTAAATACATTTTTTATTAATCTTAATGTCCCATTGTAAGTGTGTGTGTGTGCCCACGTGAATGTGTGTGTAGATTTAAAAGTATTCCTTAGCCTTTGTCCCAATAGTTAATGTGTTTGAATCTAGAATAGAGTACATACATTACTATAGAGCATATATTATCTGTTGTGTGCATCCTCCAGTCCTGGCACATCTCAAAAACCAAGTAATTGCTGTCCTCATTTAAAAGTTTGTCTAGTTGTTACCATTCAGATTACAGTTGGTGGCTGCTTCCTCAATCCATTTGCTTGTTCTTTGTCTGTTTTCACACTCCTACAAGCTGTGTAATCACTCATTCTTTCTCATTTATCACAGCCTTTCCCGGTCCTGACTACACTATCTCCCCATTTTTGTCATGGTGCACTGGTACATTACAAATACAATTAAGCCTCTTACGATACATCAGCTTTTGGCCAACATAGCTCGGCTTCAAGGTTGAAAGATTTCTGATATTACCTCTGATATCAGTTCTTTCCCATTTATCGGCAGTGTCCGGACTAATGCAGCAGTGTTGCATTAATTAAAGGAAGCATCTCGTAATACTGCTGTTTTTGCAGGGCTGACACAGAATCAGGAGGCTGATGCCTGCTCATGTTTTAAGAACCATTTATCACCCATGTCATCCCAAAGCAGCCAGCTGTCTGAGCCAAGCTTCATTTGCATTTCATCAGCCACAGCCTCCTTTTTCCCCATCTCCCTCCCATGTCTTTGTATAGCAGCTTTAATTTTTAAAGCACATTTTCAAAGAAATAGCTCAGCTAAAATTAGTATGCTATGGAAAAAGATGATTTGAATAGCAGACATCCAGCTCCAACTGATGAGGGCCCAACTAGGTCTGAGAAACTAAGCTTTGGTTTCGTGCTTTCTCTCAGCGAGCTGGTAGAGTGATGGTGAGGGCTGCAGCCACTATCCAACTCCCTAGGTATGCTCATGCATTCCATCTGTATGTGCACTGTCCAATATCAAACATAAAGTTTCCACTTCGTTTTCTGCTCGTGAAAATGGTTTATTAGAGTGACAAGTGAAGTGTATTTGATTCGTTTTCATCACTCATTCTGCACTTGGCCCACTCTTCTCCCACCCCATTTCCACATTCTGCACCCACCTCCATGTATCAAAGCTTTTGTAGATAAATTTCGGCAGTAGATCCAATTTCCCAACGCAGAGGAAAATCAGCTTATGTAGCTGTGCAATTCGAAACTATTTTGAAATGAAATTTGCATTCCCTTTTATAATTTCAAAGCATGTAAAATGGTTATTCTTAAACGCAAATTTTGATTATATCACTCCCTTTTCATACACATCTTAGTAACTCTAGAAAAAAACTAAACTGTCCATATCAAACCATAAGCAATAACTGACCATGAATCACTTTCATAGTAAATCTTTTAGATGTTTAAGAGTAGCAGGGGACTTGGGAATATAGAGAAAGTGTGAAAGAAAGACCTTTTACTCAGTGCCATGGACTTTGTTTATCCTCAATGTTTTGCCTAAACCAAATCTCTGGAGATCACTTTTAGGGTCAATTATACTGTTTTATGTCTTTCTTCTTAACCCAGATGGTCAGCAAGAATGGACACCTGTCTCCCACTGAGGCCATTTGAGAAAGGTAATTTAGCAGGCTTCCCTGATAAAGCCCTTCAGTAACTGTGGGGGTACTTTCAGATTCCACTCAATGACCTAGAAACTTGGAAGCTCTGTGTCTTTATCTAATCCCTCTGGATTTCTTATCTCAGTAGTTAATTATTTCAACAAGTTTTTTTTTTCCCAAAGAAAGTGATCTTTTGAAATTCCTATTGAACTGGGCAGAAAAAGTAGAAAATTTAGTTTCTATCCAGAGCACATTTTAAGATGCATGTCATTTTAAAATGTAATTACCAATAAATCATTTTGAGCAACCCACATGTACTTTCTAATAAACTCACTACAAGTATGATAACTAGGATAAGTGTTAATGATTATTGGTGTGTGGTGGATAAACTTGCTATTCCATTATCAAGGCACAGTGCATTTCGAGAATAATAAAATGTATGTGAGTAGGGAAACAACCATGATACTAGAAATTATTACATGAATAATGTGGTTTTGTTTTCCATTTATTTGAAATCTTCAGAATTTCAAAAGTAAATTTTTTCATTCTGTACTATGTTGACATGTCTTTTCAACATTAATTATCTCATACCTTTCCACATATTCTGCTCATGCCTTTATTTCTTATCCATTTTTATTTTGATTGATGAAATAAGACTGTTGTATTTTGAGGGGAATTTTCCCCTTTCACTTTTCTGTAGACAGAGGCTGCTTGTTTGTTCTTGGCTACCCAGACCTGAAATAATCACACAGAAACTGTATTAATTACAACACTGCTTGACCAATTAGCTTATGCATATTTCTAACTAACTCCTATAGCTTAAATTAATTCATTTATATTATTTTGTATCTTACCACAAGGCTCATTGTTTACTGGTAAAGTTCTCCAGCCTCTGTCTCCTTTGGCAGCTACATAGCATCTCTCTGACTCTGCCTACTTTCTCCCAGCATTCACTTAAGTTTTCTTCCCTGCCTACCTCTAGTCCACCTTGCCACAGGCCAAAGAAGCTTCTTTCTTAACAAACGATAACAAAACATTCACAACATACAGAGCGGAATCCCATATCACCTTTGTACCTGCAAATCTCCACTTATATTATAGCTCTTCCAGCCAAATAAAAAATTATTAAACCATGCTCTCCTTTTCGAGCTATTAATAATTTTTGTAAGTGTTTTCCGTGTTACTACTTTAATTTGATTTCATGATTTTTCAAAATCCTTGGAAATTTATGGATTTTGAAAGAATAAAGTCAATGCTACTGACATTTATAAGAGTTGATTTATTGAAACCCATTTATTTAGTTTCTTATTTAGTTTAGTGGATATGTTCTTCTTTTGAATGTCGAACCATTGTCTCTTGATAATACAATTTATTGTTTTAAACATTACATGGGTATGTATATAAAACTGTATTTTGAGATAAAAGTTTTTTTTTAGGATACCTTTTGATTTCTATAAAAATTGTACAAAATATCCCTATGAGTCTCAGAGCCATTTTTTGTCTTTATAATCTCTTACACTGGTAATAGTCTGTGAACAGAACTTCAAAACCCAATATTAAATCTTTATATTAATTAAAATTGATACATTATAAAGATTTTCTTACTTTTCAAGGAATGCCATTTGTCATACAAAGAGAATGGGAAGGAGAGTGCCAACCCCACTTCTAGTTTTATTTCTGCTGCTGTATCAAGCAGCCTGACCAAAAGCAATATTGGGTGAGGAAGAATTTATTTAGCAGTGCTTTTGAGAGAAATCAAGGCAGGAACTTAAAGGCAGGAAATACCTACAGATAACAAACTCACTTCACAGCTAAAGAAGCATGACAGGAACCATGGAAAATGCTGCTTGCTGGTTGGATCACAGGTTCATCCTAAGCTAGATTTCTTATACAGTTCAGGATTGCCTGGCTGGGGAATGGTGCTACCAACAGTGGACTGGGTCACCCTACATCCACTTAAAATCAATGCAATCACTCACATGCTAATTGTACCTAAAGAATTTCTCAACAGATCCTCTTCCCTATTAATTCTATGATGTGTCAAATTGACAGCTAAAACCGACTAGGATGGCCCCTAATGTCACAACTGGAACTATGGGATATCTACAGTATTAAATCATGACATTATCCAAATTTGTTAACCAGGAGATTTAAACAAAAAAAAAAGTTATAGTGGATATTAAAAGTAAGTAAAACCATAGTGGCTTCCTCATTGGTGGTGTAGGAGGACTAAATATTATGGATAAAAATGTATCCTTAGTGTACAATTTGGGGCATAGTATATTCTCAATAAAGGTTGGATTTTTTTAATTATTACTAAATTTTACATCTGTGAAACACAAGCATCACCATACTAATCAGTGTAGTCACTGGATAAGAAGAAGGCATATAACTCAGCAGTAAACACTTGTTTATCATGTATCAGTTCAGTTCTACTATGGTTCAGTTCCTAATGTTCATGTTCACATGCATGTTGTTTTTTTTAAAAAAAAAAAGATTTCAATGTTTTAGTTACCATTTCCAAAATAGCTGGGAATTACTGAGGAATTAAAACTTTTTTGCTGAAATATGGAAGTTATTATTGTTTCAATAATAATGTTGTAAGCTGAGTATGCAGAGTGAAGCAGAGTTCAGGGATCCTCAAAATTTAACTTGAAGGAACAAATGTTTGATTTTCTTGTTGTTCTCAGATTTGTGTCATAAAATCTCAGCCTAAAGATTTCCTTTCTGTTACATTTGTTGAGAAAATATAAGAAGAAAGAGATAAAAGGTAGCTAAAAGGAGTTCAACAGTTCTATGATAATAGAATCAGCCTGGAAAATATGAACAGATTGAAGTGTACCTATAAAAACATCAAATGGCTGCTATCATTCTAAACTTGTATGAACCATACAGGCGGCATATGTAGAGGGAAGACTGGGCAGGGTTTCTTATCTTGAAGATATTTTTCTAACAGAAGGTTTTCACTATTTGCATGTTTAGAAAGGGGGGTCTGAAAATTAAAAAAAAAAAAAACTCACACGCATCCATTCTGGGATGAATGTTGCTATCTACTCAGCGATAGATGCCTGTTCATACATGGCTTTGTTTTCTGTCCCTTGTTACAATGTTTCATAGAATATTGGACATGGGTCTGAACCTAGCTGCCCTGTACTAAAGGAAATTCTCCAGGTACAGGAAAAAAGAAGATCACATTGCTTTCCACAAAATTTGAATATAATCATACTCTGGATAGGCTTATTGTGTTTTAGAGTTGCATATTTAGCTATAAAAGAAACATTATTAAAATTTATATGGTTTAAAATTCAGTAACAATTGTAAACTGAAAATTTCTTAGAGTTCTAAATTGTTCTGAAGTAGATCAGGTCCTGAAAGGTACTGTGTTTTGTTAAGGAAGAGACTTTTCTTTAGTAGGAGGAAGGTGCTTGGACTGAGCTGTGTTGTAAGATCTACCATATTCTATTATGCATAGCCCCTTTACTGAGACTTTTTAAATAAAACTTTTTTTTAAAGAAGTAATATCACTCCTGTCCCTACGGTAGCACATATTCAATCAACATCTGCAAATATTATCAATTGGACTTCACATTACTGCTGCTACTGAAAACAAACAAAAAATGCAAAAACAAACAAACAAACAAAAAACAGTTGAGCTATTCAGTAACAAAAAAGTAATTTAGGAGCATTGAACCTCACACCCAAATGTAGTTCCTACTTGCATATATGAAAATAAACAGAATTTAATCATATTTTTAAATTTATAGGGATTCTAATGGATGTGATTAACTTAAAATATAAATTTGTCCATACATATTTGAGAAAATAAGAGCATAAAATGATGTCGTAGTAGCAATCACAGAGTGACTTTCATGCTTTACAGTTCTGAGCACTGTCTACAACAGTGTCTTTAGTGTGTCTTGGTAGCTGAGAGGTGAGCTACACAGAGTACAGTCTTCTTCTATGCTCAGCCATTGGTCTGTGTAAAATTAACTTTGGCTTTCCCCTCTCCTATGTGCATCATTCAAAAATGCTGATCTGAAGTACTAATCACACATAATTTTCTCCTTTTGCAAGTTTAGATTACACACACAAAGGTTGATTATCATAGTCTCATGTACTTGATGTATATATAGAATGAAACACAGAGATCCAGCTACAAATGTACTTCATTGCAGGTCTGATTGAGGCGACTAACAATTTGATTATTTTTCTTTATACCCTTACATTAATTTTGCTAACATAAGCCTGACATAGTATTTGTAACTATACACCAAAAATCTCATTGACCTGAGAAGTACTATAGAGAGTATGAAATTAAAATTGCAAAAATTATTAAACCAGGCCAGATAAAAGCAAAAATGTAAACAAACTGTACTGCAATATTCATATAATAAATGAATAAAGATTTGCTCATGCTTTTTTTTTTCTTATTTGTTGCTGATACAGTGAAGCTATCTCATAGCTCTTGAGCTCAGTCTGATCTTTTCATGAATATTGAAGAGTGGAGAGGATGGCCTGAGAGAGAATGCAAACTTAGACAAAAATTGTGGAGAAGCCACATTTTGAAAATCCTTATGCATCAAGTTTCAAGTTCCTATTCAGCAAAGTTTTAAGAATTTTTAACATAAGTCAATGTGAACTAACATATGGACTAAGTTTCTTTTAAGTTTCTCATGGATTTAAAATATAAGGGATAAAGATCATTTGGCCAATATGTTTTCAGTTTTGAAAAACTTCCAAGTGTTTAAAAAAATAGTCTTCAGAACAACCAAATCCATATGCTCCTAGGTTTTCCCATAGTCACTATTGAATGATGAGAAGTACTTGAGTTGAGACAAAATGGGTGGAGACATGGTACATATGTTGTGAGAAAACTCAGTGGATATTTCCAAAAATTGGCTAAAACTTAAATTTGGTCCTTATGGCAACTTAACCAAAAGAATCTAACACTTCTATTTTTAGCTACGATATTAGTCTGTCACAAAATGATCCCATGACCACTCCAGAAATGGAAAAAGGCAATAATTTGAAAACCACACAATCTCCCTTAGTTCGAAGTTCTCCTGCTCTCTGTGGAAAAGAAAGTTTTGAAGGTAGGAGCATGGAGCTGAATTACTTCCTGACACATTAGTTTCAGTACAGATAATGCAAGAGGAACATATGTCATCTGCATCACAAATACACTCTAGATTCCCTCATGGCACCTGAAAACTATGTCATATAACTATGTATATTTAAAATAATAATAGGACATTAAATTTTGTCAAAGAAGTATTTTGATATACTTAAAACAAGAAGGAGAGTTCTAACTCAAGAGGGCAGGATAGAAGAAGGGCAAGGGGTTGGGCAAGTCCTGGATGAAGAGTAAAGGGTGAGTTTGGAGTGTTACACACACACACGTACATGATGAAAATACATCTATTCATGGACAAATTCTCAGTTCAATAAATTATATTTACAAAACTTAAGCACTCAGCAGAGGCAGAAAGCAGAAGGCAGAGGCAGAAAGATCATAATAAGTTCAAGTTCAAACTTATCAATAAAGTGAGTTCTAAGCTAGTTGGGGCTATACATTGAGATATTGCTTTAAAAATAAAATCAATTGGTGAGAGAGGAGTGTTGAAATCTCCTACTATTAGTGTGTGTGGTTTGATGACTGCCTTGAGTTTTAGTAACGTTTCTTTTACATAAGTGGGTGCTTTTATATTAGGGGCATATATATTCAGGATTGAGATTTCATCCTGGTGAATTGTTCCTGTTATGAGTAAAAAATGTCCATCTCCATCTCTTTTGATTGATTTTAGTTTGAAGTCAACTTTCTTAGAAATTAGTATGGCCACACCTGCTTGTTTCTTAGGACCGTTTGCTTGATAAACCTTTTCCCAGCCCTTTACTCTGAGTAGATGTCTGTCTTTGTGGTTGAGGTGTGTTTCTTGTAAGCAGCAGAATGTTGGATCCTGTTTTCGTATCCAATCTCTTAGCCTGTGCCTCTTTATAGGTGAGTTGAGTCCATTGATATTAAGTGATATTAATGACCAGTGGTTGTTAACTCCGGTCATTTTTCCTTTCTTTCTTTCTTTTCTTTGGTAGTAGAGTTTGTGTGTTTCCCTTCTTCAAGTTGTGCTGGTGAAGGGTCTTTAGATGTCTGAGTTATTGTGGGCATTGTTGGACTCCTTGGTTTGTGATTTTCCTTCAATTACTTTCTGAAGGGCTGGATTTGTGGCTACGTATTGTTTAAATTTGTTTTTATCCTGGAAAACTTTGTTTTCTCCATTTATAGTGAACGAAAGCTTGGCTGGGTATAGTAGTCTGGGCTTGCATCCATGGTCTCGTAGTTTCTGCAGTATATCTATCCAGGACCTTCTGGCTTTCATGGTTTCCATGGAGAAATCAGGTGTAAGTCTGATAGGTTTACCTTTATAGGTAACTTGACCTTTTTCCTTTGCAGCTCTTAATATTCTTTCTTTATTCTGTATGTTTTGTGTTTTGATTATTATATGACGAGGAGATGTTTTTTTTTTGATCCAGTCGATTTGGTGTTCTGTATGCTTCTTGGACCTTCAAAGGAATATCTTTCTTAAGGTTGGGAAAGTTTTCTTCTATAATTTTATTAAATAAAAAAAAAATAAAATCAAATCAAATAAAAGTCTGAATTTGGTCTTTTAATTAATATATTTTAATACATTAATTATTCATCACCTATCTTGTACTAGAAATTCTAGAGTACATTAGTATATTAATTAACAGCACATCAATACCCTGTCTGCCCTTGTAGAGATGTGAAAGTATCTCCCAAAGCTAATTTTTCTCATCACATTTTTCTGGCTTTGTATTCCAAAGATGGTAAATCCAGTCTAGTGATTTTTCTTTAACTAAACCCCAATAACAACATCATTTTCATTACTCTAAAGCAAGATTTTCCTCTTAAGTGAACTTCAGTTACCATTCTTCTGGTTATAAAAACTACAATAAATTCCTACAGTGTTTTATGTCCTTAGTATCAGTATGATCACCAATAAAAATAGTTGTGATTTTTTTTCCAAAACCCATTCTACCTATTTCCACCCATTCTGCACTACTATATATGTATCATACACTTAGGTGAGTGCATACATCCAAAGCATGTAGACAGAGAGGAGGTTGGTAGAAGGAAGGAGATGAGGAGAGAGTAAAGGAGAAGGAGAAAATATGGAGATGAAGCTAGTTAAGCCATACAATTCATTGAGAAGAAATTGTTTATGAAACTCAGTACTATGTGTACTGACTATATACTAATTAATTAATATGTGCCATATATCATGTATATTAATAAAATGGGGGAACACAGGGCTGTTATTTGGCTACATAGTGAACGATTGGCTTAGTGCCATCATGTGGGTGGTTGTTCCTTGTCCTATTTCAACATACTAGAATAAAACTCAGTGACTTCAAACAAAGGCTGTGCTTTTCTCCTGCATCAGCATTCATGTACAGACAAGAATGGTGGGTTGCTTCATCGATGTTCTGTTTGGTTTCACCTGGATTAGGGTGCATGTGGCTGGAAAATGCATGCCACAGTGGCTTATTCACAATGGTAAGGTGTTGCTGGAACTCATATGCGGTTCAGCACTAATTCCTCATTACAACTACACTTCCACATCCTTGCTTGGCTTTCTTGCCACTGAAAGCTGGATTTCAAAAATAAGTCTCTAGAAATTCAGGAAGCAGAAAGTGCCAGTTGCACTTGTAAAGGGGCACACTGTAATTTTGTTGTTTCTTAGTCAAAGCAGAGATCTTTTATATACAAAGAAAAGAACACCTGATTTCATAAGTGACTTATCCAGGGATGCTTGAGAAAGATTCAGTGACTATTTAAGCTCTTTCTTTTCCACATCTTTATGCCTCTGTTCCTTTACTGATCCTTCTTAGGACGTCCTTCGGTTGAGTTTACATAAAAAAGTTCTGTTCATTCCCATCATGAAACAAGTCATGTTGCCTTACTAGAAACCCAATGTCTTAGTGTTCTTTTTTCTTAATTACTTTACTCTCACTAATCACTGTCTGCTTCACTGAAATGTTGAGTAGATTTTGTATTTATTGTGGTTAGGAATCATGTATCACTCTGTAAAAGCCTTTAAATCAAAAAAAATAATGAAGCATCTTATCCTGGGATATTGAGGAAAAAGTTATCAAATAATTAAACTGAGATGAAACCACCTCACAATTCCTTTCTGTGAATTAATGTTGATCATCCATGAGGAAAATAATGTCTATTTTTAGAGTAATATATTGCATGAGAAAGTCACCCAAACAACCATTCATTCAGCTACTTTTACTTATGGGAATACCTATAGCAGGGCTTCTACTATTTCTTTAGTAAAAATGACTTGGTTGGGA
Source organism: Chionomys nivalis (assembly GCF_950005125.1). Classification (NCBI taxonomy): domain Eukaryota; kingdom Metazoa; phylum Chordata; class Mammalia; order Rodentia; family Cricetidae; genus Chionomys; species Chionomys nivalis. The sequence continues at coordinate 24,085,504 of NC_080088.1, forward strand.
AATTCTCTGCTCTTTGACCAGTTAGGAGCTTATGAAATAGATATGTGAACTGTGGAGGTGGGACAACCTCTTTCAGATGTAGTTAATGGTATGCATAACCCAGAGCATAACAGTTTCTAGCTCTTGTCAAATGTAGCTAAGCATGACGTCATTGGGGAACATCTATTCTTATCCTCCCCTCCATTACTTCAATGTTTACACAATTCTCTCTAGACTAGCCCGATCCCTGTGACGACATGCTCCCCTAGAACTAAGAAATGTCCATTATCAAGGGTGAAAAAAGTCAACAAATAGTAGATGGCCAAGACATCTCTTAGATCTATAGGACACCAAATTCCAACAGTTACTTGGTACAGTACATTAATTATAAGCAGTCATTTGGCGTAGGAGGTCCTTTTGTCTATGTGTTGCTTCCATTGGTTAACAAAGGAACCGCTTTGGGCCTATAACAGAACTATAGGGATATAGAGCTAGGCAGGGAAAACTAAAGGGAATGCTGGGAAGAAGAGTTGGAGGGAGACGCCATAGATGCTCTGCCTGAGACAGACACAAGTTAGAAACTTGTTGGTAAGCCACAGACACAGATTAATGAAAATGCATTAAATTAAGATGTAATAGTCAATAAAAAGTTATAGCTAATGGGCCAAGCAGTGATTTAATTAATACAATTTCTGTGTGGTTATTTTGGTTGTGGGTGGCTGGGACAAACAAGAATTTCATCTACCTACAGTCGTTTTCTTATTATTACCAAAGTTACTACAATGGGAAACTTACATTTAATAGCTGAGAGAAGCTAAGAATATGTGCTGGGGGTTGGGATATATTTTTGTGAGTGTAAGAATGGGAGCCAAAGGGAAGCACAGAATTAATTGTGCTTTTCTATTTACCTTAAACCGAAGGCAAATCCTTTCAATTATATACTAAGGTATGATTCACTCTGAAAATTAATTATCTACATTGTAAGTGAAATGAATCTAAATTATTAAAAGTCAAACACCATTCCTTTCAAGTCTATCTATCAAGTCTCAGTCTGGAATCTATTCATTAATCATCTTTCAAATCTTTATCTATCACCTATGTGTATTTATATATATACCCTGAAAAATATAAAGAAAAAATGGGAGAACTATTAGTTTAAATATGCTGATTTTGTATGAACACTATAAAATATGATGAGAGAGCACTTGGACAAGTCACAAAGTTTTAGAAACACTGCTATCTATCTATCTGTCTATCTATCTATCTATCTATCTATCTATCTATCTATCTATCTATCTATCTACTTTAACCTGAAATTCCACACTTTTCAATATGGGAAGTCACCTAGTGGATCTATTTCTATTTTAATGTTCTTTGGCCTCTCTTCTATCAACAATGATACATTTCCTCAACTGTGTTAATACGGTCCTTGGAAATTTGTGCTTGATCTCCTTTTAGATGTTTTAAATTCATTACAGTCAGTGGCTAAAAATACGTGGAATCAAGCATGGCACATATAGCCATAATTAATTGGTTAATTGCAAGTGATGTTGGCCATTCACCTTTTTAATAAAAGAACAAATTGTTAACCAATTATTAAATAACATTTAATTGGTAGCATGCAGATATTCACATGAGAAAAAATATAATCAGCTAGATTTGAATTCTGTCTGTCTGATCCCCAAATATTTATTCCCTCATAAATGATCCACTGGGAGTTCTGGAAATAATAAGTCTTATAACAATAATAGAATTAAGACTAAAGCAAAGAAAGTCACATACACAATGAATCTGACAAATCTTTTAATGCCCCAAAGTATTTACCTTCATATAGAAGAATGGAAATTACCTGTGTATGGAAGGATGGCAATTAGCACAATGCTTTAATCAAAATGTTGGTTAATGACTATGCATGCCTTTAATTCCAGTACTTAGGAAGCAGAGGCAGTCAGATCTCTTGAGTTCAATGCCAACGTGATCTACAGAGTGACTTCCAGACAGCCAGAACTACAGAAATTCTGTCTCAAAAAAAATTCAACTTGCATGGATCACAAAGAAGAAATACTGATCACACTGACTTCAAAATGAATAAAATAGTAACAAAGGATGCATCAATACATATATTAGGAAACTACAAATGGTAGACTGAATAAGTGAAATGATTTAAACTTTCATAAGAGTGTGAATAGGATAGTAATTACACAGATAACCCAGATATTTCTCTTCAAAATTGTTACCAAAAAGGAAAGATTAAAATATTTCCATGATGGAGCATCTTGATGAGGTTATTGTAAACAACTGACCAAAAATTATCACCAAACACAAAGTGAAAATGGGAAATATGAAATATTAATGTAATGTACTAACAAAGAATGATACTGCTTTCATGATTGTCCTATCATGAATCTTTAACATGATTAATAATGAAAAAAAGCAAACAAGCACAGAAAATGCTAAAAGAGAGCAGTAGAGAATAATGGTGCTAGTACTTTCAAAGGTATTTAGGACAAGAAATCAATGAAAAGTGGAGAAGCTGTTTCAGAGTGAAAGCTAGACATGATGTCTCAATGTAATATTTGTTTCTGAATGGGTTTGTTTTAACAACAAAGGCTTGTATTAAGATCCTTAGTAAACAAATACTGTTCCATGATTGCACTTTCAAATTTCCATTGAAGGAAAGTCTCTCTTCCTATGCCTCAAGTGTTGGCCTATCTTTCCCTACTTGTATGTATTCAATTATGAATAAAAAGACCTTAAAGCCCAGATTTTCTTTCACATGAGTAAGTTGAATGTTTCATGAAATATTTAAATCATTTAGGGCATGTATGTGTTTTGTTGAAGTTAAACGAGAGTATTGAAGTTATACTTAGAAAGGATGCAGTTATTTATGGTCTTCACTATTGGGGAAACAGCTTAAAATTTTTAAACTAGTGAGTTTTAGTTTAAGTGGAAGTAAGTAAAGTTGGTTATTTTATTAATACCTAAATGCATATTATTCCCTCTTCCAGCAGCTCAGAAAATACTGGCTGCACACTTGCTTTGGCCCAAGCAATAAGAATAAGACAGTAAGTAATAGCAAGACAGATCTCTGACCTCACCATGTTCATGTTCTAGAGGGAAAAAGGAGAAAAGTGCTAAGGAAATTGTGTTATAGATTCCAGATGTGTGCACACTGGGGAGAACTGAACTAGAGGAAGACAACAGGACTCCCGATGACCTATGCCATCTTCAATGGAGTGGTGAAAGGTCCCAAAACATGTCGCAGAATAATCTTTGTGGCTCAGTGGGAAGAGGCAATTTCCACCCAGCCTGATGTCCTGAACTGATCTGAAAAAAACACACCGAATACGAATAAAACTATATGCTGTATTTGTTTTTTGACCTCCACAAGTATGCCTTAGCCACAACACACGCACACAAGCCCATACTCACACGAATTATTGAATGACTAAATATACATAAGTAAACACATTTGATCTTCTTTTATTGTCTTCAACTAGTTAGTAATGGAAAATAAAATTATTATACTGGAAGAGTTGGAGAGATGGTCCAATAGTGGATAACTCTTGCCACCTTTACAGAGGACATAAGTTTGGTTCACAGCACCTAAGTCAGATGGCTCACCACTTCCTGTAACTCCCATTATTGGGGATCTAATAGCTTGCTCTGGCCTCCACCATGATCACCTACATGTATTTACATACAGACAGACAGGCACACACACATGCACAGATGCATGCTCACATACTCACACACGCACATTAAAATAGATTACAGATTCCACCAAGGAGTGACCATAATTTGCAGACAACCATCCGAGACAGAGAGAAGAAACCATGCTAGTGAGTAACTTGCAGTGGGCAATGGGAAACCATCAGGTCATTTGCTAACTTGGCAAACCCTTGGTTCGTCATTCTGTGCAAGTATTCACTGGACAGTGTTTCTTTGCTGTAACTAATGAGGTCAGAAAGTTCAAATCGAAGAACATCCAGCTCTCTTCTACCGTACAGCTACTTGATTGCTACTCCTTGTTTCAGTTTTACAATTTACAAAAGTCTCTGTAAGGCAATATTCTTTAGCTTTTTGATGTGGCTGTTAACTCCTTTCAGATGCTTGAGAGAACTGGTGTCATTATATTTTCAGTCAATATATTCAGTCATGAAATGACCACTCTATGAACTTAGAATATGGCCTCTCAAAATACCAGAAGTTTGTCTCTATTTAGGAGACAGCAAAACTGTGGGTAAAAATCCTAACCCCCACCAGCTTCGCTCATTAATTCTAGTTTATATTTCCTTGGGAAACATGTACATTTTAGGTTTGAATTTATGAATATGTGTTTTCTTTATTTTATTTTATCTTCTTTCTTTCCTATTTTTTTTTTTTTTTTGGAGTTAGAACAGCTATCTTTGTCTGGCTTCAGGAAAAGAAAGCTATAGATGCTGACTTGGGATTTACCTTCTTGGAATGATTTCAATTTTATTTATCTGACTAGGAATTATTGCAGAATATCACTCTCCTCTTTATCAGGACAAAAAAGATATCACACTAATTTCGTGAAAGAGTTTTTTTTGTTTTTTGTTTTTTGTTTTTTTTTTATGAAAAGAGAGAAAGAGAGTCACTGGGCTAACATCACTAGAAGTAGGTAAACCTAGAATTGTGTGATGGGAAAGTCTTGTTTATATTTGCCTCATAGGAACACCCCCCATCACAGGACTGCAGAGTGACCATCATGGTCACTATTATTATATAAAATGGATAATAATTTTCAAAGAATGAATTTTTAAAGATTAAGTACTTCTATATGTTACTTCTATAAAATGTGTGGCAAAGTCTTACATAAACACCAGAGGTACTGTGCTGACTTGGAATATCCCTAAAGATGGCATCAATAATACCTACCATTCTATTCTTTAAGAAAAGTTTGTGTTTGTTATTTGCTCTCTTTGAGTCTTGACTAATTAGTGACTGCTTCTGATAAGATAATACAAGGGGAATGAAGCGTTATCTTTAGGTAATTTATTTCTAAGTCTTCAGCTATCTCACTAGTCTACTTAGAGAAGGAAAGAGACAGACAGAAAAAAGAATATACTGGATGCTGTGAAATAATCCTCTTGTACACTGTAAAGATTTGTCACTCTGAATGGTTTAACACTGATTGGCCAGTAACCAGACAGAAAGTATAAGCCAGGAGACAAAACTAAGGATGATGGGAAGGAGGAGGGTGGAGTCGGAGGAGTCACCAGCCGGACACAGAGGAAAGAGGAGATGAATGTGCCATGCTAATAAAGGTACCAAGACACGTGGCAATGTATAAATATAAATATGGGCTAATTTAAGTGTAATAACTAGTTAACAATAAGCCTGATTTAACAGTTGAATATTCCGTAATTAATAAAAGCTTCTGTGTGTTTATTTAGTACCAGGCAGTCAGTACTATCCAATTCTTCCAGTTATTCAAGCCAAGATTTGACACAAATGAATGAGCCCCACTCAGGCCCTTTCCCAGAGCTCCACCAGAACCGGACCAAATACTGAATGTAGTCAGAGGTGCAGTTAGTCACAGCAGATGCTGGAGAAAGAGAAATGTGCTGTTGTGCACACTCACTGCCTGACTTCCTGAAGTAGAAAGGTTAAGCAAATACAAGTGTTTTTAAGTCACAGTTGTTATATATTGAGCAACAGGAGATAAGAAAAACAAATTTCACAATAAACTTCATAATGATCATTTATAAAACTATAATTGAAGAAATCTGTGCAATGATTAAGCTTCTGCTTTATGTTAAAACATTCAGAAATATATAATATTCAAACTATATAGCTTCCTGATTTTAATTGTTCACTGTTCTTTAGATAAAGTTCTGGCTAATATAATTGGTTAAAAGTGAATATAACGTATCAATGGGGCAGCATACATAAAAGTTTAAATTCATTCAGCAAATATAACATGAATGCATTTTAGCTCATATTTATGAGAATCAGGCATTGGATCATGTCAGTTACATTATTCTTTAGAATGTAGTAGTGCTTCATTAATAAATATATTATTCAGATAACAGGTATATCAGAAAAAGACAGAAATATATAAGTTCAGATAGTATGGAAATTAATTTTTTCATAATGTGAGTCCAAAGTTATGTTATATAAAACTGCAAATGTACACTTCTGAATTTTATGTTGATCATTGCTTATTTGAGGATTTGCTTAATGTTCTTTTGCTGCTCCCTCTTGGAGATAAAAACAAATGAGAATAACTACTTAAATGGTGACTCAAATCAATGTTAATAAATTAGTACATTCATGAAAAGACTCCCAATTTTACTGGCTAAAAGCACACCATTACAGACTGCATTATGGTAGTTTAAAAGGCACACTGATAAGTGCCTGTATTCAAATCCATTTCTTTGCCCTTTGTGTTCTTATCTTCTCTGGGCCAGCAGACAATCCTGCTTTTCACTAACCTCTGGCACTCCACCATCAGCAATAAGCCTTGCTCCTCCATTGCCCCTGAGCTCCCTTAATTGGCATCACCTGAGGTATGCTCCATCTGAAGCAGGCCCATCAGCAGCACACACCTGCTTTGGTGCTTGCAGGTAGGACAGGACTCAGTATCTCTGGGCTCTGGGGAGTCTGTCTGCTTAGCCTAAAGCAGTAACTAAATGCCCATCATCTTCAACCAGCTTGCTGTGGCCTCTAATTCTGACAATTGTTCCTCCGCGGTGTCAGAGTGCAAGGATAACAAACAAGAGCCTGCACAGGCCACATAAGGTGGAAATGCACAGGGAGGAAAATGGTTCTTCCATTTTTGAAGATAAACTGTCAGTGTGAAAAATAACCAAGGAAATATTTTCTGCTTCTTCAGGATGAAAAATATTTGCTTTTATATTGAGAATTTTGTATTTTAAACCTTCAGGCTATGAAGTTGCAAATGTTTTCACCTCCCTTTGGCATACTTTGTTTCTGAGCCCCTTCAAAACATTTCAGGGCATGTTTTTCCAGAAAATACCTTAACAGTATAAAGTATTTCATGCATATGTTATGAGGGTACAATTGACACACTTTTAATATAAAAATGATAGCAATGCATAATGAAAAAAATGCAACGAGTGTCTTTCACCGAACAATGGATAAAATACAGGTAGTTAAACCAAAGGAATTTTAAAAAGCTTCATTTGTGTTCTTATAAACTCACATTCTTCTTTTTTGTACCTTTTTCTTTGCCAGGAAGAATTTAGATGTGACAGTTAATGGGTATATTTTGTTGAAGCTAAGTTCTTTTAATGTCAAGCTATTATATCTTCGACATACATAGAAGAGAAGGTGCCAAGATTTCTAACAAGTAGGTACACATTCTTCTTCGAACATAAAGGCACTAAAGAGCTATTGTGCTGCCAGATTGATGTATTGAAAGATATGCACTGAATTCTCAGTCTATTAAAAACTGTCTCTCGGGGGAAAAGTCCTATAGAATATATTCCAAAGTATAGTCTTTGGTCTCCTTGCTTGATTAGAATTAAACAGACAAAAAACCCCACATATTTTATTAAACAATAAATTAAATACAAATATCAAGCAGATATGTTTGTTCTGTTGGACCAGGAATCACTAGCTAGGCATCACATTCTAGTCTATTTCTTTCTTATATATTTTATATAAAAATATAAAAGTTGAAAACATACAGAAATATTGTGTGTTTAATAACTTTCATTTTCAATGAAAATGGCTCATATGTATAAAAAAGCAAGAATTATATATTATTATATTTATATATGTATATAATTATAATAGGGTAATTATTGTGTTTCAATTTCCCTTCCATACTTAGAATGTGCAAGCTACTCACTCTTCTTCTTACATATGATATCGAACAAAGTGGCCTGGCAGGAGGAGTCCTCTCAGTCACCTCTGCTGCCCTCATCCTGTAATGCTATTTTCTTCACATTGTACCCTCCCCCGACGACCTTGATTCTGAAGGTCAGAGAAAAGAGTGCACTTTACAAACTGTAAGTCTGAGTGAGTGCTCAGATCTGCATGTGCTTTCTCGATAGGGAATGGGGTGCATTTCTTTCCCAGAGTACTCCAAAGGCAGATGGGGTGGGATTCCAGAGCCTAGCTAAGGCTGCGGAAGGAACAAAGGAGTTGGAGCTCCTTTAACTGATATAACTTTAATTACTACTCTTTGCTTTCTTATTTAGAAGTCTTTTAGATAATGCAGGAGACAGCTCACATGAGACTCAAATTCTATAAATAGATAAAGGAAAATAAAATGCCTAAACAAAATTTTGCATAAGTCATAGCATTGCCTATTATTAAAATACTAAAAATAATTTTACATATAAAATTAACCAAAGGTTCTTGGTTGTATCTTTCAATACAATATATATAGGTAGCGTATTTCAAACATGCTTTGTCTAATCTAAGATCCTCGGCATAGTACATTTTATATGAAAACAGTTTGCATTTTATATATTCTTGAGGGAAACTATATCTGATGTCACCATTTGCTATTTATAATATACGTGTAGTTGTTAAACTTGATTGTTAACTTAATGAGATTTGGAATCACCGTGAAAACAAAGTTTTGGGCTTTCCTCCTAGGAAATTCCCAGGTCAATGAAAGTAAAAAGACCCACCTTCAATGTCTATGGCACGATTCCCAGACTGCAATCCTGGAGGGAATTAAAGTGTATAAGCCAGGCCCAAGTATGCATTATTCTCTGTTTCCTGATTTCGGATGCAATGTGACCAGCTGCTTCAAACCCTTGCTGCTGTGACTTGCCTGTCGCAACGATCAAACTATTGGCCAAAGCACTTCCTTTCTTCCTCTTCAACCTCTTCTTCTATTGTTATGTAATTGCTATTATCATCATTATTATATGTATCTATGGTGGCATAGTTTCCAGTGGAGGTCAGAGAATAGCCTTATGGAGTTGGTTGTACTTACATACCATTCTGTGTATTGAGGTGATCGAGTTTAGGTTGCCAATTTTGTATGGCAAATATCTTCTGAGCGTCCTTGCTGTCCTCTTCCTTTCCTGAGTAGGTTTTGTTGGGTCCTTTGTTCCAGCAGTGTGTAAACTAAGATATCATGTGAACAACTGAGAATTTCATGCAGTAAAGGCATCAAACTTTGTTTCTTTGATCATGGAGTCTTTTCAATATGACCATTGTATAAAACACACAGAGAAATGGGTGGTTGTGGCAGACGCTTTTAATCCCAGCACCCGGGAGGCAGAGGAAGGCATATCTCTGTGAGTTTGAGGCCAAACTGGTCCACAAGAGCTAGTTCCAGGACCGGTTCCAAACCTACAGAGAAACCCTGTCTCAAAAATCAAAAAAACAAAACACACACACACACAATAAAAAAGCAGGGATTTTGTGTCTACCGAGGGGCTGAAACAGTGCTCTGTCATCAGCTGTCCACCAGAAGTGGAACTGCCAGGGACTTCCCTGAGAATAAAACTTGTACAAAGTATTATTTCACAACAAATCCCTCTTTTAGTTTTACTTTTTCTAAAAATAAAAATAAAAAAAAATTGTTTTTAAGTACATGTCAGAAGATTTTGGGTAAAAACCTGAGAACATCAAATACAAATACTTAATATGTAAAAGGTGAAACTCACATCTTGTGATCATTCACTTATAAAGGGCACTTCATCTATCATGGAGGCCAGTAACTGAGATTATCAATTGTTCCTGACCACACACACACACACACACACGCACACACACACACACACATATGAGGAGACAGAGACAGAGAGATGGGAAGGAGAGGAGGGAGAGAGAAGATTGGGGAGACAGGAGCTGTTTGTGATGGGACTTTACGGAATTTGCGGCTTTGAATTCCTTTAGGATATTTCTTACAAATTTTTTCCTCTCTCCTCTCTTTTTGTTAGCATAGAAAGCTAACAGTAAGTTTCCTTTCCCCATGAAAGTTAGAAAAAATACAAATAATACACTATTCCTCCCATGGATCAGATGTTTTCATATGAGAAAGATAATAAAGCCATTGGCAGAATGAGTGCATGAATCTTTCGTAGACAGAAGTTGGTCTCTCAGTAATAGTGACTGAAATTGCTAACGAGCACTGAATTTATTATTGAAATGAAGCCTTAGATACCAAAGTTGATCTTGCCTATTTTAAGACTTTGTAAAAAGTGCTATTGAACAACTAATTTCTTGTATGAAACATCAACTACCAAAATTCTCTTACAATGTTCACAATGAGCCTACCTGAGCATAGAGCATACCCTTCTTAGTTTCTGTGAGACTGTTTTTATTCCTGTGACTGGTGCCCAGGACAGATATACAAATGAGGATCATCATGCATCCACACTGAAAATCCAAGGTTCCTTTTGTTAAAGAATGGTGAAATGGACAGGAGAGCTCAGATCTAACACTGATAAAGCGATGCAGGGTAATCAAGAAATATAATTTAAGACAGCACTGACAAATCTTTAAACAATATCCTAATACTGAATTGTAACCTTCAGAGCAATCAAATATCTGTGATAAACTGCAATTTCCTCTACCATATATACATGTATATATGTGTGTAAACACACACATACACACATACACACACACATATGAGGATATATCCTCAGCAATTTATTGGAGTAGAGCTTTGTTTAATGCATAATCTGACCATGTGAAAAATACAGGCACTGAAGTGGAAAATTCTTTTGCATTCTCCTGTGCTGGCACGGTCCTTTTCTGTCAGGTTGCACACACACATGTCCACAATGGGAGCAATATTTACAAGCTGCATTTTACATAATTCTAGGCAATGACTATCTACTCCTCCAGTGAAGAGAATTCCCTTGGCACTCCCACTTGCCATTCAGTCCTGCTGCTTCGTTTGTTCTATTGTATATCCTGCAGAGTGATACATTGCAGAGCCTTTGCCTGTGGTGGCCGAACCGGAGTCATCCATCATCACAATCATGGGAACTGAGTACCTTATGGGCTGGGAGTAAATTATGAAGCGATGAGGAAGGTGATCATTTTTGCAGAAACAGCTATTTCATGTTTCTGTGCTAGGCACCATCCTTCCTTTCTTGTTCAGAGTGAAAGAGTAAGCCACAGGACCAGTTTTTGTTCTTTGGATTCATGCTGATGGAAGAGAATGCAATCAATAGAAAATGCACTTAACAAGTCTCAAATTGACTGGTCTTTTTCTTGTTTATTTTGAATTTCAGATGTAATTCTCTGTTGACCTGCTGTTAATGCTATGTAGCTGTGGATTTTCCAGATTTAAGTGTGTTATAAGTGGATAAATTTCACCAAGAGGGATAATTTAAAATAACTGATTTGAGACCTAGACTAGGCACTACAAAGGAAAAGTTGTCAATTATCTTTGTAGAATTCAGTCATGTAGAGTCTAACTAGATAACTTATTGTTTTTCCTCCCTTTTATTCTTATCCTTCTACAGTAAAATATCAATTAGTGACTGAAAATATGATCTATATTCATAAGTCAGAGGAAACATCAAAACATCACTTTGTCTTTCAGTCTTTTTTTTTTCTTAGTGAATTAGAATCAATTTAACCCATGATGTGTGGGAAATGTGGGTCGGTAACACCTAGGAAAAAAAAAACTTACTATTCTGTTGAGGATTAAATAAGTAAATTTAAATAATTTTGTTACAATACATGGCTCTGCTGGTAAGTGGCAGGAAAAGTAAGAACCTGAGGTCAATACCCCAGTACTCGTCTAAAAAATCTTACACAGATACACGTGCTGTAGTCTCAAAACTGGAGACAGGAAAATAAAGGATCATTTGGGCTTGCTGGTCAATCAGGGTAACCAAATCAATAACACCCATTTTACTATATCTTTCTCAAAAATGAGAGTGTAGTGTAATTGAGGAAGATATCCAACGTTGTCTCTTGCCCTAAACACAAAATCATGGACACACACAAACGTAGTGTTTTCTGCTCTCATTTGTGTATGTATATGTGTGTGCTTATATTTGTGTGGATTCAACTGTGTTGGGGTGTAAATGCAAGTATTTCCTCCTCATACACATGCCAGAAGCTCCCATTTTATTTATGGAAGTAGCTTCTCTTGCTGAATCAGTTGCTCAACTACTTAACTAATCTTGACAACTAGCCTGTCTCTTCACAACATCCAAGTTCTGGGATTATGGGTGCCTACCCAGTGGATTCTGAACATCTGAATTCCTCCCCTCATGATTGATTGTCAAGCACTCTACTCAATGAGCCACCCTCCAACTCCAATTTAAATTGTTTTGAAGCATGTCCAACTGGATTGGCCTTTGTTTTTTCTCCCTTTGAATGTTTGACACTTTTACAGTTTGATCTTATAAAACCCACTTGCACTGATTTACATTAGTATTGCAGATACTTCAATTTCCTTCTTACAGAAAAACACTATCTTACTTCCAAAGTACTTATTTCTTTAGTGTAACTTTTTAAATCTAAGAAGTGATTTCTTTTTTCCATGTGAGAATGGTATATAGCTTCACTTTGATGTTTGTTTCCTTTTCCGATTTACTATATTTTAATTAAAATATAATCACATCATTTCCTTACTTCTCTTTCTTCCCTCCAATCCCTCCCAGGCTCCCCCTTCTCCTTCTCAATGGCTAATTTTTCTTCGAGTCTCTGTGTGTAATGTGTGTTATTTCAAGGCTGACTACTTTGCATCGAATAGCCAATGCTCATCTTTGAGTCTTTCAGAGAAGTTAATTCTCCCTTTCTCAGAAATCATTAGGTGCCTGTAGTTTTTTGTCTGAGGGTAAGAATTTGTGATTTTTTTTTACATTTATTTGGTCCCTATGTATGTCTTGGTGTAGATTGGAGGTCAAAGGATAGATAGATACCAGGCAGGACTTGCTTCTCTTCTTGCATCGGGTGGAAACAAAAGGCTTAACTCAGACTATCTGGTTTGCTAGGTAAGTGTCTACTCACTGGGCCATCTCACTGGCCCAAGATAGAAATTGTAAATGATGTGTTTATTTTTTAAAATGTTGGTATATGCCTTAGTTTATATGTACCACATGTGTACAGATGCCCATGGATGCCATAGCTCCTCAACAATTAAGGAAAATGCCAACAGAACTAGAAGTAATTAAACATAAATGTTAGGAAAACTATAAAACTTCAGCTATATAGTGCAAACTGCTATTACATGTATAGGTATATATACCATCACCATGTGTGAACCCAAATTTTACTGAGACAAATCAAAGTCATGTGGTGGCAGGCAGATTAGCTTTATTTTTAAAATCTTAATGGCTTCAGCTGTTAGTTTTAAATGAAACCAGTCTCTTCTACTATATTGGCACTAGTATGTGCTCTGCCTTCCACTCAGGAACCCCAAAAACTTCCCCCAAATTTTGTCTTGTTAAGTTGGTAAAATTATGTAAACATTGGTGTGTGTGTATGTGTGTGTATACATTTTTGCTAAATACTTGAAAGTCTGTGTGCTTAGCATTCTAGAATGATGGAAACATCAACCAAATATAGATGATTCCTGAAACTATTTTTAGTGTCCTACCCATAATTTTCAGTTGTGTGAGCAGGCTCTTCAGCTAAGAAGACTAATGACATGCTTCAAAGTTCCTTCCCTTTCTCAGAGAGGCAAATGCAACGAGGAGCTAGAATTTCACATATCCTTGCAATGAAATACTGTGACTCCTATTTCAAAGACAGATTTATAGGCATGATTGTAACCTAGGTGGCCCGAATTTTACATGCTCAGTGCAGAATAGATTACATTCACATGGCTTTCTCTAGGAGCTAACACAGCTTTGGATGCATCCCCTTCTTGTGTTTGCCTTTCCTATAAGCTAAGTCACATAATCCACAGTTAGTGGCTACTGAGGCTGAGGAAGTAGCTTAACAGTGCTTCTATTAGACAGTTTCTAGGAGTATACTACAATCTCTAAACAACTTGTGTAATTGACAGAGTATAAGAGTCATATGTCATATTTTAGTCCCTTGCCTAACAAGTACTCTAATGTGACCCATTTCTTCCAGTCGTCTACTTTGCTGCATAAGTCAAAGATTCATTGTGAACTGTTTGAATGAGGACAGAAAAGCAGTCTAAAGTATGATGTTTATACAAAACACTGAATCTTATTCACATAATGTGGCAAAACTGGATATTACTAGGTTTGAGCCTCACATTCACTTAGAAAAATTTTCACATGTAAGCAAATGTAAATAATTGAAAAGTTATAGAACTTTGGAATGATACACATAGTATTCTAATCAAAAACAAATATCAAAATAATGCTACTTAGTCTTGTCTCTCTCCATTTTCTTGGTCAACATCCAGAAATTTCATTTATGAGATTTCTAGGCTCTTTAACCTTACACTGTAAAATAACTGTTTTCTCTGTCTAGTTCTTCCTCTCCCTTGCCATAGAGAAAATTGCTATTATAGTTTGTAATATATAGCACGCACACACACGTGTGTGTGTGTGCATGATCATATTTCTGAATGCCAGTGTATATGTGCCATACTACAATGTGGAAGACAGAGGATTACCTCAAGAGTCCATTTTAGCCTTCCACCTGTTGAACATTGAGTCTATCTGTTGGCAGAGTCCAGAATATCTGACCTTCATGCTTCTGTGCTTCCTCTGTCTTAATCCCCTGCCATTAAAGACCAATGCTCCAGCATGAGAGTTTACATCAATTTATGATATTCAAAATCAGGTCCTACCTGAGCCATCTCTCCAGCCCTAAAAAACACACATTATTTTTCTTTCATTACCTCCCTCAAAAATGTCTTCACAAAATGGCCTTGAACTGCTGTACAAGTTGTTCTTTTATATTCTTAAGATGAATTCTCATTCCTAGTTGAAGAACCTAGTAGTTGTTGTTTTCAAGGAGAAAAAAACCTGGTATCTTCAGTAGCTATATAAGATTGGCTCCATTTACACATTCTAACATATACTTAATCCTTTCCTGTGCACTGAAAAGAAATCTAGCATTAACCAATAGGGAATTAAATATCTTTTATTTGATGCAGGAAAAAGAGGACCTATGTCTACAATTTAGTTGACATATCATTGTTCATTTTTTGGAGTCCATTGAGTAATTTAGGTAATGTTATTTTTTGGATGACTTGCAATTTTAGTATTTATTAAGGAGGAAGAAAAATTTGCATGCTAATGGGATAGACTTGTTTTTTACATTATTTCTTTTCATTTTTATTATAATATAATTGTGTAGTTTTTTCCTTCCCTTTCCTCCCTTCAAATGCTCCCTTAAAGGTTATTTTTCAAAATTAAAGCATTGACATACATAAAACATAAACAGGAAAAGAAAAACTAACTTTCAGAAAGTTGTAGCAGGATTTTCCCCTCTGTTGGTTTCTAGTGGTACTTAAAAATATAAATTATGTAAGAACTGATATGTTTTGGCAGATATTATTCTCTTTCCAACTTATCTTTCTACTTTAAATAGTCATCAAAAGTATAGCTAAAAAAAATAAAAACCGAGACTCTGACCGGGGCATCATGAAAATGGCAGAGACAGAAGGCAATCTATCTTGGGATATCTACAGATGATGCCCTTCCCTAACAGGTATTCCCATACTATGTAAAAATGTTCGCCTGGTGATCCTAGCATTCACAGAGCTGCCAAGTTCAAGCTTAACTTCTTTGGATATGTTTGACATTTTCATGTGTTCTTGATTTAGTTCCAGTCTTTGTAAACCACTGAAAAGTCAGCCTCCGAATTCAAGCAAATCTTCTCTCAGCTCCTTCTTGGTTTGCATTCTTATGCACTGACTTTTGTGTCTCATAGACTCTATTATTACTTGACCAGTTCTTTTATTTGTGTGGCTGAATATTAGAAGGCATAATGAAGCTAATCTAATCAAGGAATGCATTGAGTTTAAATTTTCAGACAAAGAAGAAGTCAAGAACCAAGTAATCTTCAAAAGCAAACGAATGAAACTGTAGTCAGCATTAGAGTTCTCCTTGTTACTATAATCAAAGAATGTAGTTGGCACATAATAGATATTTATTCAGTGAATGCAAGTGTCAATAATATATACCACATAAGAACAAATAAAATACAAAGTAGATATTTGCATAATATCTGGTAGAAAATGAAAGATAGGAGCTAGAAATTAACTTTGTCAAACAATATAAACCAAGTAGGCACACAAAATTATGAAGAAAAATCAGAAAACCCCAAAGTACAAAATTCAGACAAGCAATGATGAACCTGATAATCATAGCATAGGGGTATTCTTTCCTAAAGGCTTTCTGTGTTTAAAGGGTGCCTAAATCTTTCATTTATCTGTGATTCTTATTATATTATCAATTTGATAGACTCTAGAGTAACCTTGGGACAAACCTCAGAACCCTATATTAGAGTGTGACCCTACATTCAAAGAGCCCAGAAAAACAAACAGAAAAAATGCATGACAAACACTGGTTTAAAGGGGGGAAAAAAAGAAAAAAAATTGATTTTAAGTCAAACATCAAGGCTAGCCAATACAATTAATAAATAGGATTACTCTTGGGTAGACACCTTTCCTGAGGCTTAGCTGACCTAAGAATTCGAACTGATGCATCATCTCAGAAGCTCATGGCAAAACATAACATATTATTATGGCAGGTGGCTTTTGTATTCTGGGGATTTCTGAACCACTTAATTTTTCCAGTTAAATAATTCAGAATACATTTTCAACTTTATTTTGTAATTTTCATAAAGAGCATATTATTTTTTAATATTTGTTATTTTGGTCAATAAGAAATATATGATAAACACCAAAAGATACACATGGTTTTCTTTTCTGCATAAGAATATGTGTGTGTGTTGTTATTGTTGTGCATGTGTGTATGGATGTACACACCCATGCTGGTTCCTTTACAAGGTTTCAATGTACTTGTGGAGATCCAAGGTTGATTTCAGGTATCTTCCTTGACTGCTTCTCACATTATATTTAGTCAGAGTCTCCTCTAGTTGAACACAGAGCTTGCTGTCTTGGCTAATCTTCATAGGCAACCTCTTCTGTGGATTTCATCACTGTCTATTATGCACAGAGGCCACCACACCCACCTTATTCTTACATGGTATTGGAGAGCTGAACTCCAGCTTCACACTTGAGTGGCAAATGTTTTACCTACTGAACCCGCTAGCTCTCCATACCAAGACTTATAATTTTCTAAGTACTGTATTTTGTCTTCTACAAGAACATCTATATATGGCAAGGTATGGAGGTGTATGCCTTTAATCCCAGCACTTGGGAGGAAGAGTGAGGAGGATCATTGTGAGTTTGAGACTAACCTGGTCTACAGAGAGAGTTCCAGTACAGTGACAGATAGAGCTCCAAAGAGAAATTCTGTCTCAAAAAAAAAAACCCAAAAAAGGAACATTAAAAATAGAAAATTAGTACTTTTAATGCATATTCTTTATGTAAATTAGAAACAGACTTTTGTGACAATGATGATTGACAGCTAGATGAAATTATATGACCAGAGAATTTTAATTGAAAGAGGAGATTTCAATTTCATTCTATACTAGGATAGCAGGTAACGACGGTTTACTAAGGGCTTAACTTTTATCTGTGTATAGTAATTAGTATAGTTTCTCTCAGCCTTGAGAGTGTTATTGCTTTGAGTAGTTGCAATTCCTTGTTGTAACATAGAATGTTTCATCTCTACTTAATCCATGAGATTCAAAATTTATTACTTTCTGGGTTACATCTCACTTTACCCTGGTCCCATTCCTAGAAATATGATAAAATGCCTCCTATACATTGGAAAATGATTGGCTACAGAGATGCTGATTTGAAGAATCAGTATTATTAGTAACATTAAAAATCATAAATACAAAATTTGTAAGTTTTCTCAATAATTTAGATGTGTGTGTTCCTTTAAGTAATACTCCAGATACATATTACTTGCTACAAGAGTCTTTCTTCCTTCTTCTACCTAGAACTTCTGAATTTTCATGATCAATTGGACAACAGGGGAAGATATCATGGATAAGACAAACAATCTGAAAGGTGAGTTATAGACATTTAAGACTGTCCCTCATTCTATGGACTTGAACTCAGTCACATGATGAAGCCAAGGAATTCTGAAGAATGAAGTCTATTTGTAGTCTGTGTAAAGAGGAAATACATATTTAATGAACAGTTTGTACAAATACCCTGGAGAACATAGAAGCAATATCTGCATGAAAGGGGAAGAACTCCATAAACTACAAATAATTTAAAAGCATGCTTACAAGAAAATGAATAAATAAATTGAGTCCATTTGTACAAGTGAATAAATGCAGCAGCAGCGAAACAAAATGAACTATATTCAGTCATAGCAAAAGGAGATGTTTGGAAGCATAGATGAGCAAAATAGTAAAGCCTGGGAGACCATATGTTATGTAATATCTTCCAACAGAACTAAAAATGAACAGAAATCCAAATTGCTTTTTAGGCACATTGTGTATAGGAAATATAGGAGTCACTGATCACAGAATACTAAATAATGATTATTTTAAGAGTAACATATGATGTGAGATGGCTGCAGAATACAAGGTACATGTAAACTTTTGGAAATCCTTTTTTTGTTTTTAAAGTTTACTTTTTAATTTATTTTATTTATCAACTAGTTTCCCCTTTCCTCTTCTTCTGTCCCCTCCCTTTGTCATCTACCTCCATCCCCATCCACTGCTCCATCTCCCCTCAGAAAGGGACAGGCCTTCCATGGGCTCGTGCAAGCACAAAGGATGATTCCTCAAATTGAGGCAGGACCAAGCTCCTCCCCTTGTGTCAGGCGGGACCAAGTAATACAGCATGCGGAACAGGTTACCAATGTCTGCTAGCGCCAGAGAGAGGTCCTGCTCTTACTGTTACAAACCTTACTAACAGACCAAGCTACAGGATTGCCACACACATGCAGAGGGCCTAGGTCAGTTCCATGCAAACTCCATGAACTCCTGCAAGCTCAGGTAAGCTGTCTCTGTGGATTCCCAATCATGAGCCCTCAGCTGGTACAATACTTCCTCTCTTTCACAAGACTCGCAGTGCTAGTCTGGGGATCTCTGCCTCTGCTTCCATCAGTCACTGGATAGAGTATCTCTGATAGCAATCAGCGAAGACTCCAGTCTGATTACAGTACATGGCCAGTTCAGACACACTCTCCACCACTGCTAGGAGTCTTCGTTGGGGGTCATCCTTGTTCGTTCATAGGGATTTCCCTAGCATCAGGTTTCTCCCTGTCCCTGAAATGCTTCCCCATCAAGATATCTCTTTTGCTGCTCTCCCCCTCCATCCTGCCTCCAACCCACCTCCTGCACCCAGTCTGCCCAACCCACTTCCTCTAGTTCTCTTTTTTCCAACCAGCCTTCAACCCCTGCCCCCAGTTTTCCTTGTTGTCTAGATACTCTGGTACTGTGGATTGTAGGTTGCTTTTTAATTGATTCCTAATGACACCATAAGAGTGAGCATACACCATGCTTGTGCTTCTGGGTCTGGATACCTCACTCAGAATAATTTTTCTACTTCCATCCATTTGCCTGTAAATTTTATGAAGTCATCATTTTTTTTACAGCTGAGTAGTACTCCATTGTGTAAATTTACTACATTTTCCTTATCCATTCTTTGGTTGAGGGGCACCTAGGTTGTTTCCAAGTTCTGGTTATTACAAATAATGTTGATGTGAACATAGTTGAACAAGTGTCCTTGTGGTATAATTGCAACTCTTGTGAGTACATGTCTAAAATTTGTATATCTGGATCTTGAGGTAGGTTGATTCCCAATTTTCTAAGAAACCGCCATACTGATTTCCAAAGGAACTGTACAAGTTTGCACTTCCACCAGCAGTAGAGGAGTGTTCCCCTTATTCTATATCCTCTCCAACATAAACTGTCATTAGTATTTTTGATCTTAGCCATTCTGATAGGTAAAAAAAAATGGTCATTTTGATTTGCATTTCCATGATGATTAAGGATGTTGAGTAATTCTTAAGTATCTTATGACCATTTTGAGATTCTTCTGCTGAGAATTCTCTGTTTGACCCTGTACCCCATTTTAAAGTTGGATTATTTGGTATTTTCATGTTTAGCTTTTTGAGTTCTTTACACATTTTGGAGGTCAGCTTTTTGTCAGATGTGGAATTGGTGCACATATTTTCCCACTCTGTAGTCTGCTGTTTTGTTTTATTGACAGTGTCCTTTGCCTTAAAGAAACTTTTTAGTTTCAGGAGTTCCCATTTATTAATTGTTGCTCTCAGTGTCTGTGCTACTGGTGATATATTTAGGAAGTGGTCTCCTGTGCCAATGCATTCAAGGCTACTTCCCACTTTCTCTCTGTTAGCTTCAATGTAACTGGGTTTATATTGACATTTTGATCCACTAGGACTTGAGTTTTGTGCATGGGGATATATATGCATCTATTTTCATTCTTTTACATGTCAACATCCAGTCATGTCAGCATCATTTGTTGAAGATACTTTCTTTCTTCCATTGTATAATTTTGATTTCCTTGTCAAAATCAGGGATTCATAGGTGTGTGAAATCATGTCAGGGTCTTGTATTCAATTCCATTGAGCCACGTGTCTCTTTTTATGCCAGTTCAAAGCTGTTTTTATTACTATAGTTTTATAGTAGAGTTTGAAGTAAGGGATATTGGTGTCTCCGAAAGTTTCTGTATTGTACAGGAATGTCTTAGCTATCCTTGGTTTTTGACTTTTCTGTATGAAGCTCAGTATTGTTCTTTCAAGGACTGTGAAGAACTGCATTGGGATTTTGATGGAAATTGCATTGAATCTGTAGATTGCTTTTGTTAAGATTGTCACTATTACTACACTAATCCTACCTATCCATGAGCATGGAATCTTCCCATTTTCTGATATATTCTTCAATTTCTTTCTTTAAAGACTTAAAGTTCTTGTTATACAGGTCTTTCACTTGTTTGGGTCACATTACCCCTAGATATTTTATATTATTTGTAATTATTGTAAAGGGTGTTATTTCTCTGGTTTCTTTCTTGGCCTGCTTATTACTAACATAGAGGACTACTTAATTTTTTGAATTGATATTGTATCTAGTCACTTTGCAAAACTTTTGAGGTAACTTATGCATACTATAATATCACCTGCAAATAGCGAAAGTTTGACATCTTCCTTTCCAATTTGTATGCCCTCTATCTCCTTTTGATGTCTCATTTCTCTAGCTAGAACTTTCAATACTATATTGAATAGATGTAGAGAGAATGGACAGCCTTATCTTGTTTCTGATTTTAGAGAAATCACTTTGAGTTTCTCTCCATTTAATTTGATGCTAATAGTTGTCTTGCTGTATATGGTCTTTATCATGTTTAGATATGTTCCTTATATCACTGATCTCTCCAAGATCTTTATTATGAAGGAATGCTGTATTTTGTCAAAGAATTTTTTCAGCATCTAATGAGATGGTTATGTGGTTTTTCTTTCAGTTTGTTTATATGGTGAGCGATTCACATGTTGAGTGAATCTTGCATCTCTAGGATAAAGCCTACTTGGTTATGGTGAATGATCATTTTCATGTGTTCTTGAATTCACTTTGACAGTATTTTATCTTGTATTTTTGCATCAATGTTAATAAGGAACATTGTTCTGTAATTCTCTTTTTTATTGCATCTTTGTATGGTTTGGGTATCATGGTATATGTAGCCTCATAAAGAGTTTGGTAATACTCCTTCTGCTTCTACTGTGTGGAACAATTTGAAGAGTATTGGTATTAACTTTTCTTTAAATTTTGGTAGAATTGTGTTCTGAAACCATTTGGTCCAGGTCTTTTTTTTTGACTAGGAGTCTTTTAATAACTGCTTCTATTTCCTTAGGGGTAAGAGATCTATTTAAATTATTTATCTGGTCTCTAATTTTGTTATGTGGTACCTCTCCAGAAAATTGTCCATTCCTTTTAGATTTTCAAATTTTTTGGATATAGGTTTTTGAAGTATGACCTAATTATTCTCTGCATTTCCTCAGTCTCTGTTTAGTTCACCTACTTGTTTGTTTTTTCTTGTCTTTCTTGGCCTCCTTTAAGAGATCTATTGATTTCTTCCAAATTTCTGTTTGTCTTTTCCTTGATTTCTTTATGGAAACTTCTCATTTCCTCTTTAAGGGCCTCTATAATTTCATAAAGCTATTTTCAGTGTCGTTTTCTTCTGCTTCATCTGTGTTGGGATGTTCAGGTCTTGCTATTGTAGAACCACTAGGTTCTGGTGGTGCCATATCGCTCTTGATGTTGATGAATATATTCTTACACTGCCATCTACCCATATTTTCTCTTAATTGATGCAGGTAGTATTCATTTCTCTAGGAGCTACTGATCTGTTTGGACAGAAGGACGTTGAAGAGTTTAGTGGATTTGGGTGGCAGAGTAGATCTTATAGGTTATAGAGACCAAAGGATGGGGGGGATGGTGGTGGAGCAAACTGCAAGCAGGATTCTTTCCTGCCAGCTGGTTGTTGGGGCTGAGATGGGAGGGCTAAGATGGGAGGGGGAAGGACACAGAATGTGCCCCATGCTCCCCAGATTTATGGCCTAGGGATTTGGGCAGTTTAGCTGGGAGACAAGTCACTCACCTTTTCTTCCAATTGGTTCAGGTAGTCCTTGTGTCTCTAGGGGCTGTTGGTCTTGCAGGGGATG